>NC_137818.1:49196413-49543913 GCF_963921795.1 Nannobrachium achirus
ATATATTATAGCATAGCCTAGGTCAGCAAGACACTTTCAGGTTGACTTACCCACTACTATTTCGGAAAGATCCGCACAAATGATCAGCCATAAAGTAAAAAGACAATTCATCTTCTTGTGCTCTTATGTGCTCAAGTGGACAGACACGCCATCTGTTGTCGGGTCAGTTAATGGTAATAGCGTGGCATCATCATCATCGCATCATGTTCCGTCCATACTCCTGGTCCTGCGCTCAGCTGCGCTGTATCCTCACTGGGGAAGAATGTGCGCGCTGAGGGGATCCTGGCTGCTTTCTATTAAACGGACGGACGGGGGGCTGGAGGGAGGGGGCTCCACTTCACTCCACCCCCTTCTCATCGCTGCCCTGCATGCACTGTAGGCTAAAATCCTCAGTAGGCTAGTTCATTTAACTCTGCTTGAGTTAAATGGAGCTCTGGACACCCGTGATTTTACAGTGTGGTTTATCGTGTGAGGATTAGCACACACGCCCCCCACCCCTTTCTCTCAGAGAAAACAGATGGCACACGGCAGAAACTGAGCAATGCATTTATTTTATTTTTTTGCTATTTTGGAAATTTCACTTTGATGAATCATATTTTGGTGATAATAACGTATTGGGATACGCCATGCACAGTGCACTGTTTCATGCTTTTGGAGTTGGGATGGAGTGATGATGATGTACTGCCCCCAAAGCCTCAATGTAAAGGCCAAGGTCCTTTGGGGACATTTAGTGGAGGCTCTAAGACACATTATACTTCAAGTCATGATGCAAAGGTCCCCTTTGGTATGGAAGTACATTAGGGCCATTGGAAAGAATTTATCCAAAGAGACAAGTTAGATCACCCTTCATTTTCCTTTTATAGCCATTTTAAAAATGGCCGCCAACAATAAACCACTATTACACCAGACCCCATATCTTTGCTTCTGTTAGAGCTATATTAATAATATTGGTGTCAAAGTGTACATTTTTGGGGTCTAGGAATTCAATTAAATAGGTTTCAAAGCAAAAAAAAACAATACTTCACTAATTAACATGACAGCGGGGGGTAAAATATGCAAATTTCATGAAAAATAACACGTTTTAACAGGGTAACCTACCCCCCCACCCCTCCCACTAAAATTTGATTCACTTTTCCTTTGGTATGGAAGTACCTTAGGGCCATAGGAAACAATTTATCCAAAGAGACAAGTTAGATCACCCTTCATTTTCTTTTTATAGACATTTTAAAAATGGCCGCCAACAATAAACCACTATTACACCAGACCCCATATCTTTGCTTCTGTTAGAGCTATAATAATAATATTGGTGTCAAAGTGTACATTTTTGGGGTCTAGGAATTCAATTAAATAGGTTTCAAAGCAAAAAACCCAATACTTCACTAATTAACATGACAGCGGGGGGTAAAATATGCAAATTTCATGAAAAATAACAGGTTTTAACAGGGTAACCTACCCCCCCACCCCTCCCCCTAAAATTTGATTCACCTTTCCTTTGGTATGAAAGTACCTTGTGGCCATATGAAACAATTTATCCAAAGAGACAATTTAGATCACCCTTCATTTTCTATCTATAGCCATTTTAAAAATGGCCGCCAACAATAAACCACTATTACACCAGACCCCAACTTTGCTTCTGTTAGAGCTATAATAATATTATTGGTGTCAAAGTGTACATTTATGGGGTCTATGAATTCAACTAAACAGGTTTCAATGCAAAAAACCCAATACTTCATTAATTAACAGGACAGCGGAGGGTAAAATATGCATATTTCATGAAAATATAATATGTTTTAACAGGATAACTTACCCCCCCCCCCCCCCCCCCCCCCCCACACACACCCCTCCCCCTAAACTTTGATTTACTTTTCCTTTGGTATGGAAGTACCTTAGGGCCATAGGAAAAAACAAATCCAAAGAGACAAGTTAGATCACCCTTCATTTTCTATTTATAGCCATTTTAAAAATGGCCGACGACAATAAACCACTATTACACCAGAACCCATAGCTACAATAATACAGTCTGTCTTGCACTTCCAATGGAGCGCATCACTGCTTGGTGGCATGTGATCAAAGTAGCTTCCTTTGTGAAGGAAGAGGGAGAGTCGAGCATTAGGACACAGTCCTAATGTCATCCCTGGAAACGGGAGAGTGTTTTCTGCTGGTGTTTCAGTCCGAGTGTATCAAAGGGTGCATTCGGAAATGTGCACTGGGTCAAGGAAGGGAAAAGGTCAGAGAAAACACCAAAGAACTGCTCTGCTGGTTTGCTCTCCACAGCCCGAGACTGAGTGATGACAGTTGACCTGGAGAGGCAGCTGAAACATCCACCACACATCTCCCTGTCCAGATTGAGACCTGACATCTAGCAGTCTGGAATTTGCCAGTCACTCCCTAAGCACAGCTACGCCACTGTGCATAACAGTTGCCAACAAAGAAGAGCCATAGGCAACATTGGGGATGCAGCAGAAAAAGCCTCCAGATTAAGAGGGGAGAGCAGTGGGGACAGAAGCATGCCACTTGGATACATAACGAGGTCTGATCAGCTTCAGTCGGGTCGCCTGAGGAGGCTGACTCTTGCAGGACCCAAAACACCCAGTGACTCCAGGAAACAACACTGATGATGTGTCCAAGTTTGCATCAGTAAATGATTTGTTAACTGTTAATGAAATGTGATTAATTATTTCACCTCCATTTTGAAGATAATGAGAAAACTATTGTTTTTTTGTTGTCTTGAAACCAATTTAATCGGATTATTTTACCCCAGAAATGATATCTCTATCAGAAGCAAAGATATAGGCTGTGTTGTATTGCTGTAAGTGTAAATGATGGCTGCCATTTTTAAAAAACGTGTATATTTCAGAAATGAAGGGTGACCTAATCTCTTTGGATAATTTCTTTCCTATTACCCTAAGGTAGCCTACTTCATTGCCAAAGGGGGAGAAAAAGGAACATTACCCTGTTAAAACTCATTTTTCTTTGCATATTTTGCTCCTGTTGAAACATATTGTTTTTTTTCATTGAAACCTGTCTAGTTGAATTCCTAGACCCCAAAAATGTACACTTTGACACCAATATTATTATTATAGCTCTAACAGAAGCAAAGTTGGGGTCTGGTGTAATAGTGGTTTATTGTTGGCGGCCATTTTTAAAATGGCTATAGATAGAAAATGAAGGGTGATCTAAATTGTCTCTTTGGATAAATTGTTTCCTATGGCCACAAGGTACTTCCATACCAAAGGAAAATTGAATCAAAGTTTAGGGGGAGGGGTGGGGGGGTAAGTTACCCTGTTAAAACGTATTCTTTTTCATGAAATTTGCCTTTTTTACCCCCCGCTGTCATGTTAATTAGTGAAGTATTGGGTTTTTTGCATTGAAACCTGTTTAGTTGAATTCCTAGACCCCAAAAATGTACACTTTGACACCAATATTAACCAATATTATTATTATAGCTCTAACAGAAGCAAAATTGGGGTCTGGTGTAATAGTGGTTTATTGTCGGCGGCCATTTTTAAAATGGCTATAGATAGAAAATGAAGAGTGATCTAAATTGTCTCTTTGGATAAATTGTTTCCTATGGCCCTAAGGTACTTCCATACCAAAGGAAAAGTGAATCAAAGTTTAGGGGGAGGGGTGAGGGGGTAAGTTACCCTGTTAACTCATACAGTGCCATCCGGCCACAAGGGGTGCTAGAGTGCCAGAAATTTCTCCATAGACCTTCTTTATAGCTTTCGTCGACCCTCTCCCAACTGCCTTGTGTTTTCACTCCAGTCAATGCTATGGGTGTCGAGAGGAGGAAGCTAGCTGACACGTAGCCAAAATGCTAACCCCTTTAGAAGCCCGATCTAAAGCTATTTCAGCCGCAAAAAACGTTCTCTTTGGTTCTGGGGACACAATCCGGAGAAAATCCTGTCTAAAGATATGATTTATTATTGGAGTGGGCGGCGCGATTTGGCCGTTAGCGCGAATACGGCCCGTGGATGGCCGAGTCTAAGTCCCGGCCAAGGATGGACGTCTAGACCGGGGCTTCATTGAGGCCTCCGATAAAATAATTCATTTTATTAAATATCCCGGACATGTTCGGGATAGGCACCCTGGAATACGTCGCGCCGCCTACAATGAACATTGGGTGAACATTGGGGGGGGTCTAAACTTTATTTTAAACCATTTTCAATGGAATAAATCGTCGGAGCATCTAGCGTCTCTCGTTGGTGAGCGCTGGGCGAGCCGGGACCACCCACGTTGCTCCAAGCAGCTCGGGGTAAGTAAAATAGCAACCCTTTTTTTTTTGATCCAGAATATCCCGAACATGTTCGGGATAGGCACTTAAAGGGTTAAAACGTGTTATTTTTCATGAAATTTGCATATTTTACCCCCCGCTGTCATGTTAATTAGTGAAGTATTGGGTTTTTTGCATTGACACCTGTTTAGTTGAGTTCCTAGACCCCAAAAATGTACACTTTGACACAAATATTATTATTATAGCTCTAACAGAAGCAAAGATATGGGGTCTGGTGTATTGGGGATTATTGTCGGCGGCCATTTTTAAAATGGCTATAAATAGAAAATGAAGGGTGATCTAACTTGTCTCTTTGGATAAATTCTTTCCTATGGCCCTAAGGTACTTCCATACCAAAGGGGACCTTTGCATCATGACTTGAAGTTAACAGCTTATTTTTCGGGCTTAGAGCCTCCACTAATTCCCAATATGCAGCATGTGGTTAATATTTGTATGATGGTAGCCTATTCCATAGCCCATGGTCTCATCTAGAAATAAATGGTGCGGAAAGTAACTAATTAGGCCTCAAGTTCTGTTCAAGTTGGACTGTAGTATTTATTTTTTGCAGGTCTTTCAGTCCGAGTGTATCAAAAAAGCAACTGGGTTAAGCACCCTTGGTCCGACCAGTTTAACATTCACCAGGTTAACATTCACCAGGTTGGCATTCACCAGCATCGGCAGGTTAGCATTCACCAGCGTTAGTTTGACTGAGGTTAGCCAGGGTTAAGGTTACGTTTAGGTGTATCTAATCTGTGTCTCCCCAACTTTCGTCACCTCCGCGCAGCCAATCACAAGCTTCCGCTGGCTTTAACCCAGTTGCTTTTTTGATACACTTGGCTTAAAGGCTCATTCATACTCCAGAGAAGGTGAAGAGCAGTTCACCGCGGTGTAGTTTTCTCGTCAGAAAACTACAACATTACACGGCTCTTGCTGAGCGGTTCACCGCAAACATCTCCCTGCTTTTACTTTCCGACATCACCCCATCACCCCATCATCTAAAAAAGTGAGGAGCTACTCACTTCACCCAAGTATGAATGAGAGCCTTACATTTTAGGCTACTTAAAGGAGTAGGCCCTAGGCCTATAGTTCACCCTCAAAATGACTTTTTTTCTATTGATTACTCACGCCATGGAGACTTGAGTTCATAATATTCTTTTGTATCATGTCGCATTCCTAAGACAAAAAGTTGATTATAGTACATTACCCCCATAGATTCCGAATGGGAACCCAAATGTATTTGGGCTTCTTGGGCGTGTTTCACCATTTTAGCACTCCTTCAACAGACTTTGCTTTTCGATCGCCGTGCAGTCTTCTTTCACTTTCTTCCCACCGTTAGGTGCCCCCCAAGCATGGTGCCCTATGTGCTGCAGCACCTAAAGCACGTCCATTAAGCCGGCCCTGGTCAGTGCACCTCACACCTACAGCCAGCGTAACAGAACGTTTTCAAAATCTTCCAAGATAGCATATAGGCATAAAAGCTGAAAGGGGAAAACCACTCATTTTCAATATTGAACTATGTCATTAATATACCTTAGAGCACTGTTTCCCAAACAGTGGGTTGGAAAAAATCAATTTGAGAGCTGGGATCTCTTCTTTTTTATAGTATATATTCCCACTCCTAGAAGCACCACACACTTTTAAGACGTTGTTTATCTCCTGTGAGCACCCGGTTGTTTTTTCAGGGGCCTATCTGGGTGGCATTAATCCACACAAGATTGCCTCTCTGTCAAGCCTTATGATAGGGGGATAAAATACAGTATGCATTGCCATACCCTGCCTCCCTGCTCCCATCGTCACTGTAACTGAAACGTATCTCAATTCTTCATATTTTTCTGTATTTTGCACAAAAGCAGAAACAGACATAGCTCATCTACAAGCTCAGAGATTCTTATTTTATTTTATTTTTTGCATATACATGCCCCAAACGTAAGGGACGTAAGGTTGAAAGTGGTTAAAGTTGTCCAGTGGAACACAGGTTATGTTTTCCATCCTCAAAAGTAATGTTGTTGACGCTGTTTCAAGGTCTCCACCTGATAGCAAATTATATTTTTCTATGTATTACATACCGGTACACGGTACCCTCCTCTCTGGATTACTTATATAAAATTAATTATGCTAAACCTATGGGATGGGATAACAACAGACCCATGAGGAAGGGTGGAGACTACGTACAGTATATCCTTCTCAGAATACAATTTGCTTTGAAAGCACTGCCTGTTCTAGTCTACAAATATATCTGAATATCCAGATTTCTATGACAATGGGGGGGAAAATCCAAGGGTGAGATACAAAACACTGAAAGGACCTAAACAATAGGCTATATGCATATACGCCATTTTGATTTTCAGAATCAGGGTGCTGATATTGTGCATGTTGGCTCACTGGAAACACTCTGCTACACCAATGGGTCTCAAAGTGTCCTTGAGTGGGTTCCAAATGTCCCCATACAGGTGTGTAACTGTGACAGTACAAATGGAAGCAAATTTGTACAGAGTTATGGGGGTCCTTGAAATGAAAGAACCACTGTACAATAAATCAAACAGAGCCTTATAGTATCATCAGTAACACCTGTGAAGGAAGTCGAAAGACACCCGGAAGTAGAACAAAATGGCGTATATGCATAGAAGGCCAAGGACATCCACATTTCTAATTATACACACAAAAAAAACATCCACTCTCAAAGCTGCAATCCGGGACTTATTTTCCTTGTTACATTTTTATTTTAATTAATCTGTATGGTAGAGTAGCCTGCAGCTCATAGTCATAAGCCCAATATGTTAACCCATTTAGAACGGGTACACATTATTGTGTATTATTATTTTATGTTTTAACTAGTGAAAAATAGCAGATATACAAGCTCACAGCGTGGCACAGAGTGCCGCGCTGCGAGCTTGTAGATCTGCTATTTTTGAAAAAAAAATTGACCCGATTCTATAAGTGTCTTTTGAATCCTTCTAAGGTTTTTTGAAAACCCTATGTTTCTATGTCAGCAATCTGACTAGCCATCGTCAAAGAAAAGGTCCTTTTCACTTAACTGGAGCTCAGTTAGTCTCTTCTTGAGAGACTACTACCGGTATGTCAGTGGTTCTCAAACGTTTTCATGTGAAGGACCCCAAACTGATATTTATTTGGCCCCGGACCCCCATCTCAAAATATTTAGTTCCAGGGACACGGCACTCGATGCCGCGCTGTGAGCTTGTATATCTGCTATTTTTCAATAGCAGATGTATCCTTCTTGGAAGAGCAGTAGGCCTATACCTGTATATCTGGCCTCCCACACAGGGGATCTGAGTTTGAATCTTAGGTGTTACAGTTCCATTGACCTCTCTCCTTCGGGAGAGGACATAAAACAGACTGCATCTTTAATTTAGTTTAGAAGCAAATGTCACTTTGGACCCTATTTTTGTCCATGCCTCTTATCACTAAACTTCTTTGCCTATTTTTTACTATTTTGAAAAAAAAAAAAAAAAAAAAGAAAACCTTCAAATAGCCGATCTACATTGACATGTTGTGAGCTTGTACATCAGCTATTTGAAATATATATATTCTTGTCAAAATAGTAAAAAATGGCTAAAGAGATTAGGTTTAGGGATAAGGGGTAAGGCATGGACGAAAATAAGGCCTTTTACGTTAAATCGTTTGCAATAATAGAGATTGCATAATTTTGATAAAAGCAGAGGCAATTAGTTTCAAAACATATGTTAGTTTACAAACAATGTAGTGCATACTGTACAGTATGCTGGAAGTGAGGCAGGAGGTGTCTGTTTGAAGACAGATGTTTCTTCTTAATGAATTACTGAAAGTCACAGCATCATAATAAGACAAACGATGCCGGCAAGAGCACAAATCGCAGAGGGTTTCATGGGTATTATTTATTTGGCATTTTTAGACTTCCTAAACTAATGTCTAAAAGTATATGGCAGATTATTCAGTCGATTTGCTGTTGTGTTGCCATCCTGAACCACTGCCAGAGCAACAGCAAATGTTGGATTGGTGCCAGTGTTACCGTACTCCAGGTTGCTGGAGCTGACTGCAGATTCATGAGAGTCGTGCATCCATAATGCTGGCGATGAGGCCGACACAAGCACGAAGCGTTTAACAACACAGGAATACAGAATTGAAAAATGCAAACTGGTGACCTGGACTGTGCTCCGACCTGGAATATATTTAAATAAAATCCATGTTACTGCTCTTTCGCTGTTCTTGGGTTGCCTTTTTGTATATTGAGCGTTTGCATAACAACATCTACTGCAGACAAAATGCCAGATGATGGATCGTAGGTAGCCACCATACTAAACTGTGGGCAGTAGACAGGCTGATCATTTGAATAAAATAGGTACACCACAGAGTGTTACTGTTTATGGTCTCTCTGGGTGTATTGTAATATTATATATTGATACTATCCATTGTCTGTTTCAAACAAATGACACCGTAGTAATATATAAAGATAGGTGTAGAGTACAAGTTCAATATTCATTTGTCTCAGCTCCAAAAATCTCCATCTCTAAATAATTAGCAGTGTGTGTTAATTTATGGTTTTGGTCTGGAATTCTACATCTTACACAATCAAATATTTTTGCTCATATAATTCTTTAGTCCTTTGCTCTGTTTAACATCAGTGTTGTTATATAGAGACAGAAGGCACATATGGTTTGGTGACGGTCACTCACCTCCAGTCTGTCTGTGGTACACAGCAAACAGGAAGGACGCAGAGGGTGTGGGACACAGCACTGGATAGCCATCGGGGTTGGAGAAGCTCTGCTCTGCAGACCTGCTACCGGACACCAGGGTGCTGGCATGGTCAAGAGAAGGCTTCATAAGGCAAACAAACAATTTGAGGGCATACTGTACATATTAGTGGGTTAAAAACTACAGAGTTAAAGGAGTAGTTCACCCCCAAAATGACTTTTTTTCCCCTATTGATTACTCACGCCATGGAGACTATATTTTCTGTATTTGTCGCACTCTGAAGACAAAAAAATGATTATAGTAAATGTACCCCCATTGATTCCGGATGGGGACTAATGGCACCCCATCTTGAACTCTGGTTCTATCACACACTTCATCAAAATCGTTTCTTTTGTCAATAATTTGGAAAAATATTGAAAGAGATATATATATATATATATTTTCAATAACAATCACAAATAGGCCAATATATCCTAATAATTAAGTCTTGAGGAATTACATCTTAGTAAGAGGGTCAAATGACCCACATGTCAAAATATCCTCCCTGATATTTACAGTGTATGACCTTTATTACTTAAAGTAAATACAAAGAATTAGTCAGCAAAGCTGAAGGACTGACATATTGTCCAGCATCTTGACATGCTGAGTAGGTGGATCATGTGCCATCCTGCAGGCCATCACAGATGGTATGGTCTGTCTTGGCTGCACAGGGGGCATCCTGTGGTCCCTGTCCCTCTGTGGTGGGACAGTGCTTTCATCACATACTCAGTAGGGGAAAAAGTACTGTTTCATTTAAGTGAAAGTATCAATACTGCAATGTAGAAATATGACACATTGTGAGCTTGTTGATTGGCTATTTTCAAATAGCTTGAAATGTAAAGGGCTGAAGGGGTTAATGTATATTGTTTTGTAATAATAATCAAAATCTACAAACTAATAAAGTAAAAGGAGAGTAAAAGTATAATTGTTGCGACCGAAGGTCGCATATACCCTGAAAAACCTTGTCGCTTGTCTGTCTGTACAGGAAGTGATGTCAGTGTGATGTCACGTGCTTTTCAGTACAGGAAGTGATGTCACGTGACATCACTTTTATGCCCATATATGAGTCATTCTGTACCACATCACTGTGACTCACTGTCACTCTGTGCCACATCACTGCTCTGAAGTTTATTGCATGGCAAAGCGAAAGTTGATCACAGTGATGTGGTACAGAATGACTCATATATGGGCATAAAAGGGATGTCACGTGACATTGTACAGAAAATAGAGGCCGAAAATGAGAATGTTAGGGTACCCCCTTATGCCCATATATGGAGATCCACAGGCATCAAACCAAGGCCCTACGTTTTATGCCCATATATGGAGATTCCTATATTGTCAATATTAAGAACATTATTAAGGATATTATGTTATCAATATTAACACATTGACCGCCATTTTAACATTCACTGTAGGCTCCCCTGCCATTTTGTTTAAGCATTTTCTTCATATTTAGACATTTTTCCTAAATTCCCTGTTTGCACGAAAATGTCATACAGTGCATGGATTAAAAGAGGACATCCTCTAGTCTCTCCAAAAAATATTTTTTTGTATGTACGATGTAGCAATCTAGAGTTTTGGCCATTTCAAACCCCTTGTTTTTTCAAAATCCAGGTGGAAATTCAAAATAATTGGAGTTATTGACCTTTTTGTGAATGATCTGTTTTCAAGTGGATAACTCACTTGAGATGTGTCTTTATGGCTTCAGGCATTATCAGATAAGTGTACTAATGTAATTATGTAATAGGATTTATTTTTAGAATTTTCTGTTTAGAAAAATGCAGAGAAAAATATTTTTATTGGCTATATCTGACCAAAAAACTCACATACTATATTGCAGTATTTCTGTGAGTATTTCTGTGAGCCCCCACTTGGGGGCGCTTTCTCTCTGTCTCTGTGTGTCTGCTGGTTGTCTTTTGCTCTGTACAGGTGCACACACACAAATAGACATAAAAGGGGGCATGAGTCTTTTTTTCTAACATGTCCTAGAATGTGAAAATAGCAGATCTACAAGCTCTACAAGCTCAACACATCGCTCTGAGACTGTGACACATTGAGAGCTTGTCATTCAATTTTATATGAGATACTTCAATGGTTTCCAGTGGAAATAAGCTTAGTCTTTTCATGGATCTCCTTTTAGTAGACCTTGTACCAGTGAACTGTACCGTCATGAAACTGTACCTTTTCCTATGCAAACTTCTAATAAAGTCTTCAATCAATCAATCAAAGTCGAGCTTGTAGATCTGCTATTTTCACATTCTAGGACATGTTGGAAAAATGTCTCCCCCTGCCCCTAAAAAAATCCTCTGCACTGCCCTGCTAAACAGCTCCTCTGCGTCTTTGCTCGTTAGTAACGACACTAGTTGATCTCTTGCTTTTTGGGAGGAGCGTGGTGGGGGAGCGTGGGAGTTTTGGTGGTGGTCCGTGAGAAGTGTTGGCTGGAGACCAGGCAGGGTAATGAGAGGATGGACCCCCTTCCAGGGACCACTTCACTTGTCTCTGACTCAACTGGATCGCGTCGTGAACTTTATGTAATCGGGCAGTTTTATTGATTGAGTTTGTAAGAGTTGATTATCGTGTTCCCACTGCTCTGCGGAGCGAAGCGTTGGGCCCGCGGACCCCCTGTTAGAAAGCCGACCAGGGACCCCCCTTTGCAAAGGACCGCCTGGCGCCAATGGCCTGCTTGGCTGCTTGTGGACCATTACAAAACAATATATTATAGCCTGGATATATGGATTATAACCTGTGGATTCTAATCAACCATCATCATTCTCAGGTATGTTTTAGAAGCATTTATATGGCGAATTGGCGATAATTATTTTGTATCTAGAGAGAGAGAGAGAGAGAGAGAGAGAGACAGATCTCTGAATCAGAGACTCTGATAGCACTGTGCTGATCAGGACAGGGGGACCACTGAAACAGACAGTGGTCCGTGGACCACCAGCCAGCTAAGAGATGTTCACACACACACACACACACACACACACACACACACACACACACACACACACACACACACACACACACACACACACACACACACACACACACACACACACACGCACGCACACACACACACACACACAGCTGTTCTCACACTTTTTTTTTCTTCTCTTTTTTTTCCGCCAGCCTTGTGTGCGCAAAATGCGTCACTGTGCCAGTTCACTGTGGGTTATGGGGAGATTTATATGCATTTGTATTGCAATTTATACATTATTACAGTCTTTTTTTCAAACACACTTACTTTGATGTGTGATATTTTAGGTTCTCTGTAAGATAAAAGGATAAAAATTTGTCACGAGCTGGGGGAGAGTGTAATTAAACATTACATTATATAAAAGCAAATTCTCGGGACTATCGGGCCTGGCGGGGAACGACATTGGGATTTTCTCGGGACTATCGGGGGAGGCGGGGAATGAGTTAAGGACATATATGGGAATGCTCATATTTGGTAATGTCCATATATGGGCATGTTTTGACAAAACATAACTGTCATGAAGGGGTCCCCATATATGAGTAACTGGTCCCATATACCCTGTACATCACTGGCCAGATGGCCAAGAATTGGCGCGACCTCGCCCAATATTAAGGACATTATTAAGGAGCTACGAGATTTCTCAGGGTATAAAAGTCCATATATGGTCATTCCCAGAAAAAGAAAACAACCTTTTATGCCCATACATGGAGATTTCTGATGTCATTAATCCCAGGCCGAAAATGAGAATGTTAGGCCCATATATGGAGATCCACAGGCATCAAACCAAGGCCCTAACTCACCAAGGCCCTGCTTGGCATTACTTACGTACGTTTTATGCCCATATATGGAGATTCCTATATTGTCAATATTAAGGACATTATTAAGGATATTATGTTATCAATGTTAAGGACATATGGGCATGTTTTGACGTAACATAACTATCATGAAGGGGTCTCCATATATGAACTGGTCCCATATACATCACTGGCCAGATGGCCAAGAATTGGATGCATGTCACCCTGAGGTTGCATGTCACCCTGAGGTCGCAAGTCACCCTGAGGTGTCTTACTAGTATTTGTCTCTGAGATGTAGGCCTAGTGGAGTAGAAGTAAAAACTATTGACAATTGGAAATACTTTTAAGTAAAAGTACCTGAAAGTTAGGACGACTTCACCACTTTTCTTCAGCTTTGTGCTTTCAGCAACAGGCTTGAATGGGAAATGTAACCTATATATTAAAACAGATGAGAGCGAATGTACTGGTGATTATTGGTGTATAGCCTACTTTGATTATGGAAGTAGGGCTAATCCCCTACAGTGGAGATATTGCCCTGATGCAGACAGGCATGGTAATCTCTGCAATCTCCTCGAGTCCTCACTATTGTAATGAGATTTATTTTTAGTTTGAGATTTGTTAGTAGGCCTATGTCTGTTTAGTATGGGAATGTCTTGAGTAGCCTACTTACACTGTGCAGGGATAGGGGGAGGTCATGTTTCGGTCAGGTGATGTATGTGTGATTAGATATAGGTCTACTAATTCTGGTGTTTAGTATGAACAGAGACAGTAAGAAAACAAAGACAGTTGAAACTGTGCAAAAGGAGGCAACAAGGCAGCCCTGAGCCAACATTTGTGTGTGTGTGTGTGTGTGTGTGTGTGTGTGTGTGGGTGTGTGGGTGTGTGTGTGTGTGTGTGTGTGTGTGTGCGCGCTCGCGCGTGCGTGTGTGTGTGTGTGTGCGTGTGCTGTCTTGTATCTCAATGGGGCTCACCAGTACAAATATGTTTAAAAATGTGATGCACAAATAATGTTGCATTGCCTTGGCTTCTTCAACTGCACCCATGACAATCCAATGGAGTATACTCCTATTCCACACTCCAGTCCAGTGGTGGCAGTAGTGTATAATGGTTCAGATTTACAGATTTATTTTGAAAGTTAAGGTCGGAAGCATTACCTCTATGGTCGGAAACGGTCAGAACAGAATTGTTATTGTTTTTGGAAATGTGCTGAATGAAAACATTGCCAGGGAAACGTCCATCCACAGTCGTGCTTCAGCTGAACTGTACAGTACTGTCATGTAGGACTAACTTTTCCTACGCAAACCTCTAATAAATTCTTCAATCAAGCTCGCCACTAGCTAACTCAACTATTCGGAAAATGGATAAAGCCACTATGCGATTGCTCTCTTATTATTGCAGAGTATGTGGTTTGTTGATCCGTGATACAAAAAGCAAACACAACTTATTTATTGATAACAACAAAACTGAATACGCAGTCGTCTTTGAAGAACTCACAGGAGGACTGGTGAGTCGCGGTGATCTATTAAAGGCTGTGTGTGGGACCTGCCGGACTAAATTAAGAGCATATAAACGATATAAGGAAGCAGTTCAAAGACTTGGCGATGAGATCAAAGCCTTGGCTCTTCAGACCCAAGATACAAAACTGTACGTGAAGTTCATGCCTGACCGCGCCGAGAAACAAGTCTCTACTCGAGAGGACAACAAGCCAAGTCATGAACTGGCAGCTACCACTGTGGTGAGTGAACTCGTAGCCTATCACAATCTAAATGAGATACAAGATATAAAAGAATATATATATCTTGTGGCGTTTATCCTTTTAGTTTACCTTGTACCAGTGAACTGTGTACTGTCATGACTCATGCACCTTTTCCTATGCGAACCTCCAATCAATCAACCAACCAACCGGGTAGGTGGGCACTAGGGACATCTGGGCACCTCGATGTAAAATAGGATATTTCGTCCAACATGTTAATAAAAGTCCTAACTTAAGTAATGTTAAGTAATGTAAAGTATACATGCACATTATTATTATTAGTATTAGTAGTACTACTACTAGGCTACTATTATTACAGACTATCCTTCAACTTCTTGTTCATGCCCCAAAATGACTGGATATAGGCCCTACAGGTTTTGTAGCAATTATTATTGTAGAAATATTAGACCTTAATTGTCAAATGTTTAAAGTGGTGATGCCATAGTTTTTTACTTTATCTGTTTTGTATACTTGTGTCTATGGAGTTAACAGACAGCTATAATAGACCCCCTGGTGTGGTTATAATAGGCAATATGTCTTCCCTGTGTTTTTGCTACTTCCTGAAAGCTGAAAGCACATGACAGTACATATTACCATTATTATTATTATTTTAGAATTAATTATATCTTTCAAATTCCTGTTCATGCCCTACAATGGCTGGATATACAGGTTTTGTTGCAATTATTATTGTAGAAATATTAGACCATAATTGTCGAATGTTTAAGCATATTCTTATAGTTTACTTAAAAACATTTCCCAAATGTTTTATATACCACCATAACCATCCCCCAACATTGTGGCTGGACATGGTTGGTCACAACACAAGACAGTAGAACAAAATGAACAAAACAAAATAAAATCACTGTAAAGCTGAACTTGTGTTTTTTTATGTATTTTGTGATAGTTGTGAGGAGGTGATAGAGACATTATTCCACACACTTAAAAGTCAACTTGCACTGTACCCCCAGTGTTGTCAGTCAGCACACAGGCTTTTAGTATTGTGTAATGTAGCAAATCATACTAACAATTGTGTTTTCTTTTTCTCTCTCAATGAGTGTAGCCCCAGGAGCCATCCTATGTTGAACCGATGCAAGCCACCAGGTTGAAACCAGAGATCAAGTCGCACAGTCTTGGTATGTGTTGTTTTGTTCTTTCATTTGATTTATTATTTTATTCTGTTCATGTATTCCTTATCTTATCCCCTTTCTCGCTAATCCCACATTTACATCTTACTTTATTTAAGATGATAGTGTTATGTTTGCACACTGGCTCATCAGTGAGGCTTCATTCCTAGCAATATTGTTCTACTGTGTTGCAATCATTTTGTTTGAGTGTTGCGTTCAATTGCTTATGCCTAGGTGAAGGTTCTGAGATTGATTCAGATGTCTGTCTGTATGTATTTTATATAATCTTACATATATGGCCTTGTGACAACTCTTATAGTACCTCTGTAAAAGACAACAGAGGCTTATTTACTCCAAAGTAATTATTGAAGTCTTTATTCTATTCCTTAATTCTAGACCAGTCTGGGGAGTTCAGCCTGCAGATTAAGATGAGTCCTCCAGTGCCTGTCAGGACCATTTCTATTAATCAGGAACCTGTAGCTGAAATTGAAGTTGAACTTGAAGACCAGGATCTCAGTAAGTTTCATGTTTTCTTTTCTTTTATTCTGTTCTGTTGCAGGGATATCATCTTATCAGTCATCTCCCCCCCAATAAGCAGTATCTGTACTGAGATAATCTCAATGATACCAATTTGTACTAGGAATCGTATAAAGTGTCTGTGGTTATGGTCCTAGTTATCACTTCTACCATATTCAGCCGAGAAGTGAGCACCCCCCCCCCCTTACCTTACCCCCACCCCACTTTTCCCCCTTACTCATATATGTTTTATAATTGCAATGATATTTGAATGTTTTTTTATTGTCGCTATTTCATGTCCATGAATTGAATACAAAGGACCTCTAACGTAAACAATACCGTAAAGGGCTTATTTGGGGTGTTCCTTTTAGGCAGGGTGTTTAAATGTACTGTCCTTTAATGTAGGAATAATAGAATATTCAATCAATCAAAAAGCTGCCGTGGCTGTGAAACTATTTGCCAGATGGTAGGACAAGGAGCTGAAATGTTCCATGGCTGGGCATTGGGGTTGCTAATATGGCCCTCTGTGCCCCTACAGTCAAAGTGTATTGGTAAAATGATTATAATGGTTGTAGCTGATAATGTCTTTGATGAATGAGAATAAACGGTTAAGAAATGTAGTATTTATGTATAATGGAAGTTCTTCTAACTAACACTCACCTACCCCAACGACCACCTAAGCCCATAGCACTTACCGTAGCACTCACCTATCCCAACGACCATACATGAAAGCTAGATGGCTTTTTTTTTTTTTAAGTTCATATAAAGCTTTTTTACTGATTAGGTACTTATTTGTCTCTAGATTGATATTTTTATGCATTTGCTATATTAATGTTGATGTATTGATGCTTTGCGATTGTAAGTTGCTCTGGATTAAGAGCATCTGCTAAATGCCTAAATTGTAAATTGTAGCACAGGTACAAAAGAGGAAACAGTGCATGGAAAAATGTAATGTTCAAACATTTAATGGGTTTCTCTCATGTCATCTTTTGCCTAGCCTTCCTGCACCATCCCATCGTGTGTAAAGAGGAGGTTGCTCCTGAACAGCAGGAGAGAAGCCCCAGTCTGGTTCAGGAGGAACCTGAGCCTCCACAGGATAAAGAGGAACAGGGAAAGCTACTTCAGAGACCAGAAGTGACCGATGGATCAATGATGACATTACTTGCAGACAAGAGTGCTGATAGAAAGAAAAACTTTAGTTGTACAGTTTGTAGCAGAGTGTTTGCTCACAAGGAAAGTCTGCAGAGGCACATATTCATTCATACAGGGGAATACCCATTTACTTGTACAGTTTGTGCCAAAGGCTGTTGTAGTCGCAGTAGGCTAAACGTACACATGATGTCTCATACAGGGGAAAAGCCCTTTACTTGTACAGTTTGTGGTAAAGGCGATTATAGTCGCAGAAGACTAAACTCACACATGATGTCTCATACAGGGGAAAAGCCCTTTAGGTGTACAGTTTGTGGCAAAGGCTGTAAAGATAGGAGTCGCCTAAAATCACACATGATGACTCATAGGGAAAAGACCTTTAGGTGTACAGTTTGTGAACAGAGATGTATCTCGTATTCACATCTGAGGACTCACATGAGGACTCATAAACAGGAACTTTGTGAGGTTTGTGGCAAAGGTTTTGGTGAAAGGCGTGTACTAGAAATGCACATGAGGACTCATACAGGCGAAAAGCCCTTTACTTGTAAAGTTTGTGGCAGAAGTTTTTCTGTAAATGGTACTCTTACAAAACACATGAGGATTCATACAGGGGGAAAGTCCTTTCTGTGTGCTTTTTGTGAAAAAAGATTCAGGAACAATTCTTATCTGAAGCGGCACATGATGATTCACTCAGGGGAATACCCCTTTCGTTGTGCAGTTTGTAACAAAGGCTTTGCTCATAGAAGTGAACTAAAAAGTCACATGATGATTCATACAGGGGAAAGGACCTCACCCTGTCCAGTTTGTAAAAAAAGATTCAGTACAAACTCTTATCTGAAGAAGCACATGAGGATTCATACTGGGGCATACAATTTTTAATTGTCATTTTTCAACAATTTTTACTGTTAAGTAGAACTACCACATCATTAGATCATATCATAATAATAACAAATAGATTTTTGCAGCTCTTGCAGGTATACTGTACCAGTACACCGCTGTTTCCAATAATTACGTCAAGGCTTGGAGGTGTCTGTTTAGTAACATGAAGGTGCATGTGTTTATAACATCTGTATTATACAATATATATCTAAATAACACACAGGACTCATTTGTGTTTTTTTAACCATTTCTGTTTATTGAAAACAATGTTAAACCAGCTTACATAGTTTTTCGTCACCTGGCTCTCCTGCAGTACTTGCACTCCTCGCTAGAACTGCCAAAATCTAGTCGGTACCATTCACTTTTTATCTTCATCCGCTCCCAGTCTATTTCCTCCCGGCTCCCGGCCAATGAGTTCGAGCTAAAGGTGCCATTTGGGGTGCCGTCGTTTCTCAAGAGGGGGTGTACTGACGTCCTTGTTCCTGTCCAGTGTACGAGGAGGCTTCCCCAGCCCATGACTTTTCTCACCCTGAGAGGAACCCCACTAGAGTTAATAATTTCTTTCAACCAAACAGAGGGTGTGCGAGATGATAATTATGGCCCAAAGATTATGGATCCATAATTTCATGTCAAACATGCAACCTTGTTAAATTAAAATACTCTCCTGATGCAGGTCCACTGCTAATACAAATGGTAGCAATTCTCAATTGCCAGATTAGTCCAATTATTGTTGAGTCTTAATTACACCAACCGTATCAATTCCTGAAGAAAGAAAAAAAGAAATCCCTGAAAGGTAACAGGCGATCAGTGAAGATACAGTATCTGGCTGGAAGACAGTGAGTGGAGGCCTGTGGGCTGTCATCTTGGAGCTAGCTGCTCCACTGAAGTGAACTGAAGGTTGTGTTGGGAGTCAACAGTGCTGCTGGGGAGCTGGGGGATGAGGTGGTGTCAACCTAGTTCCTACTTCCTAGTACATTCACAAGCAGAATGATTTTATAATGAATGACCCAAGGATGCAGCTATCCATTACTTGTTGAAAACACATCCCTTGTTCCATTCTAGTGACTGACATTGCCCCCATGCATGAGGAGACTCCTTCCAGCCATCTCCTTCCTTCAATGTATCAGTCCTGTGTGCTGTGGAAGTAACACCACCACCATTGCCGTGCATTACATACAAAAATAATTTATTCCGTCCAGTGCCAACCAGCTATATACAGTAGCTTCCCAAACCTCATCTAACTGGCACATTATCAAAAGTAGGCTTTGAAGTGCATTTGATGTCAACCATTGGGTTTCGTTGAGTATATTGTTCCTGTACAGCAGGCCTATTTCTATATCTATTCATCATTATATTCATTGGCACAGAGTTCACTGAGCCAATAAAAGGCATTCCAAGATATCTGCTCACCTTGGGCAGAGATGTATTGCACTTCAGACCTCTGCTTCTGTTTTAAGCAGGTTCCCTCCTCTGTTGTTTAATCTAGGGGGATCATTGGCCTTTTTCCATGGTGGAACAATGTGCATAGTGAGGTGAGGTGAAGAGACACATGAGTTTTTAACCTTTTCAATAGTAATTTATTTTGATTGGACAGTAGACATACAAGTCCATTGAACTTCATGTTAACCACGTTGGTCACCACAAGATCCATGTGTAATGATGCGCAGGAGTGGAAATCGAACACCACTCTCCCACACGCCAGTCCGACACCCAAACCATTGTGCCAATAGAGCTGAGCTCGATTGGCAGGGCGTTTGCGGGTCGGTTTATTGGCTGGGGCTACACATGCATAAAGAGACAGTCAATAACTTTTCCTGAGATGATAAAACTCAATACAAATACCAAAAAAACAGAACTTGTCTTGTATTGCTTATTTTTACTGCCCAATGACATGGGCCAAGTTTTTGTGGGACATTGATCTTGCTCCAATAGCATAATAATAATACATGCAATTTACTACATTTCTGGTGTGAAATGGCACAACAACCAAAAATCGTATACAGTGCCCTTTTATGGGGCTTTGAGTACCTGCCAGGTGTGCCCCCTGTGTTCTCTGCACGTTGCATCGCCTTCTAGCATATCTACTCAAATGCTACACCCATGATGACAATAACACAATAAATGTGAGCGACCTCAAAACCTCTAGTCCATACACTCCAGTCCAGTGGTGGAAGTATATACAGTATATCACACACTCAGGTGTCGTCACGTTTCCCTGAATGTCGAGGAGGGAACCGCGACATTCCTTGGATGTCGAGAGGAGGGCCATCTACTCTTCCACACACTCAGGTGTCATCGAGGTTCCCTGGATAAAACATGCATATGAAAACAATACCGTGAAGTGGACAATGTATCATACTGTACCTTACCTAGATCACAGCTACATAAGAAGAGATTAGTTCCCACTTACCTTGTTATCAAGCTAGAAGGAGGCATTATAAAAATGTTCGTCTGAAATTATCTTTGGCCTTGGGAACATGTCAGAGATAAGCTTTTAGCTTACCTTTTTCTGATGGAGTGAAATGATCTCAAAGCCTTCAGATCGAACTAATACCTCATATTCTCTTCATCATCCTCTTTGGGTCTTCTTGAACCATTCTTAGTCAGGCCCCTCCCCTGAGACCAATTTTCCATGGGAGACCCTACCAGGAGCACTAGGCACCGGAGAACACAGCTGCAAGGTTCATTGGGGCACGCAAACCTCTCCACCACGATAAGGTGATGGTTCTTTCGGAGAGGAACCTGTAAAAAATAAAATAAAAATAAATTAGATTAACTATATATTACAAACAATAAGAATCCATCAGAGTCAGAAATGATAATTAGAACATTACAGTTAAGTAAACATTGTTTCAAACCTTACCTAGATCACAGCTACATAAGAAGAGATTAGTTCCCACTTACCTTGTTATCAAGCTAGAAGGAGGCATTGTAAAAATGTTCGTCTGAAATTATCTTTGGCCTTGGGAACATGTCAGAGATCAGCTTTTAGCTTACCTTGTCTGCTGGAGTGAAATGATCTCAATGCCTTCAGATCGAATCAATAAGGAGTAAGTAAAACTATTCTGAATTTATCGTTGGCCTTGAAAACTTGTCATTCCATCAGCTATGATCTTACCTCCTCTGAAATAGTGAAATGATCTCAATGCCTTCAGATCAAACTAATACCTCTACTTCTCTCTATATTCAACTTCTCATCAGAATTTCAATACTCCTCTTCCATCACGCAGCTTCCCTTCTTCTCTATTTCAGCCTCTGCCTGTAAAATGACACACAAAATGAAATGATTATGAGAAAACACACTAAAAACAGCAAGCACAAAACACAATCAAATATGCATTTGAAAACAATACAGTTAAGTGGACATTGTTTCATACTGTACCTTACCTAGATCACACCTACATAAGGAGAGATTAAGTCCCACTTACCTTGTTATCAACCTACAAACACCAAGTGCAAAACACAATGAAATATGCTGGATGTTGAGAAAAGGGCAGGTGTCGGCGAGGTTCCTTGGATGTCGAGAGGAGGCCCTTCAGCTCTATCACACACTCAGGTGTCGTCGCGTTTCCCTGAATGTCGAGGAGGAAACCGCGACAGTCCTTGGATGTCGAGAGGAGGGCCGTCTACTCTACCACACACTCGGGTGTCGTCGAGGTTCCCTGGATAAAACATGCATATGAAAACAATACAGTTAAGTGGACTTATATCGTTGAATAAGGGGCCCGTTGCGACCGCATTTCCTTGCTGACGTCGACCCCGGCTGCGTTTGAACCCACGGCGGGAAAGGCGTGTGCTCTAACCGCGACACTAGGGCAGCCCCATATCAAATGCCAAGAAGTAGTAAACTAAAAACTTGGGTAAACCAAGAACCTATTTGTAAAAATCTATGAAATCCAAACATCAATAATCTGCACATCAAAGCTATACACACTATAGCTTTGATGTACGATAGGATACAAACACATTAAAATACAGATCAAAGAACATCGTTTCAGACACTCTTAATCCAGACCGATTTACAATAAGGGGCCCGTTGCGACCGCATTTCCATGCTGACGTCGACCGCAGGCTGCGACCGCATTTCCATGCTGACGTCGACCCCAGGCTGCGTTTGAACCCACGACGGCAAAAGGCGTGTGCTCTAACCACGACACTAGGGTTGCCCCATATCAAATGTTCGTCTGAGATTATCTTTGTCCTTGTGAACATGTCAGAGATCAGCTTTTAGCTTACCTTGTCTGATGGAGTGAAATGATCTCAAATGCCTTGAGAAAAGGACAGGTGTCGGCGAGGTTCCTTGGATGTCGAGAGGAGGCCCTTCAGCTCTATCACACACTCAGGTGTCGTCGCGTTTCCCTGAATGTCGAGGAGGGAACCGCGACAGTCCTTGGATGTCGAGAGGAGGGCTGTCTACTCGACCACACACTCAGGTGTCATCGAGGTTCCCTGGATAAAACATGCATATGAAAACAATACAGTTAAGTGGACATTGTATCATACTGTACCTTACCTAGATCACAGCTACATAAGAAGAGATTAGTTCCCACTTACCTTGTTATCAAGCTAGAAGGAGGCATTATAAAAATGTTCGTCTGAAATTATCTTTGGCCTTGGGAACATGTCAGAGATCAGCTTTTAGCTTACCTTGTCTGATGGAGTGAAATGATCTCAATGCCTTCAGATCGAACTAATACCTCATATTCTCTTCATCATCCTCTTTGGGTCTTCTTGAACCATTCTTAGTCAGGCCCCTCCCCTGGGACCAATTTTCCATGGGAGACCCTACCAGGAGCACTAGGCACCGGAGAACACAGCTCCCAGGTTCATTGGGGCACGCAAACCTCTCCACCACGATAAGGTGATGGTTCTTTCGGAGAGGAACCTGTAAAAAAGAAAAGAAAAAGAAATTAGATTAACAATATATTACAAACAACAAGAATCCAACAGAGTCAGAAATGATAATTAGAACATTACAGTTAAGTAAACATTGTTTCATACCTTACCTAGATCACACCTACATTAGGAGAGATTGATTCCCACTTACCTTGTTATCAAGCTAGAAGGAGGCATTATAAAAATGTTCGTCTGAAATTATCTTTGGCCTTGGGAACATGTCAGAGATCAGCTTTTAGCTTACCTTGTCTGCTGGAGTGAAATGATCTCAATGCCTTCAGATCGAATCAATAAGGAGTAAGTAAAACTGTTCGTCTGAATTTATCGTTGGCCTTGAAAACTTGTCATTCCATCAGCTATGATCTTACCTCCTCTGAAATAGTGAAATGATCTCAATGCCTTCAGATCGAACTAATACCTCGACTTCTCTTCATATTCAAGTTCTCATTAGAATTTCAATACTCCTCTTCCATCACTCAGCTTCCCTTCTTCTCTATTTCAGCCTCTGCCTGTAAAATGACACACAAAATGAAATGATTGTGAGAAAACACACTAAAAACAGCAAGCACAAAACACAATCAAATATGCATTTGAAAACAATACAGTTAAGTGGACATTGTTTCATACTGTACCTTGCCTATATCACACCTACATAAGGAAAGATTAGGTCCCACTTACCTTGTTATTAACCTACAAACACCAAGCACAAAACATAATGAAATATGCTGGATGTTGAGAAAAGGGCAGGTGTCGGCGATGTTCCTTGGATGTCGAGAGGAGGCCCTTCAGCTCTATCACACACTCAGGTGTCGTCGCGTTTCCCTGAATGTCGAGGAGGGAACCGCGACAGTCCTTGGATGTCGAGAGGAGGGCCGTCTACTCTACCACACACTCAGGTGTCGTCGAAGTTCCCTGGATAAAACATACATATGAAAACAATACAGTTAAGTGGACTTATATCGTTGAATAAGGGGCCCGTTGCGACCGCATTTCCTTGCTGACGTCGACCCCGTCTGCGTTTGAACCCACGGCGGGAAAGGCGTGTGCTCTAACCGCGACACTAGGGCAGCCCCATATCAAATGCCAAGAAGTAGTAAACTAAAAACTTGGGTAAACCAAGAACCTATTTGTAAAAATCTATGAAATCCAAACATCAATAATCTGCACATCAAAGCTATACACACTATAGCTTTGATGTACGATAGGATACAAACACATTTCAGACACTCTTAATCCAGACCGATTTACAATAAGGGGCCCGTTGCGACCGCATTTCCATGCTGACGTCGACCGCAGGCTGCGACCGCATTTCCATGCTGACGTCGACCCCAGGCTGCGTTTGAACCCACGACGGCAAAAGGCGTGTGCTCTAACCACGACACTAGGGCGGCCCCATATCAAATATCAAATGTTCGTCTGAGATTATCTTTGTCCTTGTGAACATGTCAGAGATCAGCTTTTAGCTTACCTTGTCTGATGGAGTGAAATGATCTCAAATGCCTTGAGAAAAGGGCAGGTGTCGGCGAGGTTCCTTGGATGTCGAGAGGAGGCCCTTCAGCTCTATCACACACTCAGGTGTCGTCGCGTTTCCCTGAATGTCGAGGAGGGAACCGCGACAGTCCTTGGATGTCGAGAGGAGGGCTGTCTACTCTACCACACACTCAGGTGTCATCGAGGTTCCCTGGATAAAACATGCATATGAAAACAATACAGTTAAGTGGACATTGTATCATACTGTACCTTGCCTAGATCACAGCTACATAAGAAGAGATTAGTTCCCACTTACCTTGTTATCAAGCTAGAAGGAGGCATTATAAAAATGTTCGTCTGAAATTATCTTTGGCCTTGGGAACATGTCAGAGATCAGCTTTTAGCTTACCTTGTCTGCTGGAGTGAAATGATCTCAATGCCTTCAGATCGAACTAATACCTCATATTCTCTTCATCATCCTCTTTGGGTCTTCTTGAACCATTCTTAGTCAGGCCCCTCCCCTGAGACCAATTTTCCATGGGAGACCCTACCAGGAGCACTAGGCACCGGAGAACACAGCTCCCAGGTTCATTGGGGCACGCAAACCTCTCCACCACGATAAGGTGATGGTTCTTTCGGAGAGGAACCTGTAAAAAAGAAAAGAAAAAGAAATTAGATACAAACAACAAGAATCCAACAGAGTCAGAAATGATAATTAGAACATTACAGTTAAGTAAACATTGTTTCATACCTTACCTAGATCACACCTACATTAGGAGAGATTGATTCCCACTTACCTTGTTATCAAGCTAGAAGGAGGCATTATAAAAATGTTCGTCTGAAATTATCTTTGGCCTTGGGAAAATGTCAGAGATCAGCTTTTAGCTTACCTTGTCTGCTGGAGTGAAATGATCTCAATGCCTTCAGATCGAATCAATAAGGAGTAAGTAAAACTGTTCGTCTGAATTTATCGTTGGCCTTGAAAACTTGTCATTCCATCAGCTATGATCTTACCTCCTCTGAAATAGTGAAATGATCTCAATGCCTTCAGATCGAACTAATACCTCGACTTCTCTCCATATTCAAGTTCTCATTAGAATTTCAATACTCCTCTTCCATCACTCAGCTTCCCTTCTTCTCTATTTCAGCCTCTGCCTGTAAAATGACACACAAAACGAAATGATTGTGAGAAAACACACTAAAAACAGCAAGCACAAAACACAATCAAATATGCATTTGAAAACAATACAGTTAAGTGGACATTGTTTCATACTGTACCTTGCCTATATCACACCTACATAAGGAAAGATTAGGTCCCACTTACCTTGTTATTAACCTACAAACACCAAGCACAAAACATAATGAAATATGCTGGATGTTGAGAAAAGGGCAGGTGTCGGCGAGGTTCCTTGGATGTCGAGAGGAGGCCCTTCAGCTCTATCACACACTCAGGTGTCGTCGCGTTTCCCTGAATGTCGAGGAGGGAACCGCGACAGTCCTTGGATGTCGAGAGGAGGGCTGTCTACTCTACCACACACTCAGGTGTCGTCGAAGTTCCCTGGATAAAACATACATATGAAAACAATACAGTTAAGTGGACTTATATCGTTGAATAAGGGGCCCGTTGCGACCGCATTTCCTTGCTGACGTCGACCCCGTCTGCGTTTGAACCCACGGCGGGAAAGGCGTGTGCTCTAACCGCGACACTAGGGCAGCCCCATATCAAATGCCAAGAAGTAGTAAACTAAAAACTTGGGTAAACCAAGAACCTATTTGTAAAAATCTATGAAATCCAAACATCAATAATCTGCACATCAAAGCTATACACACTATAGCTTTGATGTACGATAGGATACAAACACATTTCAGACACTCTTAATCCAGACCGATTTACAATAAGGGGCCCGTTGCGACCGCATTTCCATGCTGACGTCGACCGCAGGCTGCGACCGCATTTCCATGCTGACGTCGACCCCAGGCTGCGTTTGAACCCACGACGGCAAAAGGCGTGTGCTCTAACCACGACACTAGGGCGGCCCCATATCAAATATCAAATGTTCGTCTGAGATTATCTTTGTCCTTGTGAACATGTCAGAGATCAGCTTTTAGCTTACCTTGTCTGATGGAGTGAAATGATCTCAAATGCCTTGAGAAAAGGGCAGGTGTCGGCGAGGTTCCTTGGATGTCGAGAGGAGGCCCTTCAGCTCTATCACACACTCAGGTGTCGTCGCGTTTCCCTGAATGTCGAGGAGGGAACCGCGACAGTCCTTGGATGTCGAGAGGAGGGCTGTCTACTCGACCACACACTCAGGTGTCATCGAGGTTCCCTGGATAAAACATGCATATGAAAACAATACAGTTAAGTGGACATTGTATCATACTGTACCTTGCCTAGATCACAGCTACATAAGAAGAGATTAGTTCCCACTTACCTTGTTATCAAGCTAGAAGGAGGCATTATAAAAATGTTCGTCTGAAATTATCTTTGGCCTTGGGAACATGTCAGAGATCAGCTTTTAGCTTACCTCTTCTGCTGGAGTGAAATGATCTCAATGCCTTCAGATCGAACTAATAACTCATATTCTCTTCATCATCCTCTTTGGGTCTTCTTGAACCATTCTTAGTCAGGCCCCTCCCCTGAGACCAATTTTCCATGGGAGACCCTACCAGGAGCACTAGGCACCGGAGAACACAGCTCCCAGGTTCATTGGGGCACGCAAACCTCTCCACCACGATAAGGTGATGGTTCTTTCGGAGAGGAACCTGTAAAAAAGAAAAGAAAAAGAAATTAGATTAACAATATATTACAAACAACAAGAATCCAACAGAGTCAGAAATGATAATTAGAACATTACAGTTAAGTAAACATTGTTTCATACCTTACCTAGATCACACCTACATTAGGAGAGATTGATTCCCACTTACCTTGTTATCAAGCTAGAAGGAGGCATTATAAAAATGTTCGTCTGAAATTATCTTTGGCCTTGGGAAAATGTCAGAGATCAGCTTTTAGCTTACCTTGTCTGCTGGAGTGAAATGATCTCAATGCCTTCAGATCGAATCAATAAGGAGTAAGTAAAACTGTTCGTCTGAATTTATCGTTGGCCTTGAAAACTTGTCATTCCATCAGCTATGATCTTACCTCCTCTGAAATAGTGAAATGATCTCAATGCCTTCAGATCGAACTAATACCTCGACTTCTCTCCATATTCAAGTTCTCATTAGAATTTCAATACTCCTCTTCCATCACTCAGCTTCCCTTCTTCTCTATTTCAGCCTCTGCCTGTAAAATGACACACAAAATGAAATAATTGTGAGAAAACACACTAAAAACAGCAAGCACAAAACACAATCAAATATGCATTTGAAAACAATACAGTTAAGTGGACATTGTTTCATACTGTACCTTGCCTATATCACACCTACATAAGGAAAGATTAGGTCCCACTTACCTTGTTATTAACCTACAAACACCAAGCACAAAACATAATGAAATATGCTGGATGTTGAGAAAAGGGCAGGTGTCGGCGAGGTTCCTTGGATGTCGAGAGGAGGCCCTTCAGCTCTATCACACACTCAGGTGTCGTCGCGTTTCCCTGAATGTCGAGGAGGGAACCGCGACAGTCCTTGGATGTCGAGAGGAGGGCCGTCTACTCTACCACACACTCAGGTGTCGTCGAAGTTCCCTGGATAAAACATACATATGAAAACAATACAGTTAAGTGGACTTATATCGTTGAATAAGGGGCCCGTTGCGACCGCATTTCCTTGCTGACGTCGACCCCGTCTGCGTTTGAACCCACGGCGGGAAAGGCGTGTGCTCTAACCGCGACACTAGGGCAGCCCCATATCAAATGCCAAGAAGTAGTAAACTAAAAACTTGGGTAAACCAAGAACCTATTTGTAAAAATCTATGAAATCCAAACATCAATAATCTGCACATCAAAGCTATACACACTATAGCTTTGATGTACGATAGGATACAAACACATTTCAGACACTCTTAATCCAGACCGATTTACAATAAGGGGCCCGTTGCGACCGCATTTCCATGCTGACGTCGACCGCAGGCTGCGACCGCATTTCCATGCTGACGTCGACCCCAGGCTGCGTTTGAACCCACGACGGCAAAAGGCGTGTGCTCTAACCACGACACTAGGGCGGCCCCATATCAAATATCAAATGTTCGTCTGAGATTATCTTTGTCCTTGTGAACATGTCAGAGATCAGCTTTTAGCTTACCTTGTCTGATGGAGTGAAATGATCTCAAATGCCTTGAGAAAAGGGCAGGTGTCGGCGAGGTTCCTTGGATGTCGAGAGGAGGCCCTTCAGCTCTATCACACACTCAGGTGTCGTCGCGTTTCCCTGAATGTCGAGGAGGGAACCGCGACAGTCCTTGGATGTCGAGAGGAGGGCTGTCTACTCTACCACACACTCAGGTGTCATCGAGGTTCCCTGGATAAAACATGCATATGAAAACAATACAGTTAAGTGGACATTGTATCATACTGTACCTTGCCTAGATCACAGCTACATAAGAAGAGATTAGTTCCCACTTACCTTGTTATCAAGCTAGAAGGAGGCATTATAAAAATGTTCGTCTGAAATTATCTTTGGCCTTGGGAACATGTCAGAGATCAGCTTTTAGCTTACCTTGTCTGCTGGAGTGAAATGATCTCAATGCCTTCAGATCGAACTAATACCTCATATTCTCTTCATCATCCTCTTTGGGTCTTCTTGAACCATTCTTAGTCAGGCCCCTCCCCTGAGACCAATTTTCCATGGGAGACCCTACCAGGAGCACTAGGCACCGGAGAACACAGCTCCCAGGTTCATTGGGGCACGCAAACCTCTCCACCACGATAAGGTGATGGTTCTTTCGGAGAGGAACCTGTAAAAAAGAAAAGAAAAAGAAATTAGATACAAACAACAAGAATCCAACAGAGTCAGAAATGATAATTAGAACATTACAGTTAAGTAAACATTGTTTCATACCTTACCTAGATCACACCTACATTAGGAGAGATTGATTCCCACTTACCTTGTTATCAAGCTAGAAGGAGGCATTATAAAAATGTTCGTCTGAAATTATCTTTGGCCTTGGGAAAATGTCAGAGATCAGCTTTTAGCTTACCTTGTCTGCTGGAGTGAAATGATCTCAATGCCTTCAGATCGAATCAATAAGGAGTAAGTAAAACTGTTCGTCTGAATTTATCGTTGGCCTTGAAAACTTGTCATTCCATCAGCTATGATCTTACCTCCTCTGAAATAGTGAAATGATCTCAATGCCTTCAGATAGAACTAATACCTCGACTTCTCTCCATATTCAAGTTCTCATTAGAATTTCAATACTCCTCTTCCATCACTCAGCTTCCCTTCTTCTCTATTTCAGCCTCTGCCTGTAAAATGACACACAAAATGAAATAATTGTGAGAAAACACACTAAAAACAGCAAGCACAAAACACAATCAAATATGCATTTGAAAACAATACAGTTAAGTGGACATTGTTTCATACTGTACCTTGCCTATATCACACCTACATAAGGAAAGATTAGGTCCCACTTACCTTGTTATTAACCTACAAACACCAAGCACAAAACATAATGAAATATGCTGGATGTTGAGAAAAGGGCAGGTGTCGGCGAGGTTCCTTGGATGTCGAGAGGAGGCCCTTCAGCTCTATCACACACTCAGGTGTCGTCGCGTTTCCCTGAATGTCGAGGAGGGAACCGCGACAGTCCTTGGATGTCGAGAGGAGGGCTGTCTACTCTACCACACACTCAGGTGTCGTCGAAGTTCCCTGGATAAAACATACATATGAAAACAATACAGTTAAGTGGACTTATATCGTTGAATAAGGGGCCCGTTGCGACCGCATTTCCTTGCTGACGTCGACCCCGTCTGCGTTTGAACCCACGGCGGGAAAGGCGTGTGCTCTAACCGCGACACTAGGGCAGCCCCATATCAAATGCCAAGAAGTAGTAAACTAAAAACTTGGGTAAACCAAGAACCTATTTGTAAAAATCTATGAAATCCAAACATCAATAATCTGCACATCAAAGCTATACACACTATAGCTTTGATGTACGATAGGATACAAACACATTTCAGACACTCTTAATCCAGACCGATTTACAATAAGGGGCCCGTTGCGACCGCATTTCCATGCTGACGTCGACCGCAGGCTGCGACCGCATTTCCATGCTGACGTCGACCCCAGGCTGCGTTTGAACCCACGACGGCAAAAGGCGTGTGCTCTAACCACGACACTAGGGCGGCCCCATATCAAATATCAAATGTTCGTCTGAGATTATCTTTGTCCTTGTGAACATGTCAGAGATCAGCTTTTAGCTTACCTTGTCTGATGGAGTGAAATGATCTCAAATGCCTTGAGAAAAGGGCAGGTGTCGGCGAGGTTCCTTGGATGTCGAGAGGAGGCCCTTCAGCTCTATCACACACTCAGGTGTCGTTGCGTTTCCCTGAATGTCGAGGAGGGAACCGCGACAGTCCTTGGATGTCGAGAGGAGGGCTGTCTACTCGACCACACACTCAGGTGTCATCGAGGTTCCCTGGATAAAACATGCATATGAAAACAATACAGTTAAGTGGACATTGTATCATACTGTACCTTGCCTAGATCACAGCTACATAAGAAGAGATTAGTTCCCACTTACCTTGTTATCAAGCTAGAAGGAGGCATTATAAAAATGTTCGTCTGAAATTATCTTTGGCCTTGGGAACATGTCAGAGATCAGCTTTTAGCTTACCTCTTCTGCTGGAGTGAAATGATCTCAATGCCTTCAGATCGAACTAATAACTCATATTCTCTTCATCATCCTCTTTGGGTCTTCTTGAACCATTCTTAGTCAGGCCCCTCCCCTGAGACCAATTTTCCATGGGAGATCCTACCAGGAGCACTAGGCACCGGAGAACACAGCTCCCAGGTTCATTGGGGCACGCAAACCTCTCCACCACGATAAGGTGATGGTTCTTTCGGAGAGGAACCTGTAAAAAAGAAAAGAAAAAGAAATTAGATTAACAATATATTACAAACAACAAGAATCCAACAGAGTCAGAAATGATAATTAGAACATTACAGTTAAGTAAACATTGTTTCATACCTTACCTAGATCACACCTACATTAGGAGAGATTGATTCCCACTTACCTTGTTATCAAGCTAGAAGGAGGCATTATAAAAATGTTCGTCTGAAATTAACTTTGGCCTTGGGAAAATGTCAGAGATCAGCTTTTAGCTTACCTTGTCTGCTGGAGTGAAATGATCTCAATGCCTTCAGATCGAATCAATAAGGAGTAAGTAAAACTGTTCGTCTGAATTTATCGTTGGCCTTGAAAACTTGTCATTCCATCAGCTATGATCTTACCTCCTCTGAAATAGTGAAATGATCTCAATGCCTTCAGATCGAACTAATACCTCGACTTCTCTCCATATTCAAGTTCTCATTAGAATTTCAATACTCCTCTTCCATCACTCAGCTTCCCTTCTTCTCTATTTCAGCCTCTGCCTGTAAAATGACACACAAAACGAAATGATTGTGAGAAAACACACTAAAAACAGCAAGCACAAAACACAATCAAATATGCATTTGAAAACAATACAGTTAAGTGGACATTGTTTCATACTGTACCTTGCCTATATCACACCTACATAAGGAAAGATTAGGTCCCACTTACCTTGTTATTAACCTACAAACACCAAGCACAAAACATAATGAAATATGCTGGATGTTGAGAAAAGGGCAGGTGTCGGCGAGGTTCCTTGGATGTCGAGAGGAGGCCCTTCAGCTCTATCACACACTCAGGTGTCGTCGCGTTTCCCTGAATGTCGAGGAGGGAACCGCGACAGTCCTTGGATGTCGAGAGGAGGGCCGTCTACTCTACCACACACTCAGGTGTCGTCGAAGTTCCCTGGATAAAACATACATATGAAAACAATACAGTTAAGTGGACTTATATCGTTGAATAAGGGGCCCGTTGCGACCGCATTTCCTTGCTGACGTCGACCCCGTCTGCGTTTGAACCCACGGCGGGAAAGGCGTGTGCTCTAACCGCGACACTAGGGCAGCCCCATATCAAATGCCAAGAAGTAGTAAACTAAAAACTTGGGTAAACCAAGAACCTATTTGTAAAAATCTATGAAATCCAAACATCAATAATCTGCACATCAAAGCTATACACACTATAGCTTTGATGTACGATAGGATACAAACACATTTCAGACACTCTTAATCCAGACCGATTTACAATAAGGGGCCCGTTGCGACCGCATTTCCATGCTGACGTCGACCGCAGGCTGCGACCGCATTTCCATGCTGACGTCGACCCCAGGCTGCGTTTGAACCCACGACGGCAAAAGGCGTGTGCTCTAACCACGACACTAGGGCGGCCCCATATCAAATATCAAATGTTCGTCTGAGATTATCTTTGTCCTTGTGAACATGTCAGAGATCAGCTTTTAGCTTACCTTGTCTGATGGAGTGAAATGATCTCAAATGCCTTGAGAAAAGGGCAGGTGTCGGCGAGGTTCCTTGGATGTCGAGAGGAGGCCCTTCAGCTCTATCACACACTCAGGTGTCGTCGCGTTTCCCTGAATGTCGAGGAGGGAACCGCGACAGTCCTTGGATGTCGAGAGGAGGGCTGTCTACTCTACCACACACTCAGGTGTCATCGAGGTTCCCTGGATAAAACATGCATATGAAAACAATACAGTTAAGTGGACATTGTATCATACTGTACCTTGCCTAGATCACAGCTACATAAGAAGAGATTAGTTCCCACTTACCTTGTTATCAAGCTAGAAGGAGGCATTATAAAAATGTTCGTCTGAAATTATCTTTGGCCTTGGGAACATGTCAGAGATCAGCTTTTAGCTTACCTTGTCTGCTGGAGTGAAATGATCTCAATGCCTTCAGATCGAACTAATACCTCATATTCTCTTCATCATCCTCTTTGGGTCTTCTTGAACCATTCTTAGTCAGGCCCCTCCCCTGAGACCAATTTTCCATGGGAGACCCTACCAGGAGCACTAGGCACCGGAGAACACAGCTCCCAGGTTCATTGGGGCACGCAAACCTCTCCACCACGATAAGGTGATGGTTCTTTCGGAGAGGAACCTGTAAAAAAGAAAAGAAAAAGAAATTAGATACAAACAACAAGAATCCAACAGAGTCAGAAATGATAATTAGAACATTACAGTTAAGTAAACATTGTTTCATACCTTACCTAGATCACACCTACATTAGGAGAGATTGATTCCCACTTACCTTGTTATCAAGCTAGAAGGAGGCATTATAAAAATGTTCGTCTGAAATTATCTTTGGCCTTGGGAAAATGTCAGAGATCAGCTTTTAGCTTACCTTGTCTGCTGGAGTGAAATGATCTCAATGCCTTCAGATCGAATCAATAAGGAGTAAGTAAAACTGTTCGTCTGAATTTATCGTTGGCCTTGAAAACTTGTCATTCCATCAGCTATGATCTTACCTCCTCTGAAATAGTGAAATGATCTCAATGCCTTCAGATCGAACTAATACCTCGACTTCTCTCCATATTCAAGTTCTCATTAGAATTTCAATACTCCTCTTCCATCACTCAGCTTCCCTTCTTCTCTATTTCAGCCTCTGCCTGTAAAATGACACACAAAACGAAATGATTGTGAGAAAACACACTAAAAACAGCAAGCACAAAACACAATCAAATATGCATTTGAAAACAATACAGTTAAGTGGACATTGTTTCATACTGTACCTTGCCTATATCACACCTACATAAGGAAAGATTAGGTCCCACTTACCTTGTTATTAACCTACAAACACCAAGCACAAAACATAATGAAATATGCTGGATGTTGAGAAAAGGGCAGGTGTCGGCGAGGTTCCTTGGATGTCGAGAGGAGGCCCTTCAGCTCTATCACACACTCAGGTGTCGTCGCGTTTCCCTGAATGTCGAGGAGGGAACCGCGACAGTCCTTGGATGTCGAGAGGAGGGCCGTCTACTCTACCACACACTCAGGTGTCGTCGAAGTTCCCTGGATAAAACATACATATGAAAACAATACAGTTAAGTGGACTTATATCGTTGAATAAGGGGCCCGTTGCGACCGCATTTCCTTGCTGACGTCGACCCCGTCTGCGTTTGAACCCACGGCGGGAAAGGCGTGTGCTCTAACCGCGACACTAGGGCAGCCCCATATCAAATGCCAAGAAGTAGTAAACTAAAAACTTGGGTAAACCAAGAACCTATTTGTAAAAATCTATGAAATCCAGACATCAATAATCTGCACATCAAAGCTATACACACTATAGCTTTGATGTACGATAGGATACAAACACATTTCAGACACTCTTAATCCAGACCGATTTACAATAAGGGGCCCGTTGCGACCGCATTTCCATGCTGACGTCGACCGCAGGCTGCGACCGCATTTCCATGCTGACGTCGACCCCAGGCTGCGTTTGAACCCACGACGGCAAAAGGCGTGTGCTCTAACCACGACACTAGGGCGGCCCCATATCAAATATCAAATGTTCGTCTGAGATTATCTTTGTCCTTGTGAACATGTCAGAGATCAGCTTTTAGCTTACCTTGTCTGATGGAGTGAAATGATCTCAAATGCCTTGAGAAAAGGGCAGGTGTCGGCGAGGTTCCTTGGATGTCGAGAGGAGGCCCTTCAGCTCTATCACACACTCAGGTGTCGTCGCGTTTCCCTGAATGTCGAGGAGGGAACCGCGACAGTCCTTGGATGTCGAGAGGAGGGCTGTCTACTCGACCACACACTCAGGTGTCATCGAGGTTCCCTGGATAAAACATGCATATGAAAACAATACAGTTAAGTGGACATTGTATCATACTGTACCTTGCCTAGATCACAGCTACATAAGAAGAGATTAGTTCCCACTTACCTTGTTATCAAGCTAGAAGGAGGCATTATAAAAATGTTCGTCTGAAATTATCTTTGGCCTTGGGAACATGTCAGAGATCAGCTTTTAGCTTACCTCTTCTGCTGGAGTGAAATGATCTCAATGCCTTCAGATCGAACTAATACCTCATATTCTCTTCATCATCCTCTTTGGGTCTTCTTGAACCATTCTTAGTCAGGCCCCTCCCCTGAGACCAATTTTCCATGGGAGACCCTACCAGGAGCACTAGGCACCGGAGAACACAGCTCCCAGGTTCATTGGGGCACGCAAACCTCTCCACCACGATAAGGTGATGGTTCTTTCGGAGAGGAACCTGTAAAAAAGAAAAGAAAAAGAAATTAGATACAAACAACAAGAATCCAACAGAGTCAGAAATGATAATTAGAACATTACAGTTAAGTAAACATTGTTTCATACCTTACCTAGATCACACCTACATTAGGAGAGATTGATTCCCACTTACCTTGTTATCAAGCTAGAAGGAGGCATTATAAAAATGTTCGTCTGAAATTATCTTTGGCCTTGGGAAAATGTCAGAGATCAGCTTTTAGCTTACCTTGTCTGCTGGAGTGAAATGATCTCAATGCCTTCAGATCGAATCAATAAGGAGTAAGTAAAACTGTTCGTCTGAATTTATCGTTGGCCTTGAAAACTTGTCATTCCATCAGCTATGATCTTACCTCCTCTGAAATAGTGAAATGATGTCAATGCCTTCAGATCGAACTAATACCTCGACTTCTCTCCATATTCAAGTTCTCATTAGAATTTCAATACTCCTCTTCCATCACTCAGCTTCCCTTCTTCTCTATTTCAGCCTCTGCCTGTAAAATGACACACAAAATGAAATGATTGTGAGAAAACACACTAAAAACAGCAAGCACAAAACACAATCAAATATGCATTTGAAAACAATACAGTTAAGTGGACATTGTTTCATACTGTACCTTGCCTATATCACACCTACATAAGGAAAGATTAGGTCCCACTTACCTTGTTATTAACCTACAAACACCAAGCACAAAACATAATGAAATATGCTGGATGTTGAGAAAAGGGCAGGTGTCGGCAAGGTTCCTTGGATGTCGAGAGGAGGCCCTTCAGCTCTATCACACACTCAGGTGTCGTCGCGTTTCCCTGAATGTCGAGGAGGGAACCGCGACAGTCCTTGGATGTCGAGAGGAGGGCCGTCTACTCTACCACACACTCAGGTGTCGTCGAAGTTCCCTGGATAAAACATACATATGAAAACAATACAGTTAAGTGGACTTATATCGTTGAATAAGGGGCCCGTTGCGACCGCATTTCCTTGCTGACGTCGACCCCGTCTGCGTTTGAACCCACGGCGGGAAAGGCGTGTGCTCTAACCGCGACACTAGGGCAGCCCCATATCAAATGCCAAGAAGTAGTAAACTAAAAACTTGGGTAAACCAAGAACCTATTTGTAAAAATCTATGAAATCCAAACATCAATAATCTGCACATCAAAGCTATACACACTATAGCTTTGATGTACGATAGGATACAAACACATTTCAGACACTCTTAATCCAGACCGATTTACAATAAGGGGCCCGTTGCGACCGCATTTCCATGCTGACGTCGACCGCAGGCTGCGACCGCATTTCCATGCTGACGTCGACCCCAGGCTGCGTTTGAACCCACGACGGCAAAAGGCGTGTGCTCTAACCACGACACTAGGGCGGCCCCATATCAAATATCAAATGTTCGTCTGAGATTATCTTTGTCCTTGTGAACATGTCAGAGATCAGCTTTTAGCTTACCTTGTCTGATGGAGTGAAATGATCTCAAATGCCTTGAGAAAAGGGCAGGTGTCGGCGAGGTTCCTTGGATGTCGAGAGGAGGCCCTTCAGCTCTATCACACACTCAGGTGTCGTCACGTTTCCCTGAATGTCGAGGAGGGAACCGCGACAGTCCTTGGATGTCGAGAGGAGGGCTGTCTACTCTACCACACACTCAGGTGTCATCGAGGTTCCCTGGATAAAACATGCATATGAAAACAATACAGTTAAGTGGACATTGTATCATACTGTACCTTACCTAGATCACAGCTACATAAGAAGAGATTAGTTCCCACTTACCTTGTTATCAAGCTAGAAGGAGGCATTATAAAAATGTTCGTCTGAAATTATCTTTGGCCTTGGGAACATGTCAGAGATCAGCTTTTAGCTTACCTTGTCTGCTGGAGTGAAATGATCTCAATGCCTTCAGATCGAACTAATACCTCATATTCTCTTCATCATCCTCTTTGGGTCTTCTTGAACCATTCTTAGTCAGGCCCCTCCCCTGAGACCAATTTTCCATGGGAGACCCTACCAGGAGCACTAGGCACCGGAGAACACAGCTCCCAGGTTCATTGGGGCACGCAAACCTCTCCACCACGATAAGGTGATGGTTCTTTCGGAGAGGAACCTGTAAAAAAGAAAAGAAAAAGAAATTAGATTAACAATATATTACAAACAACAAGAATCCAACAGAGTCAGAAATGATAATTAGAACATTACAGTTAAGTAAACATTGTTTCATACCTTACCTAGATCACACCTACATTAGGAGAGATTGATTCCCACTTACCTTGTTATCAAGCTAGAAGGAGGCATTATAAAAATGTTCGTCTGAAATTATCTTTGGCCTTGGGAAAATGTCAGAGATCAGCTTTTAGCTTACCTTGTCTGCTGGAGTGAAATGATCTCAATGCCTTCAGATCGAATCAATAAGGAGTAAGTAAAACTGTTCGTCTGAATTTATCGTTGGCCTTGAAAACTTGTCATTCCATCAGCTATGATCTTACCTCCTCTGAAATAGTGAAATGATCTCAATGCCTTCAGATCGAACTAATACCTCGACTTCTCTCCATATTCAAGTTCTCATTAGAATTTCAATACACCTCTTCCATCACTCAGCTTCCCTTCTTCTCTATTTCAGCCTCTGCCTGTAAAATGACACACAAAATGAAATAATTGTGAGAAAACACACTAAAAACAGCAAGCACAAAACACAATCAAATATGCATTTGAAAACAATACAGTTAAGTGGACATTGTTTCATACTGTACCTTGCCTATATCACACCTACATAAGGAAAGATTAGGTCCCACTTACCTTGTTATTAACCTACAAACACCAAGCACAAAACATAATGAAATATGCTGGATGTTGAGAAAAGGGCAGGTGTCGGCGAGGTTCCTTGGATGTCGAGAGGAGGCCCTTCAGCTCTATCACACACTCAGGTGTCGTCGCGTTTCCCTGAATGTCGAGGAGGGAACCGCGACAGTCCTTGGATGTCGAGAGGAGGGCCGTCTACTCTACCACACACTCAGGTGTCGTCGAAGTTCCCTGGATAAAACATACATATGAAAACAATACAGTTAAGTGGACTTATATCGTTGAATAAGGGGCCCGTTGCGACCGCATTTCCTTGCTGACGTCGACCCCGTCTGCGTTTGAACCCACGGCGGGAAAGGCGCGTGCTCTAACCGCGACACTAGGGCAGCCCCATATCAAATGCCAAGAAGTAGTAAACTAAAAACTTGGGTAAACCAAGAACCTATTTGTAAAAATCTATGAAATCCAAACATCAATAATCTGCACATCAAAGCTATACACACTATAGCTTTGATGTACGATAGGATACAAACACATTTCAGACACTCTTAATCCAGACCGATTTACAATAAGGGGCCCGTTGCGACCGCATTTCCATGCTGACGTCGACCGCAGGCTGCGACCGCATTTCCATGCTGACGTCGACCCCAGGCTGCGTTTGAACCCACGACGGCAAAAGGCGTGTGCTCTAACCACGACACTAGGGCGGCCCCATATCAAATATCAAATGTTCGTCTGAGATTATCTTTGTCCTTGTGAACATGTCAGAGATCAGCTTTTAGCTTACCTTGTCTGATGGAGTGAAATGATCTCAAATGCCTTGAGAAAAGGGCAGGTGTCGGCGAGGTTCCTTGGATGTCGAGAGGAGGCCCTTCAGCTCTATCACACACTCAGGTGTCGTCGCGTTTCCCTGAATGTCGAGGAGGGAACCGCGACAGTCCTTGGATGTCGAGAGGAGGGCTGTCTACTCGACCACACACTCAGGTGTCATCGAGGTTCCCTGGATAAAACATGCATATGAAAACAATACAGTTAAGTGGACATTGTATCATACTGTACCTTGCCTAGATCACAGCTACATTAGGAGAGATTGATTCCCACTTACCTTGTTATCAAGCTAGAAGGAGGCATTATAAAAATGTTCGTCTGAAATTATCTTTGGCCTTGGGAACATGTCAGAGATCAGCTTTTAGCTTACCTTGTCTGCTGGAGTGAAATGATCTCAATGCCTTCAGATCGAATCAATAAGGAGTAAGTAAAACTGTTCGTCTGAATTTATCGTTGGCCTTGAAAACTTGTCATTCCATCAGCTATGATCTTACCTCCTCTGAAATAGTGAAATGATCTCAATGCCTTCAGATCGAACTAATACCTCGACTTCTCTCCATATTCAAGTTCTCATTAGAATTTCAATACTCCTCTTCCATCACTCAGCTTCCCTTCTTCTCTATTTCAGCCTCTGCCTGTAAAATGACACACAAAACGAAATGATTGTGAGAAAACACACTAAAAACAGCAAGCACAAAACACAATCAAATATGCATTTGAAAACAATACAGTTAAGTGGACATTGTTTCATACTGTACCTTGCCTATATCACACCTACATAAGGAAAGATTAGGTCCCACTTACCTTGTTATTAACCTACAAACACCAAGCACAAAACATAATGAAATATGCTGGATGTTGAGAAAAGGGCAGGTGTCGGCAAGGTTCCTTGGATGTCGAGAGGAGGCCCTTCAGCTCTATCACACACTCAGGTGTCGTCGCGTTTCCCTGAATGTCGAGGAGGGAACCGCGACAGTCCTTGGATGTCGAGAGGAGGGCTGTCTACTCGACCACACACTCAGGTGTCATCGAGGTTCCCTGGATAAAACATCATATGAAAACAATACAGTTAAGTGGACATTGTATCATACTGTACCTTGCCTAGATCACAGCTACATAAGAAGAGATTAGTTCCCACTTACCTTGTTATCAAGCTAGAAGGAGGCATTATAAAAATGTTCGTCTGAAATTATCTTTGGCCTTGGGAACATGTCAGAGATCAGCTTTTAGCTTACCTCTTCTGCTGGAGTGAAATGATCTCAATGCCTTCAGATCGAACTAATACCTCATATTCTCTTCATCATCCTCTTTGGGTCTTCTTGAACCATTCTTAGTCAGGCCCCTCCCCTGAGACCAATTTTCCATGGGAGACCCTACCAGGAGCACTAGGCACCGGAGAACACAGCTCCCAGGTTCATTGGGGCACGCAAACCTCTCCACCACGATAAGGTGATGGTTCTTTCGGAGAGGAACCTGTAAAAAAGAAAAGAAAAAGAAATTAGATACAAACAACAAGAATCCAACAGAGTCAGAAATGATAATTAGAACATTACAGTTAAGTAAACATTGTTTCATACCTTACCTAGATCACACCTACATTAGGAGAGATTGATTCCCACTTACCTTGTTATCAAGCTAGAAGGAGGCATTATAAAAATGTTCGTCTGAAATTATCTTTGGCCTTGGGAAAATGTCAGAGATCAGCTTTTAGCTTACCTTGTCTGCTGGAGTGAAATGATCTCAATGCCTTCAGATCGAATCAATAAGGAGTAAGTAAAACTGTTCGTCTGAATTTATCGTTGGCCTTGAAAACTTGTCATTCCATCAGCTATGATCTTACCTCCTCTGAAATAGTGAAATGATGTCAATGCCTTCAGATCGAACTAATACCTCGACTTCTCTCCATATTCAAGTTCTCATTAGAATTTCAATACTCCTCTTCCATCACTCAGCTTCCCTTCTTCTCTATTTCAGCCTCTGCCTGTAAAATGACACACAAAATGAAATGATTGTGAGAAAACACACTAAAAACAGCAAGCACAAAACACAATCAAATATGCATTTGAAAACAATACAGTTAAGTGGACATTGTTTCATACTGTACCTTGCCTATATCACACCTACATAAGGAAAGATTAGGTCCCACTTACCTTGTTATTAACCTACAAACACCAAGCACAAAACATAATGAAATATGCTGGATGTTGAGAAAAGGGCAGGTGTCGGCAAGGTTCCTTGGATGTCGAGAGGAGGCCCTTCAGCTCTATCACACACTCAGGTGTCGTCGCGTTTCCCTGAATGTCGAGGAGGGAACCGCGACAGTCCTTGGATGTCGAGAGGAGGGCCGTCTACTCTACCACACACTCAGGTGTCGTCGAAGTTCCCTGGATAAAACATACATATGAAAACAATACAGTTAAGTGGACTTATATCGTTGAATAAGGGGCCCGTTGCGACCGCATTTCCTTGCTGACGTCGACCCCGTCTGCGTTTGAACCCACGGCGGGAAAGGCGTGTGCTCTAACCGCGACACTAGGGCAGCCCCATATCAAATGCCAAGAAGTAGTAAACTAAAAACTTGGGTAAACCAAGAACCTATTTGTAAAAATCTATGAAATCCAAACATCAATAATCTGCACATCAAAGCTATACACACTATAGCTTTGATGTACGATAGGATACAAACACATTTCAGACACTCTTAATCCAGACCGATTTACAATAAGGGGCCCGTTGCGACCGCATTTCCATGCTGACGTCGACCGCAGGCTGCGACCGCATTTCCATGCTGACGTCGACCCCAGGCTGCGTTTGAACCCACGACGGCAAAAGGCGTGTGCTCTAACCACGACACTAGGGCGGCCCCATATCAAATATCAAATGTTCGTCTGAGATTATCTTTGTCCTTGTGAACATGTCAGAGATCAGCTTTTAGCTTACCTTGTCTGATGGAGTGAAATGATCTCAAATGCCTTGAGAAAAGGGCAGGTGTCGGCGAGGTTCCTTGGATGTCGAGAGGAGGCCCTTCAGCTCTATCACACACTCAGGTGTCGTCACGTTTCCCTGAATGTCGAGGAGGGAACCGCGACAGTCCTTGGATGTCGAGAGGAGGGCTGTCTACTCTACCACACACTCAGGTGTCATCGAGGTTCCCTGGATAAAACATGCATATGAAAACAATACAGTTAAGTGGACATTGTATCATACTGTACCTTACCTAGATCACAGCTACATAAGAAGAGATTAGTTCCCACTTACCTTGTTATCAAGCTAGAAGGAGGCATTATAAAAATGTTCGTCTGAAATTATCTTTGGCCTTGGGAACATGTCAGAGATCAGCTTTTAGCTTACCTTGTCTGCTGGAGTGAAATGATCTCAATGCCTTCAGATCGAACTAATACCTCATATTCTCTTCATCATCCTCTTTGGGTCTTCTTGAACCATTCTTAGTCAGGCCCCTCCCCTGAGACCAATTTTCCATGGGAGACCCTACCAGGAGCACTAGGCACCGGAGAACACAGCTCCCAGGTTCATTGGGGCACGCAAACCTCTCCACCACGATAAGGTGATGGTTCTTTCGGAGAGGAACCTGTAAAAAAGAAAAGAAAAAGAAATTAGATTAACAATATATTACAAACAACAAGAATCCAACAGAGTCAGAAATGATAATTAGAACATTACAGTTAAGTAAACATTGTTTCATACCTTACCTAGATCACACCTACATTAGGAGAGATTGATTCCCACTTACCTTGTTATCAAGCTAGAAGGAGGCATTATAAAAATGTTCGTCTGAAATTATCTTTGGCCTTGGGAAAATGTCAGAGATCAGCTTTTAGCTTACCTTGTCTGCTGGAGTGAAATGATCTCAATGCCTTCAGATCGAATCAATAAGGAGTAAGTAAAACTGTTCGTCTGAATTTATCGTTGGCCTTGAAAACTTGTCATTCCATCAGCTATGATCTTACCTCCTCTGAAATAGTGAAATGATCTCAATGCCTTCAGATCGAACTAATACCTCGACTTCTCTCCATATTCAAGTTCTCATTAGAATTTCAATACACCTCTTCCATCACTCAGCTTCCCTTCTTCTCTATTTCAGCCTCTGCCTGTAAAATGACACACAAAATGAAATAATTGTGAGAAAACACACTAAAAACAGCAAGCACAAAACACAATCAAATATGCATTTGAAAACAATACAGTTAAGTGGACATTGTTTCATACTGTACCTTGCCTATATCACACCTACATAAGGAAAGATTAGGTCCCACTTACCTTGTTATTAACCTACAAACACCAAGCACAAAACATAATGAAATATGCTGGATGTTGAGAAAAGGGCAGGTGTCGGCGAGGTTCCTTGGATGTCGAGAGGAGGCCCTTCAGCTCTATCACACACTCAGGTGTCGTCGCGTTTCCCTGAATGTCGAGGAGGGAACCGCGACAGTCCTTGGATGTCGAGAGGAGGGCCGTCTACTCTACCAAACACTCAGGTGTCGTCGAAGTTCCCTGGATAAAACATACATATGAAAACAATACAGTTAAGTGGACTTATATCGTTGAATAAGGGGCCCGTTGCGACCGCATTTCCTTGCTGACGTCGACCCCGTCTGCGTTTGAACCCACGGCGGGAAAGGCGCGTGCTCTAACCGCGACACTAGGGCAGCCCCATATCAAATGCCAAGAAGTAGTAAACTAAAAACTTGGGTAAACCAAGAACCTATTTGTAAAAATCTATGAAATCCAAACATCAATAATCTGCACATCAAAGCTATACACACTATAGCTTTGATGTACGATAGGATACAAACACATTTCAGACACTCTTAATCCAGACCGATTTACAATAAGGGGCCCGTTGCGACCGCATTTCCATGCTGACGTCGACCGCAGGCTGCGACCGCATTTCCATGCTGACGTCGACCCCAGGCTGCGTTTGAACCCACGACGGCAAAAGGCGTGTGCTCTAACCACGACACTAGGGCGGCCCCATATCAAATATCAAATGTTCGTCTGAGATTATCTTTGTCCTTGTGAACATGTCAGAGATCAGCTTTTAGCTTACCTTGTCTGATGGAGTGAAATGATCTCAAATGCCTTGAGAAAAGGGCAGGTGTCGGCGAGGTTCCTTGGATGTCGAGAGGAGGCCCTTCAGCTCTATCACACACTCAGGTGTCGTCGCGTTTCCCTGAATGTCGAGGAGGGAACCGCGACAGTCCTTGGATGTCGAGAGGAGGGCTGTCTACTCGACCACACACTCAGGTGTCATCGAGGTTCCCTGGATAAAACATGCATATGAAAACAATACAGTTAAGTGGACATTGTATCATACTGTACCTTGCCTAGATCACAGCTACATTAGGAGAGATTGATTCCCACTTACCTTGTTATCAAGCTAGAAGGAGGCATTATAAAAATGTTCGTCTGAAATTATCTTTGGCCTTGGGAACATGTCAGAGATCAGCTTTTAGCTTACCTTGTCTGCTGGAGTGAAATGATCTCAATGCCTTCAGATCGAATCAATAAGGAGTAAGTAAAACTGTTCGTCTGAATTTATCGTTGGCCTTGAAAACTTGTCATTCCATCAGCTATGATCTTACCTCCTCTGAAATAGTGAAATGATCTCAATGCCTTCAGATCGAACTAATACCTCGACTTCTCTCCATATTCAAGTTCTCATTAGAATTTCAATACTCCTCTTCCATCACTCAGCTTCCCTTCTTCTCTATTTCAGCCTCTGCCTGTAAAATGACACACAAAACGAAATGATTGTGAGAAAACACACTAAAAACAGCAAGCACAAAACACAATCAAATATGCATTTGAAAACAATACAGTTAAGTGGACATTGTTTCATACTGTACCTTGCCTATATCACACCTACATAAGGAAAGATTAGGTCCCACTTACCTTGTTATTAACCTACAAACACCAAGCACAAAACATAATGAAATATGCTGGATGTTGAGAAAAGGGCAGGTGTCGGCAAGGTTCCTTGGATGTCGAGAGGAGGCCCTTCAGCTCTATCACACACTCAGGTGTCGTCGCGTTTCCCTGAATGTCGAGGAGGGAACCGCGACAGTCCTTGGATGTCGAGAGGAGGGCTGTCTACTCGACCACACACTCAGGTGTCATCGAGGTTCCCTGGATAAAACATGCATATGAAAACAATACAGTTAAGTGGACATTGTATCATACTGTACCTTGCCTAGATCACAGCTACATAAGAAGAGATTAGTTCCCACTTACCTTGTTATCAAGCTAGAAGGAGGCATTATAAAAATGTTCGTCTGAAATTATCTTTGGCCTTGGGAACATGTCAGAGATCAGCTTTTAGCTTACCTCTTCTGCTGGAGTGAAATGATCTCAATGCCTTCAGATCGAACTAATACCTCATATTCTCTTCATCATCCTCTTTGGGTCTTCTTGAACCATTCTTAGTCAGGCCCCTCCCCTGAGACCAATTTTCCATGGGAGACCCTACCAGGAGCACTAGGCACCGGAGAACACAGCTCCCAGGTTCATTGGGGCACGCAAACCTCTCCACCACGATAAGGTGATGGTTCTTTCGGAGAGGAACCTGTAAAAAAGAAAAGAAAAAGAAATTAGATACAAACAACAAGAATCCAACAGAGTCAGAAATGATAATTAGAACATTACAGTTAAGTAAACATTGTTTCATACCTTACCTAGATCACACCTACATTAGGAGAGATTGATTCCCACTTACCTTGTTATCAAGCTAGAAGGAGGCATTATAAAAATGTTCGTCTGAAATTATCTTTGGCCTTGGGAAAATGTCAGAGATCAGCTTTTAGCTTACCTTGTCTGCTGGAGTGAAATGATCTCAATGCCTTCAGATCGAATCAATAAGGAGTAAGTAAAACTGTTCGTCTGAATTTATCGTTGGCCTTGAAAACTTGTCATTCCATCAGCTATGATCTTACCTCCTCTGAAATAGTGAAATGATGTCAATGCCTTCAGATCGAACTAATACCTCGACTTCTCTCCATATTCAAGTTCTCATTAGAATTTCAATACTCCTCTTCCATCACTCAGCTTCCCTTCTTCTCTATTTCAGCCTCTGCCTGTAAAATGACACACAAAATGAAATGATTGTGAGAAAACACACTAAAAACAGCAAGCACAAAACACAATCAAATATGCATTTGAAAACAATACAGTTAAGTGGACATTGTTTCATACTGTACCTTGCCTATATCACACCTACATAAGGAAAGATTAGGTCCCACTTACCTTGTTATTAACCTACAAACACCAAGCACAAAACATAATGAAATATGCTGGATGTTGAGAAAAGGGCAGGTGTCGGCAAGGTTCCTTGGATGTCGAGAGGAGGCCCTTCAGCTCTATCACACACTCAGGTGTCGTCGCGTTTCCCTGAATGTCGAGGAGGGAACCGCGACAGTCCTTGGATGTCGAGAGGAGGGCCGTCTACTCTACCACACACTCAGGTGTCGTCGAAGTTCCCTGGATAAAACATACATATGAAAACAATACAGTTAAGTGGACTTATATCGTTGAATAAGGGGCCCGTTGCGACCGCATTTCCTTGCTGACGTCGACCCCGTCTGCGTTTGAACCCACGGCGGGAAAGGCGTGTGCTCTAACCGCGACACTAGGGCAGCCCCATATCAAATGCCAAGAAGTAGTAAACTAAAAACTTGGGTAAACCAAGAACCTATTTGTAAAAATCTATGAAATCCAAACATCAATAATCTGCACATCAAAGCTATACACACTATAGCTTTGATGTACGATAGGATACAAACACATTTCAGACACTCTTAATCCAGACCGATTTACAATAAGGGGCCCGTTGCGACCGCATTTCCATGCTGACGTCGACCGCAGGCTGCGACCGCATTTCCATGCTGACGTCGACCCCAGGCTGCGTTTGAACCCACGACGGCAAAAGGCGTGTGCTCTAACCACGACACTAGGGCGGCCCCATATCAAATATCAAATGTTCGTCTGAGATTATCTTTGTCCTTGTGAACATGTCAGAGATCAGCTTTTAGCTTACCTTGTCTGATGGAGTGAAATGATCTCAAATGCCTTGAGAAAAGGGCAGGTGTCGGCGAGGTTCCTTGGATGTCGAGAGGAGGCCCTTCAGCTCTATCACACACTCAGGTGTCGTCACGTTTCCCTGAATGTCGAGGAGGGAACCGCGACAGTCCTTGGATGTCGAGAGGAGGGCTGTCTACTCTACCACACACTCAGGTGTCATCGAGGTTCCCTGGATAAAACATGCATATGAAAACAATACAGTTAAGTGGACATTGTATCATACTGTACCTTACCTAGATCACAGCTACATAAGAAGAGATTAGTTCCCACTTACCTTGTTATCAAGCTAGAAGGAGGCATTATAAAAATGTTCGTCTGAAATTATCTTTGGCCTTGGGAACATGTCAGAGATCAGCTTTTAGCTTACCTTGTCTGCTGGAGTGAAATGATCTCAATGCCTTCAGATCGAACTAATACCTCATATTCTCTTCATCATCCTCTTTGGGTCTTCTTGAACCATTCTTAGTCAGGCCCCTCCCCTGAGACCAATTTTCCATGGGAGACCCTACCAGGAGCACTAGGCACCGGAGAACACAGCTCCCAGGTTCATTGGGGCACGCAAACCTCTCCACCACGATAAGGTGATGGTTCTTTCGGAGAGGAACCTGTAAAAAAGAAAAGAAAAAGAAATTAGATTAACAATATATTACAAACAACAAGAATCCAACAGAGTCAGAAATGATAATTAGAACATTACAGTTAAGTAAACATTGTTTCATACCTTACCTAGATCACACCTACATTAGGAGAGATTGATTCCCACTTACCTTGTTATCAAGCTAGAAGGAGGCATTATAAAAATGTTCGTCTGAAATTATCTTTGGCCTTGGGAAAATGTCAGAGATCAGCTTTTAGCTTACCTTGTCTGCTGGAGTGAAATGATCTCAATGCCTTCAGATCGAATCAATAAGGAGTAAGTAAAACTGTTCGTCTGAATTTATCGTTGGCCTTGAAAACTTGTCATTCCATCAGCTATGATCTTACCTCCTCTGAAATAGTGAAATGATCTCAATGCCTTCAGATCGAACTAATACCTCGACTTCTCTCCATATTCAAGTTCTCATTAGAATTTCAATACACCTCTTCCATCACTCAGCTTCCCTTCTTCTCTATTTCAGCCTCTGCCTGTAAAATGACACACAAAATGAAATAATTGTGAGAAAACACACTAAAAACAGCAAGCACAAAACACAATCAAATATGCATTTGAAAACAATACAGTTAAGTGGACATTGTTTCATACTGTACCTTGCCTATATCACACCTACATAAGGAAAGATTAGGTCCCACTTACCTTGTTATTAACCTACAAACACCAAGCACAAAACATAATGAAATATGCTGGATGTTGAGAAAAGGGCAGGTGTCGGCGAGGTTCCTTGGATGTCGAGAGGAGGCCCTTCAGCTCTATCACACACTCAGGTGTCGTCGCGTTTCCCTGAATGTCGAGGAGGGAACCGCGACAGTCCTTGGATGTCGAGAGGAGGGCCGTCTACTCTACCACACACTCAGGTGTCGTCGAAGTTCCCTGGATAAAACATACATATGAAAACAATACAGTTAAGTGGACTTATATCGTTGAATAAGGGGCCCGTTGCGACCGCATTTCCTTGCTGACGTCGACCCCGTCTGCGTTTGAACCCACGGCGGGAAAGGCGTGTGCTCTAACCGCGACACTAGGGCAGCCCCATATCAAATGCCAAGAAGTAGTAAACTAAAAACTTGGGTAAACCAAGAACCTATTTGTAAAAATCTATGAAATCCAAACATCAATAATCTGCACATCAAAGCTATACACACTATAGCTTTGATGTACGATAGGATACAAACACATTTCAGACACTCTTAATCCAGACCGATTTACAATAAGGGGCCCGTTGCGACCGCATTTCCATGCTGACGTCGACCGCAGGCTGCGACCGCATTTCCATGCTGACGTCGACCCCAGGCTGCGTTTGAACCCACGACGGCAAAAGGCGTGTGCTCTAACCACGACACTAGGGCGGCCCCATATCAAATATCAAATGTTCGTCTGAGATTATCTTTGTCCTTGTGAACATGTCAGAGATCAGCTTTTAGCTTACCTTGTCTGATGGAGTGAAATGATCTCAAATGCCTTGAGAAAAGGGCAGGTGTCGGCGAGGTTCCTTGGATGTCGAGAGGAGGCCCTTCAGCTCTATCACACACTCAGGTGTCGTCGCGTTTCCCTGAATGTCGAGGAGGGAACCGCGACAGTCCTTGGATGTCGAGAGGAAGGCTGTCTACTCTACCACACACTCAGGTGTCATCGAGGTTCCCTGGATAAAACATGCATATGAAAACAATACAGTTAAGTGGACATTGTATCATACTGTACCTTGCCTAGATCACAGCTACATTAGGAGAGATTGATTCCCACTTACCTTGTTATCAAGCTAGAAGGAGGCATTATAAAAATGTTCGTCTGAAATTATCTTTGGCCTTGGGAACATGTCAGAGATCAGCTTTTAGCTTACCTTGTCTGCTGGAGTGAAATGATCTCAATGCCTTCAGATCGAATCAATAAGGAGTAAGTAAAACTGTTCGTCTGAATTTATCGTTGGCCTTGAAAACTTGTCATTCCATCAGCTATGATCTTACCTCCTCTGAAATAGTGAAATGATCTCAATGCCTTCAGATCGAACTAATACCTCGACTTCTCTCCATATTCAAGTTCTCATTAGAATTTCAATACTCCTCTTCCATCACTCAGCTTCCCTTCTTCTCTATTTCAGCCTCTGCCTGTAAAATGACACACAAAACGAAATGATTGTGAGAAAACACACTAAAAACAGCAAGCACAAAACACAATCAAATATGCATTTGAAAACAATACAGTTAAGTGGACATTGTTTCATACTGTACCTTGCCTATATCACACCTACATAAGGAAAGATTAGGTCCCACTTACCTTGTTATTAACCTACAAACACCAAGCACAAAACATAATGAAATATGCTGGATGTTGAGAAAAGGGCAGGTGTCGGCAAGGTTCCTTGGATGTCGAGAGGAGGCCCTTCAGCTCTATCACACACTCAGGTGTCGTCGCGTTTCCCTGAATGTCGAGGAGGGAACCGCGACAGTCCTTGGATGTCGAGAGGAGGGCCGTCTACTCTACCACACACTCAGGTGTCGTCGAAGTTCCCTGGATAAAACATACATATGAAAACAATACAGTTAAGTGGACTTATATCGTTGAATAAGGGGCCCGTTGCGACCGCATTTCCTTGCTGACGTCGACCCCGTCTGCGTTTGAACCCACGGCGGGAAAGGCGTGTGCTCTAACAGCGACACTAGGGCAGCCCCATATCAAATGCCAAGAAGTAGTAAACTAAAAACTTGGGTAAACCAAGAACCTATTTGTAAAAATCTATGAAATCCAAACATCAATAATCTGCACATCAAAGCTATACACACTATAGCTTTGATGTACGATAGGATACAAACACATTTCAGACACTCTTAATCCAGACCGATTTACAATAAGGGGCCCGTTGCGACCGCATTTCCATGCTGACGTCGACCGCAGGCTGCGACCGCATTTCCATGCTGACGTCGACCCCAGGCTGCGTTTGAACCCACGACGGCAAAAGGCGTGTGCTCTAACCACGACACTAGGGCGGCCCCATATCAAATATCAAATGTTCGTCTGAGATTATCTTTGTCCTTGTGAACATGTCAGAGATCAGCTTTTAGCTTACCTTGTCTGATGGAGTGAAATGATCTCAAATGCCTTGAGAAAAGGGCAGGTGTCGGCGAGGTTCCTTGGATGTCGAGAGGAGGCCCTTCAGCTCTATCACACACTCAGGTGTCGTCACGTTTCCCTGAATGTCGAGGAGGGAACCGCGACAGTCCTTGGATGTCGAGAGGAGGGCTGTCTACTCTACCACACACTCAGGTGTCATCGAGGTTCCCTGGATAAAACATGCATATGAAAACAATACAGTTAAGTGGACATTGTATCATACTGTACCTTACCTAGATCACAGCTACATAAGAAGAGATTAGTTCCCACTTACCTTGTTATCAAGCTAGAAGGAGGCATTATAAAAATGTTCGTCTGAAATTATCTTTGGCCTTGGGAACATGTCAGAGATCAGCTTTTAGCTTACCTTGTCTGCTGGAGTGAAATGATCTCAATGCCTTCAGATCGAACTAATACCTCATATTCTCTTCATCATCCTCTTTGGGTCTTCTTGAACCATTCTTAGTCAGGCCCCTCCCCTGAGACCAATTTTCCATGGGAGACCCTACCAGGAGCACTAGGCACCGGAGAACACAGCTCCCAGGTTCATTGGGGCACGCAAACCTCTCCACCACGATAAGGTGATGGTTCTTTCGGAGAGGAACCTGTAAAAAAGAAAAGAAAAAGAAATTAGATTAACAATATATTACAAACAACAAGAATCCAACAGAGTCAGAAATGATAATTAGAACATTACAGTTAAGTAAACATTGTTTCATACCTTACCTAGATCACACCTACATTAGGAGAGATTGATTCCCACTTACCTTGTTATCAAGCTAGAAGGAGGCATTATAAAAATGTTCGTCTGAAATTATCTTTGGCCTTGGGAAAATGTCAGAGATCAGCTTTTAGCTTACCTTGTCTGCTGGAGTGAAATGATCTCAATGCCTTCAGATCGAATCAATAAGGAGTAAGTAAAACTGTTCGTCTGAATTTATCGTTGGCCTTGAAAACTTGTCATTCCATCAGCTATGATCTTACCTCCTCTGAAATAGTGAAATGATCTCAATGCCTTCAGATCGAACTAATACCTCGACTTCTCTCCATATTCAAGTTCTCATTAGAATTTCAATACTCCTCTTCCATCACTCAGCTTCCCTTCTTCTCTATTTCAGCCTCTGCCTGTAAAATGACACACAAAACGAAATGATTGTGAGAAAACACACTAAAAACAGCAAGCACAAAACACAATCAAATATGCATTTGAAAACAATACAGTTAAGTGGACATTGTTTCATACTGTACCTTGCCTATATCACACCTACATAAGGAAAGATTAGGTCCCACTTACCTTGTTATTAACCTACAAACACCAAGCACAAAACATAATGAAATATGCTGGATGTTGAGAAAAGGGCAGGTGTCGGCGAGGTTCCTTGGATGTCGAGAGGAGGCCCTTCAGCTCTATCACACACTCAGGTGTCGTCGCGTTTCCCTGAATGTCGAGGAGGGAACCGCGACAGTCCTTGGATGTCGAGAGGAGGGCTGTCTACTCTACCACACACTCAGGTGTCATCGAGGTTCCCTGGATAAAACATGCATATGAAAACAATACAGTTAAGTGGACATTGTATCATACTGTACCTTGCCTAGATCACAGCTACATTAGGAGAGATTGATTCCCACTTACCTTGTTATCAAGCTAGAAGGAGGCATTATAAAAATGTTCGTCTGAAATTATCTTTGGCCTTGGGAAAATGTCAGAGATCAGCTTTTAGCTTACCTTGTCTGCTGGAGTGAAATGATCTCAATGCCTTCAGATCGAATCAATAAGGAGTAAGTAAAACTGTTCGTCTGAATTTATCGTTGGCCTTGAAAACTTGTCATTCCATCAGCTATGATCTTACCTCCTCTGAAATAGTGAAATGATCTCAATGCCTTCAGATCGAACTAATACCTCGACTTCTCTCCATATTCAAGTTCTCATTAGAATTTCAATACACCTCTTCCATCACTCAGCTTCCCTTCTTCTCTATTTCAGCCTCTGCCTGTAAAATGACACACAAAATGAAATAATTGTGAGAAAACACACTAAAAACAGCAAGCACAAAACACAATCAAATATGCATTTGAAAACAATACAGTTAAGTGGACATTGTTTCATACTGTACCTTGCCTATATCACACCTACATAAGGAAAGATTAGGTCCCACTTACCTTGTTATTAACCTACAAACACCAAGCACAAAACATAATGAAATATGCTGGATGTTGAGAAAAGGGCAGGTGTCGGCGAGGTTCCTTGGATGTCGAGAGGAGGCCCTTCAGCTCTATCACACACTCAGGTGTCGTCGCGTTTCCCTGAATGTCGAGGAGGGAACCGCGACAGTCCTTGGATGTCGAGAGGAGGGCCGTCTACTCTACCACACACTCAGGTGTCGTCGAAGTTCCCTGGATAAAACATACATATGAAAACAATACAGTTAAGTGGACTTATATCGTTGAATAAGGGGCCCGTTGCGACCGCATTTCCTTGCTGACGTCGACCCCGTCTGCGTTTGAACCCACGGCGGGAAAGGCGTGTGCTCTAACCGCGACACTAGGGCAGCCCCATATCAAATGCCAAGAAGTAGTAAACTAAAAACTTGGGTAAACCAAGAACCTATTTGTAAAAATCTATGAAATCCAAACATCAATAATCTGCACATCAAAGCTATACACACTATAGCTTTGATGTACGATAGGATACAAACACATTTCAGACACTCTTAATCCAGACCGATTTACAATAAGGGGCCCGTTGCGACCGCATTTCCATGCTGACGTCGACCGCAGGCTAGGCGACCGCATTTCCATGCTGACGTCGACCCCAGGCTGCGTTTGAACCCACGACGGCAAAAGGCGTGTGCTCTAACCACGACACTAGGGCGGCCCCATATCAAATATCAAATGTTCGTCTGAGATTATCTTTGTCCTTGTGAACATGTCAGAGATCAGCTTTTAGCTTACCTTGTCTGATGGAGTGAAATGATCTCAAATGCCTTGAGAAAAGGGCAGGTGTCGGCGAGGTTCCTTGGATGTCGAGAGGAGGCCCTTCAGCTCTATCACACACTCAGGTGTCGTCGCGTTTCCCTGAATGTCGAGGAGGGAACCGCGACAGTCCTTGGATGTCGAGAGGAGGGCTGTCTACTCTACCACACACTCAGGTGTCATCGAGGTTCCCTGGATAAAACATGCATATGAAAACAATACAGTTAAGTGGACATTGTATCATACTGTACCTTGCCTAGATCACAGCTACATTAGGAGAGATTGATTCCCACTTACCTTGTTATCAAGCTAGAAGGAGGCATTATAAAAATGTTCGTCTGAAATTATCTTTGGCCTTGGGAACATGTCAGAGATCAGCTTTTAGCTTACCTTGTCTGCTGGAGTGAAATGATCTCAATGCCTTCAGATCGAATCAATAAGGAGTAAGTAAAACTGTTCGTCTGAATTTATCGTTGGCCTTGAAAACTTGTCATTCCATCAGCTATGATCTTACCTCCTCTGAAATAGTGAAATGATCTCAATGCCTTCAGATCGAACTAATACCTCGACTTCTCTCCATATTCAAGTTCTCATTAGAATTTCAATACTCCTCTTCCATCACTCAGCTTCCCTTCTTCTCTATTTCAGCCTCTGCCTGTAAAATGACACACAAAACGAAATGATTGTGAGAAAACACACTAAAAACAGCAAGCACAAAACACAATCAAATATGCATTTGAAAACAATACAGTTAAGTGGACATTGTTTCATACTGTACCTTGCCTATATCACACCTACATAAGGAAAGATTAGGTCCCACTTACCTTGTTATTAACCTACAAACACCAAGCACAAAACATAATGAAATATGCTGGATGTTGAGAAAAGGGCAGGTGTCGGCAAGGTTCCTTGGATGTCGAGAGGAGGCCCTTCAGCTCTATCACACACTCAGGTGTCGTCGCGTTTCCCTGAATGTCGAGGAGGGAACCGCGACAGTCCTTGGATGTCGAGAGGAGGGCCGTCTACTCTACCACACACTCAGGTGTCGTCGAAGTTCCCTGGATAAAACATACATATGAAAACAATACAGTTAAGTGGACTTATATCGTTGAATAAGGGGCCCGTTGCGACCGCATTTCCTTGCTGACGTCGACCCCGTCTGCGTTTGAACCCACGGCGGGAAAGGCGTGTGCTCTAACAGCGACACTAGGGCAGCCCCATATCAAATGCCAAGAAGTAGTAAACTAAAAACTTGGGTAAACCAAGAACCTATTTGTAAAAATCTATGAAATCCAAACATCAATAATCTGCACATCAAAGCTATACACACTATAGCTTTGATGTACGATAGGATACAAACACATTTCAGACACTCTTAATCCAGACCGATTTACAATAAGGGGCCCGTTGCGACCGCATTTCCATGCTGACGTCGACCGCAGGCTGCGACCGCATTTCCATGCTGACGTCGACCCCAGGCTGCGTTTGAACCCACGACGGCAAAAGGCGTGTGCTCTAACCACGACACTAGGGCGGCCCCATATCAAATATCAAATGTTCGTCTGAGATTATCTTTGTCCTTGTGAACATGTCAGAGATCAGCTTTTAGCTTACCTTGTCTGATGGAGTGAAATGATCTCAAATGCCTTGAGAAAAGGGCAGGTGTCGGCGAGGTTCCTTGGATGTCGAGAGGAGGCCCTTCAGCTCTATCACACACTCAGGTGTCGTCACGTTTCCCTGAATGTCGAGGAGGGAACCGCGACAGTCCTTGGATGTCGAGAGGAGGGCTGTCTACTCTACCACACACTCAGGTGTCATCGAGGTTCCCTGGATAAAACATGCATATGAAAACAATACAGTTAAGTGGACATTGTATCATACTGTACCTTACCTAGATCACAGCTACATAAGAAGAGATTAGTTCCCACTTACCTTGTTATCAAGCTAGAAGGAGGCATTATAAAAATGTTCGTCTGAAATTATCTTTGGCCTTGGGAACATGTCAGAGATCAGCTTTTAGCTTACCTTGTCTGCTGGAGTGAAATGATCTCAATGCCTTCAGATCGAATCAATAAGGAGTAAGTAAAACTGTTCGTCTGAATTTATCGTTGGCCTTGAAAACTTGTCATTCCATCAGCTATGATCTTACCTCCTCTGAAATAGTGAAATGATCTCAATGCCTTCAGATCGAACTAATACCTCGACTTCTCTCCATATTCAAGTTCTCATTAGAATTTCAATACTCCTCTTCCATCACTCAGCTTCCCTTCTTCTCTATTTCAGCCTCTGCCTGTAAAATGACACACAAAACGAAATGATTGTGAGAAAACACACTAAAAACAGCAAGCACAAAACACAATCAAATATGCATTTGAAAACAATACAGTTAAGTGGACATTGTTTCATACTGTACCTTGCCTATATCACACCTACATAAGGAAAGATTAGGTCCCACTTACCTTGTTATTAACCTACAAACACCAAGCACAAAACATAATGAAATATGCTGGATGTTGAGAAAAGGGCAGGTGTCGGCGAGGTTCCTTGGATGTCGAGAGGAGGCCCTTCAGCTCTATCACACACTCAGGTGTCGTCGCGTTTCCCTGAATGTCGAGGAGGGAACCGCGACAGTCCTTGGATGTCGAGAGGAGGGCCGTCTACTCTACCACACACTCAGGTGTCGTCGAAGTTCCCTGGATAAAACGTACATATGAAAACAATACAGTTAAGTGGACTTATATCGTTGAATAAGGGGCCCGTTGCGACCGCATTTCCTTGCTGACGTCGACCCCGTCTGCGTTTGAACCCACGGCGGGAAAGGCGTGTGCTCTAACCGCGACACTAGGGCAGCCCCATATCAAATGCCAAGAAGTAGTAAACTAAAAACTTGGGTAAACCAAGAACCTATTTGTAAAAATCTATGAAATCCAACATCAATAATCTGCACATCAAAGCTATACACACTATAGCTTTGATGTACGATAGGATACAAACACATTTCAGACACTCTTAATCCAGACCGATTTACAATAAGGGGCCCGTTGCGACCGCATTTCCATGCTGACGTCGACCGCAGGCTGCGACCGCATTTCCATGCTGACGTCGACCCCAGGCTGCGTTTGAACCCACGACGGCAAAAGGCGTGTGCTCTAACCACGACACTAGGGCGGCCCCATATCAAATATCAAATGTTCGTCTGAGATTATCTTTGTCCTTGTGAACATGTCAGAGATCAGCTTTTAGCTTACCTTGTCTGATGGAGTGAAATGATCTCAAATGCCTTGAGAAAAGGGCAGGTGTCGGCGAGGTTCCTTGGATGTCGAGAGGAGGCCCTTCAGCTCTATCACACACTCAGGTGTCGTCGCGTTTCCCTGAATGTCGAGGAGGGAACCGCGACAGTCCTTGGATGTCGAGAGGAGGGCTGTCTACTCTACCACACACTCAGGTGTCATCGAGGTTCCCTGGATAAAACATGCATATGAAAACAATACAGTTAAGTGGACATTGTATCATACTGTACCTTGCCTAGATCACAGCTACATAAGAAGAGATTAGTTCCCACTTACCTTGTTATCAAGCTAGAAGGAGGCATTATAAAAATGTTCGTCTGAAATTATCTTTGGCCTTGGGAACATGTCAGAGATCAGCTTTTAGCTTACCTTGTCTGCTGGAGTGAAATGATCTCAATGCCTTCAGATCGAACTAATACCTCATATTCTCTTCATCATCCTCTTTGGGTCTTCTTGAACCATTCTTAGTCAGGCCCCTCCCCTGAGACCAATTTTCCATGGGAGACCCTACCAGGAGCACTAGGCACCGGAGAACACAGCTCCCAGGTTCATTGGGGCACGCAAACCTCTCCACCACGATAAGGTGATGGTTCTTTCGGAGAGGAACCTGTAAAAAAGAAAAGAAAAAGAAATTAGATACAAACAACAAGAATCCAACAGAGTCAGAAATGATAATTAGAACATTACAGTTAAGTAAACATTGTTTCATACCTTACCTAGATCACACCTACATTAGGAGAGATTGATTCCCACTTACCTTGTTATCAAGCTAGAAGGAGGCATTATAAAAATGTTCGTCTGAAATTATCTTTGGCCTTGGGAAAATGTCAGAGATCAGCTTTTAGCTTACCTTGTCTGCTGGAGTGAAATGATCTCAATGCCTTCAGATCGAATCAATAAGGAGTAAGTAAAACTGTTCGTCTGAATTTATCGTTGGCCTTGAAAACTTGTCATTCCATCAGCTATGATCTTACCTCCTCTGAAATAGTGAAATGATCTCAATGCCTTCAGATCGAACTAATACCTCGACTTCTCTCCATATTCAAGTTCTCATTAGAATTTCAATACTCCTCTTCCATCACTCAGCTTCCCTTCTTCTCTATTTCAGCCTCTGCCTGTAAAATGACACACAAAACGAAATGATTGTGAGAAAACACACTAAAAACAGCAAGCACAAAACACAATCAAATATGCATTTGAAAACAATACAGTTAAGTGGACATTGTTTCATACTGTACCTTGCCTATATCACACCTACATAAGGAAAGATTAGGTCCCACTTACCTTGTTATTAACCTACAAACACCAAGCACAAAACATAATGAAATATGCTGGATGTTGAGAAAAGGGCAGGTGTCGGCGAGGTTCCTTGGATGTCGAGAGGAGGCCCTTCAGCTCTATCACACACTCAGGTGTCGTCGCGTTTCCCTGAATGTCGAGGAGGGAACCGCGACAGTCCTTGGATGTCGAGAGGAGGGCCGTCTACTCTACCACACACTCAGGTGTCGTCGAAGTTCCCTGGATAAAACGTACATATGAAAACAATACAGTTAAGTGGACTTATATCGTTGAATAAGGGGCCCGTTGCGACCGCATTTCCTTGCTGACGTCGACCCCGTCTGCGTTTGAACCCACGGCGGGAAAGGCGTGTGCTCTAACCGCGACACTAGGGCAGCCCCATATCAAATGCCAAGAAGTAGTAAACTAAAAACTTGGGTAAACCAAGAACCTATTTGTAAAAATCTATGAAATCCAAACATCAATAATCTGCACATCAAAGCTATACACACTATAGCTTTGATGTACGATAGGATACAAACACATTTCAGACACTCTTAATCCAGACCGATTTACAATAAGGGGCCCGTTGCGACCGCATTTCCATGCTGACGTCGACCGCAGGCTGCGACCGCATTTCCATGCTGACGTCGACCCCAGGCTGCGTTTGAACCCACGACGGCAAAAGGCGTGTGCTCTAACCACGACACTAGGGCGGCCCCATATCAAATATCAAATGTTCGTCTGAGATTATCTTTGTCCTTGTGAACATGTCAGAGATCAGCTTTTAGCTTACCTTGTCTGATGGAGTGAAATGATCTCAAATGCCTTGAGAAAAGGGCAGGTGTCGGCGAGGTTCCTTGGATGTCGAGAGGAGGCCCTTCAGCTCTATCACACACTCAGGTGTCGTCGCGTTTCCCTGAATGTCGAGGAGGGAACCGCGACAGTCCTTGGATGTCGAGAGGAGGGCTGTCTACTCTACCACACACTCAGGTGTCATCGAGGTTCCCTGGATAAAACATGCATATGAAAACAATACAGTTAAGTGGACATTGTATCATACTGTACCTTGCCTAGATCACAGCTACATAAGAAGAGATTAGTTCCCACTTACCTTGTTATCAAGCTAGAAGGAGGCATTATAAAAATGTTCGTCTGAAATTATCTTTGGCCTTGGGAACATGTCAGAGATCAGCTTTTAGCTTACCTTGTCTGCTGGAGTGAAATGATCTCAATGCCTTCAGATCGAACTAATACCTCATATTCTCTTCATCATCCTCTTTGGGTCTTCTTGAACCATTCTTAGTCAGGCCCCTCCCCTGAGACCAATTTTCCATGGGAGACCCTACCAGGAGCACTAGGCACCGGAGAACACAGCTCCCAGGTTCATTGGGGCACGCAAACCTCTCCACCACGATAAGTAGGGATGTGAAAAAAAATCGGAAATCGACGCGTCGATCGACTCACGCTCACCGCGACTCAAAAAGTACGAGTCGAAAAGTCGAAGAATATATATATTTTTTTATTTTTCAAAAGTTTTTCCCCCAAAAAAGGTTTTAATCGTTCAAAAACGTTATAAGCGTTAATGTTTTCCATATGTGAGAGGACCGTGTGTGTGTGTGTGTGTGTGTGTGTGTGTGTGTGTGTGTGTGTGTGTGTCTGTCTGTGTCGGAGACGAGTGCATGCCGCCTGCATGTGTTGTGCATTCGCATGCATGCGGCGCTAGTCAGGTCCGCGGACTACTGGTTGAGAAACACTGCTGGACCGTGCTGATGTGCGCGTCATAGCAGTGCGCGCTGACTTGCCTGACTGTATCTCTATGGACTGGATGCTTTTGTTTACCTCCTGCCTCTGCATGCACGCTTGACACGAAAGCTCGCTTGTTAATGGCAGCGTCGCCGTTGTGTGCGATGATCACAAACCACACTACTCGTCGTTAACGTTAATGCGACACACCGGGGATATATGAGAGCGAGCGGTCAGCGCTCCCGCACGTTCCATGGACTTATTGTCACTCCGCTTCTAGTCTCTAGAGAACAGACTCCATGCTAACAAGGAAGAGCAATTATGTATTATCATTATTATTAGGGCTTTGATGCAAGTTCTGATGGGTGCAGCATACGTTGTGTTGTTTAAAGTAATGCGCCGTTGTGCTGCTCTCCTCTCAGCTGCTGCTTAGCGAAAAAAAAAAGTTAAAAAAGTCGATCGACGCGTCGATTTTCGGCCGCGACGCGTCGATTCGCCAATAATGCGTCGATTAACATCCCTAACGATAAGGTGATGGTTCTTTCGGAGAGGAACCTGTAAAAAAGAAAAGAAAAAGAAATTAGATACAAACAACAAGAATCCAACAGAGTCAGAAATGATAATTAGAACATTACAGTTAAGTAAACATTGTTTCATACCTTACCTAGATCACACCTACATTAGGAGAGATTGATTCCCACTTACCTTGTTATCAAGCTAGAAGGAGGCATTATAAAAATGTTCGTCTGAAATTATCTTTGGCCTTGGGAAAATGTCAGAGATCAGCTTTTAGCTTACCTTGTCTGCTGGAGTGAAATGATCTCAATGCCTTCAGATCGAATCAATAAGGAGTAAGTAAAACTGTTCGTCTGAATTTATCGTTGGCCTTGAAAACTTGTCATTCCATCAGCTATGATCTTACCTCCTCTGAAATAGTGAAATGATCTCAATGCCTTCAGATCGAACTAATACCTCGACTTCTCTCCATATTCAAGTTCTCATTAGAATTTCAATACTCCTCTTCCATCACTCAGCTTCCCTTCTTCTCTATTTCAGCCTCTGCCTGTAAAATGACACACAAAACGAAATGATTGTGAGAAAACACACTAAAAACAGCAAGCACAAAACACAATCAAATATGCATTTGAAAACAATACAGTTAAGTGGACATTGTTTCATACTGTACCTTGCCTATATCACACCTACATAAGGAAAGATTAGGTCCCACTTACCTTGTTATTAACCTACAAACACCAAGCACAAAACATAATGAAATATGCTGGATGTTGAGAAAAGGGCAGGTGTCGGCGAGGTTCCGTGGATGTCGAGAGGAGGCCCTTCAGCTCTATCACACACTCAGGTGTCGTCGCGTTTCCCTGAATGTCGAGGAGGGAACCGCGACAGTCCTTGGATGTCGAGAGGAGGGCCGTCTACTCTACCACACACTCAGGTGTCGTCGAAGTTCCCTGGATAAAACATACATATGAAAACAATACAGTTAAGTGGACTTATATCGTTGAATAAGGGGCCCGTTGCGACCGCATTTCCTTGCTGACGTCGACCCCGTCTGCGTTTGAACCCACGGCGGGAAAGGCGTGTGCTCTAACCGCGACACTAGGGCAGCCCCATATCAAATGCCAAGAAGTAGTAAACTAAAAACTTGGGTAAACCAAGAACCTATTTGTAAAAATCTATGAAATCCAAACATCAATAATCTGCACATCAAAGCTATACACACTATAGCTTTGATGTACGATAGGATACAAACACATTTCAGACACTCTTAATCCAGACCGATTTACAATAAGGGGCCCGTTGCGACCGCATTTCCATGCTGACGTCGACCGCAGGCTGCGACCGCATTTCCATGCTGACGTCGACCCCAGGCTGCGTTTGAACCCACGACGGCAAAAGGCGTGTGCTCTAACCACGACACTAGGGCGGCCCCATATCAAATATCAAATGTTCGTCTGAGATTATCTTTGTCCTTGTGAACATGTCAGAGATCAGCTTTTAGCTTACCTTGTCTGATGGAGTGAAATGATCTCAAATGCCTTGAGAAAAGGGCAGGTGTCGGCGAGGTTCCTTGGATGTCGAGAGGAGGCCCTTCAGCTCTATCACACACTCAGGTGTCGTCGCGTTTCCCTGAATGTCGAGGAGGGAACCGCGACAGTCCTTGGATGTCGAGAGGAGGGCTGTCTACTCTACCACACACTCAGGTGTCATCGAGGTTCCCTGGATAAAACATGCATATGAAAACAATACAGTTAAGTGGACATTGTATCATACTGTACCTTGCCTAGATCACAGCTACATTAGGAGAGATTGATTCCCACTTACCTTGTTATCAAGCTAGAAGGAGGCATTATAAAAATGTTCGTCTGAAATTATCTTTGGCCTTGGGAACATGTCAGAGATCAGCTTTTAGCTTACCTTGTCTGCTGGAGTGAAATGATCTCAATGCCTTCAGATCGAATCAATAAGGAGTAAGTAAAACTGTTCGTCTGAATTTATCGTTGGCCTTGAAAACTTGTCATTCCATCAGCTATGATCTTACCTCCTCTGAAATAGTGAAATGATCTCAATGCCTTCAGATCGAACTAATACCTCGACTTCTCTCCATATTCAAGTTCTCATTAGAATTTCAATACTCCTCTTCCATCACTCAGCTTCCCTTCTTCTCTATTTCAGCCTCTGCCTGTAAAATGACACACAAAACGAAATGATTGTGAGAAAACACACTAAAAACAGCAAGCACAAAACACAATCAAATATGCATTTGAAAACAATACAGTTAAGTGGACATTGTTTCATACTGTACCTTGCCTATATCACACCTACATAAGGAAAGATTAGGTCCCACTTACCTTGTTATTAACCTACAAACACCAAGCACAAAACATAATGAAATATGCTGGATGTTGAGAAAAGGGCAGGTGTCGGCGAGGTTCCTTGGATGTCGAGAGGAGGCCCTTCAGCTCTATCACACACTCAGGTGTCGTCGCGTTTCCCTGAATGTCGAGGAGGGAACCGCGACAGTCCTTGGATGTCGAGAGGAGGGCCGTCTACTCTACCACACACTCAGGTGTCGTCGAAGTTCCCTGGATAAAACGTACATATGAAAACAATACAGTTAAGTGGACTTATATCGTTGAATAAGGGGCCCGTTGCGACCGCATTTCCTTGCTGACGTCGACCCCGTCTGCGTTTGAACCCACGGCGGGAAAGGCGTGTGCTCTAACCGCGACACTAGGGCAGCCCCATATCAAATGCCAAGAAGTAGTAAACTAAAAACTTGGGTAAACCAAGAACCTATTTGTAAAAATCTATGAAATCCAAACATCAATAATCTGCACATCAAAGCTATACACACTATAGCTTTGATGTACGATAGGATACAAACACATTTCAGACACTCTTAATCCAGACCGATTTACAATAAGGGGCCCGTTGCGACCGCATTTCCATGCTGACGTCGACCGCAGGCTGCGACCGCATTTCCATGCTGACGTCGACCCCAGGCTGCGTTTGAACCCACGACGGCAAAAGGCGCGTGCTCTAACCACGACACTAGGGCGGCCCCATATCAAATATCAAATGTTCGTCTGAGATTATCTTTGTCCTTGTGAACATGTCAGAGATCAGCTTTTAGCTTACCTTGTCTGATGGAGTGAAATGATCTCAAATGCCTTGAGAAAAGGGCAGGTGTCGGCGAGGTTCCTTGGATGTCGAGAGGAGGCCCTTCAGCTCTATCACACACTCAGGTGTCGTCGCGTTTCCCTGAATGTCGAGGAGGGAACCGCGACAGTCCTTGGATGTCGAGAGGAGGGCTGGCTACTCTACCACACACTCAGGTGTCATCGAGGTTCCCTGGATAAAACATGCATATGAAAACAATACAGTTAAGTGGACATTGTATCATACTGTACCTTGCCTAGATCACAGCTACATAAGAAGAGATTAGTTCCCACTTACCTTGTTATCAAGCTAGAAGGAGGCATTATAAAAATGTTCGTCTGAAATTATCTTTGGCCTTGGGAACATGTCAGAGATCAGCTTTTAGCTTACCTTGTCTGCTGGAGTGAAATGATCTCAATGCCTTCAGATCGAACTAATACCTCATATTCTCTTCATCATCCTCTTTGGGTCTTCTTGAACCATTCTTAGTCAGGCCCCTCCCCTGAGACCAATTTTCCATGGGAGACCCTACCAGGAGCACTAGGCACCGGAGAACACAGCTCCCAGGTTCATTGGGGCACGCAAACCTCTCCACCACGATAAGGTGATGGTTCTTTCGGAGAGGAACCTGTAAAAAAGAAAAGAAAAAGAAATTAGATACAAACAACAAGAATCCAACAGAGTCAGAAATGATAATTAGAACATTACAGTTAAGTAAACATTGTTTCATACCTTACCTAGATCACACCTACATTAGGAGAGATTGATTCCCACTTACCTTGTTATCAAGCTAGAAGGAGGCATTATAAAAATGTTCGTCTGAAATTATCTTTGGCCTTGGGAAAATGTCAGAGATCAGCTTTTAGCTTACCTTGTCTGCTGGAGTGAAATGATCTCAATGCCTTCAGATCGAATCAATAAGGAGTAAGTAAAACTGTTCGTCTGAATTTATCGTTGGCCTTGAAAACTTGTCATTCCATCAGCTATGATCTTACCTCCTCTGAAATAGTGAAATGATCTCAATGCCTTCAGATCGAACTAATACCTCGACTTCTCTCCATATTCAAGTTCTCATTAGAATTTCAATACTCCTCTTCCATCACTCAGCTTCCCTTCTTCTCTATTTCAGCCTCTGCCTGTAAAATGACACACAAAACGAAATGATTGTGAGAAAACACACTAAAAACAGCAAGCACAAAACACAATCAAATATGCATTTGAAAACAATACAGTTAAGTGGACATTGTTTCATACTGTACCTTGCCTATATCACACCTACATAAGGAAAGATTAGGTCCCACTTACCTTGTTATTAACCTACAAACACCAAGCACAAAACATAATGAAATATGCTGGATGTTGAGAAAAGGGCAGGTGTCGGCGAGGTTCCTTGGATGTCGAGAGGAGGCCCTTCAGCTCTATCACACACTCAGGTGTCGTCGCGTTTCCCTGAATGTCGAGGAGGGAACCGCGACAGTCCTTGGATGTCGAGAGGAGGGCCGTCTACTCTACCACACACTCAGGTGTCGTCGAAGTTCCCTGGATAAAACGTACATATGAAAACAATACAGTTAAGTGGACTTATATCGTTGAATAAGGGGCCCGTTGCGACCGCATTTCCTTGCTGACGTCGACCCCGTCTGCGTTTGAACCCACGGCGGGAAAGGCGTGTGCTCTAACCGCGACACTAGGGCAGCCCCATATCAAATGCCAAGAAGTAGTAAACTAAAAACTTGGGTAAACCAAGAACCTATTTGTAAAAATCTATGAAATCCAAACATCAATAATCTGCACATCAAAGCTATACACACTATAGCTTTGATGTACGATAGGATACAAACACATTTCAGACACTCTTAATCCAGACCGATTTACAATAAGGGGCCCGTTGCGACCGCATTTCCATGCTGACGTCGACCGCAGGCTGCGACCGCATTTCCATGCTGACGTCGACCCCAGGCTGCGTTTGAACCCACGACGGCAAAAGGCGTGTGCTCTAACCACGACACTAGGGCGGCCCCATATCAAATATCAAATGTTCGTCTGAGATTATCTTTGTCCTTGTGAACATGTCAGAGATCAGCTTTTAGCTTACCTTGTCTGATGGAGTGAAATGATCTCAAATGCCTTGAGAAAAGGGCAGGTGTCGGCGAGGTTCCTTGGATGTCGAGAGGAGGCCCTTCAGCTCTATCACACACTCAGGTGTCGTCGCGTTTCCCTGAATGTCGAGGAGGGAACCGCGACAGTCCTTGGATGTCGAGAGGAGGGCTGGCTACTCTACCACACACTCAGGTGTCATCGAGGTTCCCTGGATAAAACATGCATATGAAAACAATACAGTTAAGTGGACATTGTATCATACTGTACCTTGCCTAGATCACAGCTACATAAGAAGAGATTAGTTCCCACTTACCTTGTTATCAAGCTAGAAGGAGGCATTATAAAAATGTTCGTCTGAAATTATCTTTGGCCTTGGGAACATGTCAGAGATCAGCTTTTAGCTTACCTTGTCTGCTGGAGTGAAATGATCTCAATGCCTTCAGATCGAACTAATACCTCATATTCTCTTCATCATCCTCTTTGGGTCTTCTTGAACCATTCTTAGTCAGGCCCCTCCCCTGAGACCAATTTTCCATGGGAGACCCTACCAGGAGCACTAGGCACCGGAGAACACAGCTCCCAGGTTCATTGGGGCACGCAAACCTCTCCACCACGATAAGGTGATGGTTCTTTCGGAGAGGAACCTGTAAAAAAGAAAAGAAAAAGAAATTAGATACAAACAACAAGAATCCAACAGAGTCAGAAATGATAATTAGAACATTACAGTTAAGTAAACATTGTTTCATACCTTACCTAGATCACACCTACATTAGGAGAGATTGATTCCCACTTACCTTGTTATCAAGCTAGAAGGAGGCATTATAAAAATGTTCGTCTGAAATTATCTTTGGCCTTGGGAAAATGTCAGAGATCAGCTTTTAGCTTACCTTGTCTGCTGGAGTGAAATGATCTCAATGCCTTCAGATCGAATCAATAAGGAGTAAGTAAAACTGTTCGTCTGAATTTATCGTTGGCCTTGAAAACTTGTCATTCCATCAGCTATGATCTTACCTCCTCTGAAATAGTGAAATGATCTCAATGCCTTCAGATCGAACTAATACCTCGACTTCTCTCCATATTCAAGTTCTCATTAGAATTTCAATACTCCTCTTCCATCACTCAGCTTCCCTTCTTCTCTATTTCAGCCTCTGCCTGTAAAATGACACACAAAACGAAATGATTGTGAGAAAACACACTAAAAACAGCAAGCACAAAACACAATCAAATATGCATTTGAAAACAATACAGTTAAGTGGACATTGTTTCATACTGTACCTTGCCTATATCACACCTACATAAGGAAAGATTAGGTCCCACTTACCTTGTTATTAACCTACAAACACCAAGCACAAAACATAATGAAATATGCTGGATGTTGAGAAAAGGGCAGGTGTCGGCGAGGTTCCTTGGATGTCGAGAGGAGGCCCTTCAGCTCTATCACACACTCAGGTGTCGTCGCGTTTCCCTGAATGTCGAGGAGGGAACCGCGACAGTCCTTGGATGTCGAGAGGAGGGCCGTCTACTCTACCACACACTCAGGTGTCGTCGAAGTTCCCTGGATAAAACGTACATATGAAAACAATACAGTTAAGTGGACTTATATCGTTGAATAAGGGGCCCGTTGCGACCGCATTTCCTTGCTGACGTCGACCCCGTCTGCGTTTGAACCCACGGCGGGAAAGGCGTGTGCTCTAACCGCGACACTAGGGCAGCCCCATATCAAATGCCAAGAAGTAGTAAACTAAAAACTTGGGTAAACCAAGAACCTATTTGTAAAAATCTATGAAATCCAAACATCAATAATCTGCACATCAAAGCTATACACACTATAGCTTTGATGTACGATAGGATACAAACACATTTCAGACACTCTTAATCCAGACCGATTTACAATAAGGGGCCCGTTGCGACCGCATTTCCATGCTGACGTCGACCGCAGGCTGCGACCGCATTTCCATGCTGACGTCGACCCCAGGCTGCGTTTGAACCCACGACGGCAAAAGGCGTGTGCTCTAACCACGACACTAGGGCGGCCCCATATCAAATATCAAATGTTCGTCTGAGATTATCTTTGTCCTTGTGAACATGTCAGAGATCAGCTTTTAGCTTACCTTGTCTGATGGAGTGAAATGATCTCAAATGCCTTGAGAAAAGGGCAGGTGTCGGCGAGGTTCCTTGGATGTCGAGAGGAGGCCCTTCAGCTCTATCACACACTCAGGTGTCGTCGCGTTTCCCTGAATGTCGAGGAGGGAACCGCGACAGTCCTTGGATGTCGAGAGGAGGGCTGTCTACTCTACCACACACTCAGGTGTCATCGAGGTTCCCTGGATAAAACATGCATATGAAAACAATACAGTTAAGTGGACATTGTATCATACTGTACCTTGCCTAGATCACAGCTACATAAGAAGAGATTAGTTCCCACTTACCTTGTTATCAAGCTAGAAGGAGGCATTATAAAAATGTTCGTCTGAAATTATCTTTGGCCTTGGGAACATGTCAGAGATCAGCTTTTAGCTTACCTTGTCTGCTGGAGTGAAATGATCTCAATGCCTTCAGATCGAACTAATACCTCATATTCTCTTCATCATCCTCTTTGGGTCTTCTTGAACCATTCTTAGTCAGGCCCCTCCCCTGAGACCAATTTTCCATGGGAGACCCTACCAGGAGCACTAGGCACCGGAGAACACAGCTCCCAGGTTCATTGGGGCACGCAAACCTCTCCACCACGATAAGGTGATGGTTCTTTCGGAGAGGAACCTGTAAAAAAGAAAAGAAAAAGAAATTAGATACAAACAACAAGAATCCAACAGAGTCAGAAATGATAATTAGAACATTACAGTTAAGTAAACATTGTTTCATACCTTACCTAGATCACACCTACATTAGGAGAGATTGATTCCCACTTACCTTGTTATCAAGCTAGAAGGAGGCATTATAAAAATGTTCGTCTGAAATTATCTTTGGCCTTGGGAAAATGTCAGAGATCAGCTTTTAGCTTACCTTGTCTGCTGGAGTGAAATGATCTCAATGCCTTCAGATCGAATCAATAAGGAGTAAGTAAAACTGTTCGTCTGAATTTATCGTTGGCCTTGAAAACTTGTCATTCCATCAGCTATGATCTTACCTCCTCTGAAATAGTGAAATGATCTCAATGCCTTCAGATCGAACTAATACCTCGACTTCTCTCCATATTCAAGTTCTCATTAGAATTTCAATACTCCTCTTCCATCACTCAGCTTCCCTTCTTCTCTATTTCAGCCTCTGCCTGTAAAATGACACACAAAATGAAATAATTGTGAGAAAACACACTAAAAACAGCAAGCACAAAACACAATCAAATATGCATTTGAAAACAATACAGTTAAGTGGACATTGTTTCATACTGTACCTTGCCTATATCACACCTACATAAGGAAAGATTAGGTCCCACTTACCTTGTTATTAACCTACAAACACCAAGCACAAAACATAATGAAATATGCTGGATGTTGAGAAAAGGGCAGGTGTCGGCGAGGTTCCGTGGATGTCGAGAGGAGGCCCTTCAGCTCTATCACACACTCAGGTGTCGTCGCGTTTCCCTGAATGTCGAGGAGGGAACCGCGACAGTCCTTGGATGTCGAGAGGAGGGCCGTCTACTCTACCACACACTCAGGTGTCGTCGAAGTTCCCTGGATAAAACATACATATGAAAACAATACAGTTAAGTGGACTTATATCGTTGAATAAGGGGCCCGTTGCGACCGCATTTCCTTGCTGACGTCGACCCCGTCTGCGTTTGAACCCACGGCGGGAAAGGCGTGTGCTCTAACCGCGACACTAGGGCAGCCCCATATCAAATGCCAAGAAGTAGTAAACTAAAAACTTGGGTAAACCAAGAACCTATTTGTAAAAATCTATGAAATCCAAACATCAATAATCTGCACATCAAAGCTATACACACTATAGCTTTGATGTACGATAGGATACAAACACATTTCAGACACTCTTAATCCAGACCGATTTACAATAAGGGGCCCGTTGCGACCGCATTTCCATGCTGACGTCGACCGCAGGCTGCGACCGCATTTCCATGCTGACGTCGACCCCAGGCTGCGTTTGAACCCACGACGGCAAAAGGCGTGTGCTCTAACCACGACACTAGGGCGGCCCCATATCAAATATCAAATGTTCGTCTGAGATTATCTTTGTCCTTGTGAACATGTCAGAGATCAGCTTTTAGCTTACCTTGTCTGATGGAGTGAAATGATCTCAAATGCCTTGAGAAAAGGGCAGGTGTCGGCGAGGTTCCTTGGATGTCGAGAGGAGGCCCTTCAGCTCTATCACACACTCAGGTGTCGTCGCGTTTCCCTGAATGTCGAGGAGGGAACCGCGACAGTCCTTGGATGTCGAGAGGAGGGCTGTCTACTCGACCACACACTCAGGTGTCATCGAGGTTCCCTGGATAAAACATGCATATGAAAACAATACAGTTAAGTGGACATTGTATCATACTGTACCTTGCCTAGATCACAGCTACATAAGAAGAGATTAGTTCCCACTTACCTTGTTATCAAGCTAGAAGGAGGCATTATAAAAATGTTCGTCTGAAATTATCTTTGGCCTTGGGAACATGTCAGAGATCAGCTTTTAGCTTACCTCTTCTGCTGGAGTGAAATGATCTCAATGCCTTCAGATCGAACTAATACCTCATATTCTCTTCATCATCCTCTTTGGGTCTTCTTGAACCATTCTTAGTCAGGCCCCTCCCCTGAGACCAATTTTCCATGGGAGACCCTACCAGGAGCACTAGGCACCGGAGAACACAGCTCCCAGGTTCATTGGGGCACGCAAACCTCTCCACCACGATAAGGTGATGGTTCTTTCGGAGAGGAACCTGTAAAAAAGAAAAGAAAAAGAAATTAGATTAACAATATATTACAAACAACAAGAATCCAACAGAGTCAGAAATGATAATTAGAACATTACAGTTAAGTAAACATTGTTTCATACCTTACCTAGATCACACCTACATTAGGAGAGATTGATTCCCACTTACCTTGTTATCAAGCTAGAAGGAGGCATTATAAAAATGTTCGTCTGAAATTATCTTTGGCCTTGGGAAAATGTCAGAGATCAGCTTTTAGCTTACCTTGTCTGCTGGAGTGAAATGATCTCAATGCCTTCAGATCGAATCAATAAGGAGTAAGTAAAACTGTTCGTCTGAATTTATCGTTGGCCTTGAAAACTTGTCATTCCATCAGCTATGATCTTACCTCCTCTGAAATAGTGAAATGATGTCAATGCCTTCAGATCGAACTAATACCTCGACTTCTCTCCATATTCAAGTTCTCATTAGAATTTCAATACTCCTCTTCCATCACTCAGCTTCCCTTCTTCTCTATTTCAGCCTCTGCCTGTAAAATGACACACAAAATGAAATGATTGTGAGAAAACACACTAAAAACAGCAAGCACAAAACACAATCAAATATGCATTTGAAAACAATACAGTTAAGTGGACATTGTTTCATACTGTACCTTGCCTATATCACACCTACATAAGGAAAGATTAGGTCCCACTTACCTTGTTATTAACCTACAAACACCAAGCACAAAACATAATGAAATATGCTGGATGTTGAGAAAAGGGCAGGTGTTGGCGAGGTTCCTTGGATGTCGAGAGGAGGCACTTCAGCTCTATCACACACTCAGGTGTCGTCGCGTTTCCCTGAATGTCGAGGAGGGAACCGCGACAGTCCTTGGATGTCGAGAGGAGGGCCGTCTACTCTACCACACACTCAGGTGTCGTCGAAGTTCCCTGGATAAAACATACATATGAAAACAATACAGTTAAGTGGACTTATATTGTTGAATAAGGGGCCCGTTGCGACCGCATTTCCTTGCTGACGTCGACCCCGTCTGCATTTGAACCCACGGCGGGAAAGGCGTGTGCTCTAACCGCGACACTAGGGCAGCCCCATATCAAATGCCAAGAAGTAGTAAACTAAAAACTTGGGTAAACCAAGAACCTATTTGTAAAAATCTATGAAATCCAAACATCAATAATCTGCACATCAAAGCTATACACACTATAGCTTTGATGTACGATAGGATACAAACACATTTCAGACACTCTTAATCCAGACCGATTTACAATAAGGGGCCCGTTGCGACCGCATTTCCATGCTGACGTCGACCGCAGGCTGCGACCGCATTTCCATGCTGACGTCGACCCCAGGCTGCGTTTGAACCCACGACGGCAAAAGGCGTGTGCTCTAACCACGACACTAGGACGGCCCCATATCAAATATCAAATGTTCGCCTGAGATTATCTTTGTCCTTGTGAACATGTCAGAGATCAGCTTTTAGCTTACCTTGTCTGATGGAGTGAAATGATCTCAAATGCCTTGAGAAAAGGGCAGGTGTCGGCGAGGTTCCTTGGATGTCGAGAGGAGGCCCTTCAGCTCTATCACACACTCAGGTGTCGTCGCGTTTCCCTGAATGTCGAGGAGGGAACCGCGACAGTCCTTGGATGTCGAGAGGAGGGCTGTCTACTCGACCACACACTCAGGTGTCATCGAGGTTCCCTGGATAAAACATGCATATGAAAACAATACAGTTAAGTGGACATTGTATCATACTGTACCTTACCTAGATCACAGCTACATAAGAAGAGATTAGTTCCCACTTACCTTGTTATCAAGCTAGAAGGAGGCATTATAAAAATGTTCGTCTGAAATTATCTTTGGCCTTGGGAACATGTCAGAGATCAGCTTTTAGCTTACCTTGTCTGCTGGAGTGAAATGATCTCAATGCCTTCAGATCGAACTAATACCTCATATTCTCTTCATCGTCCTCTTTGGGTCTTCTTGAACCATTCTTAGTCAGGCCCCTCCCCTGAGACCAATTTTCCATGGGAGACCCTACCAGGAGCACTAGGCACCGGAGAACACAGCTCCCAGGTTCATTGGGGCACGCAAACCTCTCCACCACGATAAGGTGATGGTTCTTTCGGAGAGGAACCTGTAAAAAAGAAAAGAAAAAGAAATTAGATTAACAATATATTACAAACAACAAGAATCCAACAGAGTCAGAAATGATAATTAGAACATTACAGTTAAGTAAACATTGTTTCATACCTTACCTAGATCACACCTACATTAGGAGAGATTGATTCCCACTTACCTTGTTATCAAGCTAGAAGGAGGCATTATAAAAATGTTCGTCTGAAATTATCTTTGGCCTTGGGAAAATGTCAGAGATCAGCTTTTAGCTTACCTTGTCTGCTGGAGTGAAATGATCTCAATGCCTTCAGATCGAATCAATAAGGAGTAAGTAAAACTGTTAAATCTGAATTTATCGTTGGCCTTGAAAACTTGTCATTCCATCAGCTATGATCTTACCTCCTCTGAAATAGTGAAATGATCTCAATGCCTTCAGATCGAACTAATACCTGGACTTCTCTCCATATTCAATTTCTCATTAGAATTTCAATACTCCTCTTCCATCACTCAGCTTCCCTTCTTCTCTATTTCAGCCTCTGCCTGTAAAATGACACACAAAATGAAATGATTGTGAGAAAACACACTAAAAACAGCAAGCACAAAACACAATCAAATATGCATTTGAAAACAATACAGTTAAGTGGACATTGTTTCATACTGTACCTTGCCTATATCACACCTACATAAGGAAAGATTAGGTCCCACTTACCTTGTTATTAACCTACAAACACCAAGCACAAAACATAATGAAATATGCTGGATGTTGAGAAAAGGGCAGGTGTCGGCGAGGTTCCGTGGATGTCGAGAGGAGGCCCTTCAGCTCTATCACACACTCAGGTGTCGTCGCGTTTCCCTGAATGTCGAGGAGGGAACCGCGACAGTCCTTGGATGTCGAGAGGAGGGCCGTCTACTCTACCACACACTCAGGTGTCGTCGAAGTTCCCTGGATAAAACATACATATGAAAACAATACAGTTAAGTGGACTTATATCGTTGAATAAGGGGCCCGTTGCGACCGCATTTCCTTGCTGACGTCGACCCCGTCTGCGTTTGAACCCACGGCGGGAAAGGCGTGTGCTCTAACCGCGACACTAGGGCAGCCCCATATCAAATGCCAAGAAGTAGTAAACTAAAAACTTGGGTAAACCAAGAACCTATTTGTAAAAATCTATGAAATCCAAACATCAATAATCTGCACATCAAAGCTATACACACTATAGCTTTGATGTACGATAGGATACAAACACATTTCAGACACTCTTAATCCAGACCGATTTACAATAAGGGGCCCGTTGCGACCGCATTTCCATGCTGACGTCGACCGCAGGCTGCGACCGCATTTCCATGCTGACGTCGACCCCAGGCTGCGTTTGAACCCACGACGGCAAAAGGCGTGTGCTCTAACCACGACACTAGGGCGGCCCCATATCAAATATCAAATGTTCGTCTGAGATTATCTTTGTCCTTGTGAACATGTCAGAGATCAGCTTTTAGCTTACCTTGTCTGATGGAGTGAAATGATCTCAAATGCCTTGAGAAAAGGGCAGGTGTCGGCGAGGTTCCTTGGATGTCGAGAGGAGGCCCTTCAGCTCTATCACACACTCAGGTGTCGTCGCGTTTCCCTGAATGTCGAGGAGGGAACCGCGACAGTCCTTGGATGTCGAGAGGAGGGCTGTCTACTCGACCACACACTCAGGTGTCATCGAGGTTCCCTGGATAAAACATGCATATGAAAACAATACAGTTAAGTGGACATTGTATCATACTGTACCTTGCCTAGATCACAGCTACATAAGAAGAGATTAGTTCCCACTTACCTTGTTATCAAGCTAGAAGGAGGCATTATAAAAATGTTCGTCTGAAATTATCTTTGGCCTTGGGAACATGTCAGAGATCAGCTTTTAGCTTACCTCTTCTGCTGGAGTGAAATGATCTCAATGCCTTCAGATCGAACTAATACCTCATATTCTCTTCATCATCCTCTTTGGGTCTTCTTGAACCATTCTTAGTCAGGCCCCTCCCCTGAGACCAATTTTCCATGGGAGACCCTACCAGGAGCACTAGGCACCGGAGAACACAGCTCCCAGGTTCATTGGGGCACGCAAACCTCTCCACCACGATAAGGTGATGGTTCTTTCGGAGAGGAACCTGTAAAAAAGAAAAGAAAAAGAAATTAGATTAACAATATATTACAAACAACAAGAATCCAACAGAGTCAGAAATGATAATTAGAACATTACAGTTAAGTAAACATTGTTTCATACCTTACCTAGATCACACCTACATTAGGAGAGATTGATTCCCACTTACCTTGTTATCAAGCTAGAAGGAGGCATTATAAAAATGTTCGTCTGAAATTATCTTTGGCCTTGGGAAAATGTCAGAGATCAGCTTTTAGCTTACCTTGTCTGCTGGAGTGAAATGATCTCAATGCCTTCAGATCGAATCAATAAGGAGTAAGTAAAACTGTTCGTCTGAATTTATCGTTGGCCTTGAAAACTTGTCATTCCATCAGCTATGATCTTACCTCCTCTGAAATAGTGAAATGATGTCAATGCCTTCAGATCGAACTAATACCTCGACTTCTCTCCATATTCAAGTTCTCATTAGAATTTCAATACTCCTCTTCCATCACTCAGCTTCCCTTCTTCTCTATTTCAGCCTCTGCCTGTAAAATGACACACAAAATGAAATGATTGTGAGAAAACACACTAAAAACAGCAAGCACAAAACACAATCAAATATGCATTTGAAAACAATACAGTTAAGTGGACATTGTTTCATACTGTACCTTGCCTATATCACACCTACATAAGGAAAGATTAGGTCCCACTTACCTTGTTATTAACCTACAAACACCAAGCACAAAACATAATGAAATATGCTGGATGTTGAGAAAAGGGCAGGTGTTGGCGAGGTTCCTTGGATGTCGAGAGGAGGCACTTCAGCTCTATCACACACTCAGGTGTCGTCGCGTTTCCCTGAATGTCGAGGAGGGAACCGCGACAGTCCTTGGATGTCGAGAGGAGGGCCGTCTACTCTACCACACACTCAGGTGTCGTCGAAGTTCCCTGGATAAAACATACATATGAAAACAATACAGTTAAGTGGACTTATATTGTTGAATAAGGGGCCCGTTGCGACCGCATTTCCTTGCTGACGTCGACCCCGTCTGCATTTGAACCCACGGCGGGAAAGGCGTGTGCTCTAACCGCGACACTAGGGCAGCCCCATATCAAATGCCAAGAAGTAGTAAACTAAAAACTTGGGTAAACCAAGAACCTATTTGTAAAAATCTATGAAATCCAAACATCAATAATCTGCACATCAAAGCTATACACACTATAGCTTTGATGTACGATAGGATACAAACACATTTCAGACACTCTTAATCCAGACCGATTTACAATAAGGGGCCCGTTGCGACCGCATTTCCATGCTGACGTCGACCGCAGGCTGCGACCGCATTTCCATGCTGACGTCGACCCCAGGCTGCGTTTGAACCCACGACGGCAAAAGGCGTGTGCTCTAACCACGACACTAGGACGGCCCCATATCAAATATCAAATGTTCGCCTGAGATTATCTTTGTCCTTGTGAACATGTCAGAGATCAGCTTTTAGCTTACCTTGTCTGATGGAGTGAAATGATCTCAAATGCCTTGAGAAAAGGGCAGGTGTCGGCGAGGTTCCTTGGATGTCGAGAGGAGGCCCTTCAGCTCTATCACACACTCAGGTGTCGTCGCGTTTCCCTGAATGTCGAGGAGGGAACCGCGACAGTCCTTGGATGTCGAGAGGAGGGCTGTCTACTCGACCACACACTCAGGTGTCATCGAGGTTCCCTGGATAAAACATGCATATGAAAACAATACAGTTAAGTGGACATTGTATCATACTGTACCTTACCTAGATCACAGCTACATAAGAAGAGATTAGTTCCCACTTACCTTGTTATCAAGCTAGAAGGAGGCATTATAAAAATGTTCGTCTGAAATTATCTTTGGCCTTGGGAACATGTCAGAGATCAGCTTTTAGCTTACCTTGTCTGCTGGAGTGAAATGATCTCAATGCCTTCAGATCGAACTAATACCTCATATTCTCTTCATCATCCTCTTTGGGTCTTCTTGAACCATTCTTAGTCAGGCCCCTCCCCTGAGACCAATTTTCCATGGGAGACCCTACCAGGAGCACTAGGCACCGGAGAACACAGCTCCCAGGTTCATTGGGGCACGCAAACCTCTCCACCACGATAAGGTGATGGTTCTTTCGGAGAGGAACCTGTAAAAAAGAAAAGAAAAAGAAATTAGATTAACAATATATTACAAACAACAAGAATCCAACAGAGTCAGAAATGATAATTAGAACATTACAGTTAAGTAAACATTGTTTCATACCTTACCTAGATCACACCTACATTAGGAGAGATTGATTCCCACTTACCTTGTTATCAAGCTAGAAGGAGGCATTATAAAAATGTTCGTCTGAAATTATCTTTGGCCTTGGGAAAATGTCAGAGATCAGCTTTTAGCTTACCTTGTCTGCTGGAGTGAAATGATCTCAATGCCTTCAGATCGAATCAATAAGGAGTAAGTAAAACTGTTAAATCTGAATTTATCGTTGGCCTTGAAAACTTGTCATTCCATCAGCTATGATCTTACCTCCTCTGAAATAGTGAAATGATCTCAATGCCTTCAGATCGAACTAATACCTGGACTTCTCTCCATATTCAATTTCTCATTAGAATTTCAATACTCCTCTTCCATCACTCAGCTTCCCTTCTTCTCTATTTCAGCCTCTGCCTGTAAAATGACACACAAAATGAAATGATTGTGAGAAAACACACTAAAAACAGCAAGCACAAAACACAATCAAATATGCATTTGAAAACAATACAGTTAAGTGGACATTGTTTCATACTGTACCTTGCCTATATCACACCTACATAAGGAAAGATTAGGTCCCACTTACCTTGTTATTAACCTACAAACACCAAGCACAAAACATAATGAAATATGCTGGATGTTGAGAAAAGGGCAGGTGTTGGCGAGGTTCCTTGGATGTCGAGAGGAGGCACTTCAGCTCTATCACACACTCAGGTGTCGTCGCGTTTCCCTGAATGTCGAGGAGGGAACCGCGACAGTCCTTGGATGTCGAGAGGAGGGCCGTCTACTCTACCACACACTCAGGTGTCGTCGAAGTTCCCTGGATAAAACATACATATGAAAACAATACAGTTAAGTGGACTTATATTGTTGAATAAGGGGCCCGTTGCGACCGCATTTCCTTGCTGACGTCGACCCCGTCTGCATTTGAACCCACGGCGGGAAAGGCGTGTGCTCTAACCGCGACACTAGGGCAGCCCCATATCAAATGCCAAGAAGTAGTAAACTAAAAACTTGGGTAAACCAAGAACCTATTTGTAAAAATCTATGAAATCCAAACATCAATAATCTGCACATCAAAGCTATACACACTATAGCTTTGATGTACGATAGGATACAAACACATTTCAGACACTCTTAATCCAGACCGATTTACAATAAGGGGCCCGTTGCGACCGCATTTCCATGCTGACGTCGACCGCAGGCTGCGACCGCATTTCCATGCTGACGTCGACCCCAGGCTGCGTTTGAACCCACGACGGCAAAAGGCGTGTGCTCTAACCACGACACTAGGGCGGCCCCATATCAAATATCAAATGTTCGTCTGAGATTATCTTTGTCCTTGTGAACATGTCAGAGATCAGCTTTTAGCTTACCTTGTCTGATGGAGTGAAATGATCTCAAATGCCTTGAGAAAAGGGCAGGTGTCGGCGAGGTTCCTTGGATGTCGAGAGGAGGCCCTTCAGCTCTATCACACACTCAGGTGTCGTCGCGTTTCCCTGAATGTCGAGGAGGGAACCGCGACAGTCCTTGGATATCGAGAGGAGGGCTGTCTACTCGACCACACACTCAGGTGTCATCGAGGTTCCCTGGATAAAACATGCATATGAAAACAATACAGTTAAGTGGACATTGTATCATACTGTACCTTGCCTAGATCACAGCTACATAAGAAGAGATTAGTTCCCACTTACCTTGTTATCAAGCTAGAAGGAAGCATTATAAAAATGTTCGTCTGAAATTATCTTTGGCCTTGGGAACATGTCAGAGATCAGCTTTTAGCTTACCTCTTCTGCTGGAGTGAAATGATCTCAATGCCTTCAGATCGAACTAATACCTCATATTCTCTTCATCATCCTCTTTGGGTCTTCTTGAACCATTCTTAGTCAGGCCCCTCCCCTGAGACCAATTTTCCATGGGAGACCCTACCAGGAGCACTAGGCACCGGAGAACACAGCTCCCAGGTTCATTGGGGCACGCAAACCTCTCCACCACGATAAGGTGATGGTTCTTTCGGAGAGGAACCTGTAAAAAAGAAAAGAAAAAGAAATTAGATTAACAATATATTACAAACAACAAGAATCCAACAGAGTCAGAAATGATAATTAGAACATTACAGTTAAGTAAACATTGTTTCATACCTTACCTAGATCACACCTACATTAGGAGAGATTGATTCCCACTTACCTTGTTATCAAGCTAGAAGGAGGCATTATAAAAATGTTCGTCTGAAATTATCTTTGGCCTTGGGAAAATGTCAGAGATCAGCTTTTAGCTTACCTTGTCTGCTGGAGTGAAATGATCTCAATGCCTTCAGATCGAATCAATAAGGAGTAAGTAAAACTGTTAAATCTGAATTTATCGTTGGCCTTGAAAACTTGTCATTCCATCAGCTATGATCTTACCTCCTCTGAAATAGTGAAATGATCTCAATGCCTTCAGATTGAACTAATACCTCGACTTCTCTCCATATTCAAGTTCTCATTAGAATTTCAATACTCCTCTTCCATCACTCAGCTTCCCTTCTTCTCTATTTCAGCCTCTGCCTGTAAAATGACACACAAAATGAAATGATTGTGAGAAAACACACTAAAAACAGCAAGCACAAAACACAATCAAATATGCATTTGAAAACAATACAGTTAAGTGGACATTGTTTCATACTGTACCTTGCCTATATCACACCTACATAAGGAAAGATTAGGTCCCACTTACCTTGTTATTAACCTACAAACACCAAGCACAAAACATAATGAAATATGCTGGATGTTGAGAAAAGGGCAGGTGTTGGCGAGGTTCCTTGGATGTCGAGAGGAGGCACTTCAGCTCTATCACACACTCAGGTGTCGTCGCGTTTCCCTGAATGTCGAGGAGGGAACCGCGACAGTCCTTGGATGTCGAGAGGAGGGCCGTCTACTCTACCACACACTCAGGTGTCGTCGAAGTTCCCTGGATAAAACATACATATGAAAACAATACAGTTAAGTGGACTTATATTGTTGAATAAGGGGCCCGTTGCGACCGCATTTCCTTGCTGACGTCGACCCCGTCTGCATTTGAACCCACGGCGGGAAAGGCGTGTGCTCTAACCGCGACACTAGGGCAGCCCCATATCAAATGCCAAGAAGTAGTAAACTAAAAACTTGGGTAAACCAAGAACCCATTTGTAAAAATCTATGAAATCCAAACATCAATAATCTGCACATCAAAGCTATACACACTATAGCTTTGATGTACGATAGGATACAAACACATTTCAGACACTCTTAATCCAGACCGATTTACAATAAGGGGCCCGTTGCGACCGCATTTCCATGCTGACGTCGACCGCAGGCTGCGACCGCATTTCCATGCTGACGTCGACCCCAGGCTGCGTTTGAACCCACGACGGCAAAAGGCGTGTGCTCTAACCACGACACTAGGGCGGCCCCATATCAAATGTTCGTCTGAGATTATCTTTGTCCTTGTGAACATGTCAGAGATCAGCTTTTAGCTTACCTTGTCTGATGGAGTGAAATGATCTCAAATGCCTTGAGAAAAGGGCAGGTGTCGGCGAGGTTCCTTGGATGTCGAGAGGAGGCCCTTCAGCTCTATCACACACTCAGGTGTCGTCGCGTTTCCCTGAATGTCGAGGAGGGAACCGCGACAGTCCTTGGATGTCGAGAGGAGGGCTGTCTACTCGACCACACACTCAGGTGTCATCGAGGTTCCCTGGATAAAACATGCATATGAAAACAATACAGTTAAGTGGACATTGTATCATACTGTACCTTACATAGATCACAGCTACATAAGAAGAGATTAGTTCCCACTTACCTTGTTATCAAGCTAGAAGGAGGCATTATAAAAATGTTCGTCTGAAATTATCTTTGGCCTTGGGAACATGTCAGAGATCAGCTTTTAGCTTACCTTGTCTGCTGGAGTGAAATGATCTCAATGCCTTCAGATCGAACTAATACCTCATATTCTCTTCATCATCCTCTTTGGGTCTTCTTGAACCATTCTTAGTCAGGCCCCTCCCCTGAGACCAATTTTCCATGGGAGACCCTACCAGGAGCACTAGGCACCGGAGAACACAGCTCCCAGGTTCATTGGGGCACGCAAACCTCTCCACCACGATAAGGTGATGGTTCTTTCGGAGAGGAACCTGTAAAAAAGAAAAGAAAAAGAAATTAGATTAACAATATATTACAAACAACAAGAATCCAACAGAGTCAGAAATGATAATTAGAACATTACAGTTAAGTAAACATTGTTTCATACCTTACCTAGATCACACCTACATTAGGAGAGATTGATTCCCACTTACCTTGTTATCAAGCTAGAAGGAGGCATTATAAAAATGTTCGTCTGAAATTATCTTTGGCCTTGGGAAAATGTCAGAGATCAGCTTTTAGCTTACCTTGTCTGCTGGAGTGAAATGATCTCAATGCCTTCAGATCGAATCAATAAGGAGTAAGTAAAACTGTTAAATCTGAATTTATCGTTGGCCTTGAAAACTTGTCATTCCATCAGCTATGATCTTACCTCCTCTGAAATAGTGAAATGATCTCAATGCCTTCAGATCGAACTAATACCTGGACTTCTCTCCATATTCAAGTTCTCATTAGAATTTCAATACTCCTCTTCCATCACTCAGCTTCCCTTCTTCTCTATTTCAGCCTCTGCCTGTAAAATGACACACAAAATGAAATGATTGTGAGAAAACACACTAAAAACAGCAAGCACAAAACACAATCAAATATGCATTTGAAAACAATACAGTTAAGTGGACATTGTTTCATACTGTACCTTGCCTATATCACACCTACATAAGGAAAGATTAGGTCCCACTTACCTTGTTATTAACCTACAAACACCAAGCACAAAACATAATGAAATATGCTGGATGTTGAGAAAAGGGCAGGTGTTGGCGAGGTTCCTTGGATGTCGAGAGGAGGCACTTCAGCTCTATCACACACTCAGGTGTCGTCGCGTTTCCCTGAATGTCGAGGAGGGAACCGCGACAGTCCTTGGATGTCGAGAGGAGGGCCGTCTACTCTACCACACACTCAGGTGTCGTCGAAGTTCCCTGGATAAAACATACATATGAAAACAATACAGTTAAGTGGACTTATATTGTTGAATAAGGGGCCCGTTGCGACCGCATTTCCTTGCTGACGTCGACCCCGTCTGCATTTGAACCCACGGCGGGAAAGGCGTGTGCTCTAACCGCGACACTAGGGCAGCCCCATATCAAATGCCAAGAAGTAGTAAACTAAAAACTTGGGTAAACCAAGAACCCATTTGTAAAAATCTATGAAATCCAAACATCAATAATCTGCACATCAAAGCTATACACACTATAGCTTTGATGTACGATAGGATACAAACACATTTCAGACACTCTTAATCCAGACCGATTTACAATAAGGGGCCCGTTGCGACCGCATTTCCATGCTGACGTCGACCGCAGGCTGCGACCGCATTTCCATGCTGACGTCGACCCCAGGCTGCGTTTGAACCCACGACGGCAAAAGGCGTGTGCTCTAACCACGACACTAGGGCGGCCCCATATCAAATATCAAATGTTCGTCTGAGATTATCTTTGTCCTTGTGAACATGTCAGAGATCAGCTTTTAGCTTACCTTGTCTGATGGAGTGAAATGATCTCAAATGCCTTGAGAAAAGGGCAGGTGTCGACGAGGTTCCTTGGATGTCGAGAGGAGGCCCTTCAGCTCTATCACACACTCAGGTGTCGTCGCGTTTCCCTGAATGTCGAGGAGGGAACCGCGACAGTCCTTGGATGTCGAGAGGAGGGCTGTCTACTCGACCACACACTCAGGTGTCATCGAGGTTCCCTGGATAAAACATGCATATGAAAACAATACAGTTAAGTGGACATTGTATCATACTGTACCTTACCTAGATCACAGCTACATAAGAAGAGATTAGTTCCCACTTACCTTGTTATCAAGCTAGAAGGAGGCATTATAAAAATGTTCGTCTGAAATTATCTTTGGCCTTGGGAACATGTCAGAGATCAGCTTTTAGCTTACCTCTTCTGCTGGAGTGAAATGATCTCAATGCCTTCAGATCGAACTAATACCTCATATTCTCTTCATCATCCTCTTTGGGTCTTCTTGAACCATTCTTAGTCAGGCCCCTCCCCTGAGACCAATTTTCCATGGGAGACCCTACCAGGAGCACTAGGCACCGGAGAACACAGCTCCCAGGTTCATTGGGGCACGCAAACCTCTCCACCACGATAAGGTGATGGTTCTTTCGGAGAGGAACCTGTAAAAAAGAAAAGAAAAAGAAATTAGATTAACAATATATTACAAACAACAAGAATCCAACAGAGTCAGAAATGATAATTAGAACATTACAGTTAAGTAAACATTGTTTCATACCTTACCTAGATCACACCTACATTAGGAGAGATTGATTCCCACTTACCTTGTTATCAAGCTAGAAGGAGGCATTATAAAAATGTTCGTCTGAAATTATCTTTGGCCTTGGGAAAATGTCAGAGATCAGCTTTTAGCTTACCTTGTCTGCTGGAGTGAAATGATCTCAATGCCTTCAGATCGAATCAATAAGGAGTAAGTAAAACTGTTAAATCTGAATTTATCGTTGGCCTTGAAAACTTGTCATTCCATCAGCTATGATCTTACCTCCTCTGAAATAGTGAAATGATCTCAATGCCTTCAGATCGAACTAATACCTGGACTTCTCTCCATATTCAAGTTCTCATTAGAATTTCAATACTCCTCTTCCATCACTCAGCTTCCCTTCTTCTCTATTTCAGCCTCTGCCTGTAAAATGACACACAAAATGAAATGATTGTGAGAAAACACACTAAAAACAGCAAGCACAAAACACAATCAAATATGCATTTGAAAACAATACAGTTAAGTGGACATTGTTTCATACTGTACCTTGCCTATATCACACCTACATAAGGAAAGATTAGGTCCCACTTACCTTGTTATTAACCTACAAACACCAAGCACAAAACATAATGAAATATGCTGGATGTTGAGAAAAGGGCAGGTGTTGGCGAGGTTCCTTGGATGTCGAGAGGAGGCACTTCAGCTCTATCACACACTCAGGTGTCGTCGCGTTTCCCTGAATGTCGAGGAGGGAACCGCGACAGTCCTTGGATGTCGAGAGGAGGGCCGTCTACTCTACCACACACTCAGGTGTCGTCGAAGTTCCCTGGATAAAACATACATATGAAAACAATACAGTTAAGTGGACTTATATTGTTGAATAAGGGGCCCGTTGCGACCGCATTTCCTTGCTGACGTCGACCCCGTCTGCATTTGAACCCACGGCGGGAAAGGCGTGTGCTCTAACCGCGACACTAGGGCAGCCCCATATCAAATGCCAAGAAGTAGTAAACTAAAAACTTGGGTAAACCAAGAACCTATTTGTAAAAATCTATGAAATCCAAACATCAATAATCTGCACATCAAAGCTATACACACTATAGCTTTGATGTACGATAGGATACAAACACATTTCAGACACTCTTAATCCAGACCGATTTACAATAAGGGGCCCGTTGCGACCGCATTTCCATGCTGACGTCGACCGCAGGCTGCGACCGCATTTCCATGCTGACGTCGACCCCAGGCTGCGTTTGAACCCACGACGGCAAAAGGCGTGTGCTCTAACCACGACACTAGGGCGGCCCCATATCAAATATCAAATGTTCGTCTGAGATTATCTTTGTCCTTGTGAACATGTCAGAGATCAGCTTTTAGCTTACCTTGTCTGATGGAGTGAAATGATCTCAAATGCCTTGAGAAAAGGGCAGGTGTCGGCGAGGTTCCTTGGATGTCGAGAGGAGGCCCTTCAGCTCTATCACACACTCAGGTGTCGTCGCGTTTCCCTGAATGTCGAGGAGGGAACCGCGACAGTCCTTGGATGTCGAGAGGAGGGCTGTCTACTCGACCACACACTCAGGTGTCATCGAGGTTCCCTGGATAAAACATGCATATGAAAACAATACAGTTAAGTGGACATTGTATCATACTGTACCTTACCTAGATCACAGCTACATAAGAAGAGATTAGTTCCCACTTACCTTGTTATCAAGCTAGAAGGAGGCATTATAAAAATGTTCGTCTGAAATTATCTTTGGCCTTGGGAACATGTCAGAGATCAGCTTTTAGCTTACCTCTTCTGCTGGAGTGAAATGATCTCAATGCCTTCAGATCGAACTAATACCTCATATTCTCTTCATCATCCTCTTTGGGTCTTCTTGAACCATTCTTAGTCAGGCCCCTCCCCTGAGACCAATTTTCCATGGGAGACCCTACCAGGAGCACTAGGCACCGGAGAACACAGCTCCCAGGTTCATTGGGGCACGCAAACCTCTCCACCACGATAAGGTGATGGTTCTTTCGGAGAGGAACCTGTAAAAAAGAAAAGAAAAAGAAATTAGATTAACAATATATTACAAACAACAAGAATCCAACAGAGTCAGAAATGATAATTAGAACATTACAGTTAAGTAAACATTGTTTCATACCTTACCTAGATCACACCTACATTAGGAGAGATTGATTCCCACTTACCTTGTTATCAAGCTAGAAGGAGGCATTATAAAAATGTTCGTCTGAAATTATCTTTGGCCTTGGGAAAATGTCAGAGATCAGCTTTTAGCTTACCTTGTCTGCTGGAGTGAAATGATCTCAATGCCTTCAGATCGAATCAATAAGGAGTAAGTAAAACTGTTAAATCTGAATTTATCGTTGGCCTTGAAAACTTGTCATTCCATCAGCTATGATCTTACCTCCTCTGAAATAGTGAAATGATCTGAATGCCTTCAGATCGAACTAATACCTGGACTTCTCTCCATATTCAAGTTCTCATTAGAATTTCAATACTCCTCTTCCATCACTCAGCTTCCCTTCTTCTCTATTTCAGCCTCTGCCTGTAAAATGACACACAAAATGAAATGATTGTGAGAAAACACACTAAAAACAGCAAGCACAAAACACAATCAAATATGCATTTGAAAACAATACAGTTAAGTGGACATTGTTTCATACTGTACCTTGCCTATATCACACCTACATAAGGAAAGATTAGGTCCCACTTACCTTGTTATTAACCTACAAACACCAAGCACAAAACATAATGAAATATGCTGGATGTTGAGAAAAGGGCAGGTGTCGGCGAGGTTCCTTGGATGTCGAGAGGAGGCCCTTCAGCTCTATCACACACTCAGGTGTCGTCGCGTTTCCCTGAATGTCGAGGAGGGAACCGCGACAGTCCTTGGATGTCGAGAGGAGGGCCGTCTACTCTACCACACACTCAGGTGTCGTCGAAGTTCCCTGGATAAAACATACATATGAAAACAATACAGTTAAGTGGACTTATATCGTTGGATAAGGGGCCCGTTGCGACCGCATTTCCTTGCTGACGTCGACCCCGTCTGCGTTTGAACCCACGGCGGGAAAGGCGTGTGCTCTAACCGCGACACTAGGGCAGCCCCATATCAAATGCCAAGAAGTAGTAAACTAAAAACTTGGGTAAACCAAGAACCTATTTGTAAAAATCTATGAAATCCAAACATCAATAATCTGCACATCAAAGCTATACACACTATAGCTTTGATGTACGATAGGATACAAACACATTTCAGACACTCTTAATCCAGACCGATTTACAATAAGGGGCCCGTTGCGACCGCATTTCCATGCTGACGTCGACCGCAGGCTGCGACCGCATTTCCATGCTGACGTCGACCCCAGGCTGCGTTTGAACCCACGATGGCAAAAGGCGTGTGCTCTAACCACGACACTAGGGCGGCCCCATATCAAATATCAAATGTTCGTCTGAGATTATCTTTGTCCTTGTGAACATGTCAGAGATCAGCTTTTAGCTTACCTTGTCTGATGGAGTGAAATGATCTCAAATGCCTTGAGAAAAGGGCAGGTGTCGGCGAGGTTCCTTGGATGTCGAGAGGAGGCCCTTCAGCTCTATCACACACTCAGGTGTCGTCGCGTTTCCCTGAATGTCGAGGAGGGAACCGCGACAGTCCTTGGATGTCGAGAGGAGGGCTGTCTACTCGACCACACACTCAGGTGTCATCGAGGTTCCCTGGATAAAACATGCATATGAAAACAATACAGTTAAGTGGACATTGTATCATACTGTACCTTACCTAGATCACAGCTACATAAGAAGAGATTAGTTCCCACTTACCTTGTTATCAAGCTAGAAGGAGGCATTATAAAAATGTTCGTCTGAAATTATCTTTGGCCTTGGGAACATGTCAGAGATCAGCTTTTAGCTTACCTTGTCTGCTGGAGTGAAATGATCGCAATGCCTTCAGATCGAACTAATACCTCATATTCTCTTCATCATCCTCTTTGGGTCTTCTTGAACCATTCTTAGTCAGGCCCCTCCCCTGAGACCAATTTTCCATGGGAGACCCTACCAGGAGCACTAGGCACCGGAGAACACAGCTCCCAGGTTCATTGGGGCACGCAAACCTCTCCACCACGATAAGGTGATGGTTCTTTCGGAGAGGAACCTGTAAAAAAGAAAAGAAAAAGAAATTAGATCAACAATATATTACAAACAACAAGAATCCAACAGAGTCAGAAATGATAATTAGAACATTACAGTTAAGTAAACATTGTTTCATACCTTACCTAGATCACACCTACATTAGGAGAGATTGATTCCCACTTACCTTGTTATCAAGCTAGAAGGAGGCATTATAAAAATGTTCGTCTGAAATTATCTTTGGCCTTGGGAAAATGTCAGAGATCAGCTTTTAGCTTACCTTGTCTGCTGGAGTGAAATGATCTCAATGCCTTCAGATCGAATCAATAAGGAGTAAGTAAAACTGTTAAATCTGAATTTATCGTTGGCCTTGAAAACTTGTCATTCCATCAGCTATGATCTTACCTCCTCTGAAATAGTGAAATGATCTCAATGCCTTCGGATCGAACTAATACCTCGACTTCTCTCCATATTCAAGTTCTCATTAGAATTTCAATACTCCTCTTCCATCACTAAGTTCTGGAGCGAGGCCCACTCCGACACGCCTAGGCCTTGGAACACATCTCCATGGCCCGGTTCTGGAGCGAGGCCCACTCCGACACGTCCAGGCCCCGGAACACGTCTCCATGGCCCGGTTCTGGAGCGAGGCCCACTCCGACACGCCCAGGCCTCGGAACACGTCTCCATGGCCCGGTTCTGGAGCGAGGCCCACTCCGACACGTCCAGGCCCCGGAACACATCTCCATGGCCCGGTTCTGGAGCGAGCCCCACTCCGACACACCCAGGCCTCGGAACACGTCTCCATGGCCCGGTTCTGGAGCGGACGCTGGATGTCGGGAGGAGGGAAACGCGACAGTTTCCAGGATGTTGAGAAGGCCTGTCAACTCACCCAGGTGTCGTCGCATTTCCTTGGATGTTGAGAGGAGGAAACTGCCATGGTTTCCTGGATGTTGAGAGGACAGCACTCGTCGTTGAGATTCCTGGGAAGTAGAGAGAAAACAATGCCAACGCAAGGAAATAAATCAAATGCAAAATAGATTAACAGTGTCGTCGAAGTTCACTGGATGTTTAGAGGAGACGTGTCACTCCAGGAACACTCCGACACGCCCAGGCCCCGGAACACATCTCCATGGCCCGGTTCTGGAGCGAGCCCCACTTCGACACGCCCAGGCTTCGGAACACTTCTCCATGGCCCGGTTCTGGAGCGGACGCTGGATGTCGAGAGGAGGGAAACGCGACAGTTTCCAGGATGTTGAGAAGGCCTGTCAACTCACCCAGGTGTCGTCGCGTTTCCTTAGATGTTGAGAGGAGGGAACTGCCATGGTTTCCTGGTTGTTGAGGGGAGTGCACGCATTGTTGAGATTCCCAGGAAGTAGAGAGAAAACAATGCCAACGCAAGGAAATAAATCAAATGCAAAATAGAGTAACAGTGTCATGGAAGTTCCCTGGATGTTGAGACAAGACGCGTCACTCCAGGAACACTCCGACACGCCCAGGCCCTGGAACACGTCTCCATGGCCCGATTCTGGAGTGGACGCTGGATGTCGAGAGGAGGGAAACGCGACAGTTTCCAGGATGTTGAGAAGGCCTGTCAACTCACCCAGGTGACGTCACATTTCCTTGGATGTTGAGAGGAGGGAACTGCCATGGTTTCCTGGATGTTGAGAGGACTGCACGCGTCGTTGAGATTCCCGGGAAGTAGAGAGAAAACAATGCCAACGCAAGGAAATAAATCAAATGCAAAATAGATTAACAGTGTCGTCGCAGTTTCCAGGATGTTGAGAAGGCCTGTCAACTCACCCAGGTGTCGTCGCGTTTCCTTAGATGTTGAGAGGAGGGAACTGCCATGGTTTCCTGGTTGTTGAGGGGAGTGCACACATTGTTACAGTTTACAGTTTAGGCATTTAGCAGACGCTTTTAATCCAAAGCGACTTACAATAAGCAGATAACATCACAATAATAAACAAGATAATATGTCAGTACATCATCAACAATATAACAAATGCAAATGTATATCTATCTAGAAAAAAAAATTGTTGAGATTCCCAGGAAGTAGAGAGAAAACAATGCCAACGCAAGGAAATAAATCAAATGTAAAATAGAGTAACAGTGTTGTCGAAGTTCCCTAGATGTTGAGAGGAGACGTGTCGCTCCAGGAACACTCCGACACGCCCAGGCCGCGGAACACGTCTCCATGGCCCGGTTCTGGAGCGAGGCCCACTCCGACACGCCCAGGCCTTGGAACACATCTCCATGGCCCGGTTCTGGAGCGAGCCCCACTCCGACACGCCCAGGCCTCGGAACAAGTCTCCATGGCCCGGTTCTGGAGCGGACGCTGGATGTCGAGAGGAGGGAAACGCGACAGTTTCCAGGATGTTGAGAAGGCCTGTCAACTCACCCAGGTGTCGTCGCGTTTCCTTGGATGTTGAGAGGAGGGAACTGCCATGGTTTCCTGGATTTTGAGAGGAGTGCACACGTCGTTGAGATTCCCAGGAAGTAGAGAGAAAACAATGCCAACGCAAGGAAATAAATCAAATGCAAAATAGAGTAACAGTGTCATGGAAGTTCCCTGGATGTTGAGACAAGACGCGTCACTCCAGGAACACTCCGACACGCCCAGGCCCTGGAACACGTCTCCATGGCCCGGTTCTGGAGCGAGCCCCACTCCGACACGCCCAGGCCTCGGAACACGTCTCCATGGCCCGGTTCTGGAGCGGACGCTGGATGTAGAGAGGAGGGAAACGCGACCGTTTCCAGGATGTTGAGAAGGCCTGTCAACTCACCCAGGTGTCGTTGCGTTTCCTTGGATGTTGAGAGGAGGGAACTGCCATGGTTTCCTGGATTTTGAGAGGAGTGCACACGTCGTTGAGATTCCCAGGAAGTAGAGAGAAAACAATGCCAACGCAAGGAAATAAATCAAATGCAAAATAGAGTAACAGTGTTGTCGAAGTTCCCTAGATGTTGAGAGGAGACGTGTCGTTCCAGGAACACTCCGACACGCCCAGGCCGCGGAACACGTCTCCATGGCCCGGTTCGGGAGCGAGCCCCACTCTGACACGCCCAGGCCTCGGAACAAGTCTCCATGGCCCGGTTCTGGAGCGGACGCTGGATGTCGAGAGGAGGGAAACGCGACAGTTTCCAGGATGTTGAGAAGGCCTGTCAACTCACCCAGGTGTCGTCGCGTTTCCTTGGATGTTGAGAGGAGGGAACTGCCATGGTTTCCTGGATTTTGAGAGGAGTGCACACGTCGTTGAGATTCCCAGGAAGTAGAGAGAAAACAATGCCAACGCAAGGAAATAAATCAAATGCAAAATAGAGTAACAGTGTCATGGAAGTTCCCTGGATGTTGAGACAAGACGCGTCACTCCAGGAACACTCCGACACGCCCAGGCCCTGGAACACGTCTCCATGGCCCGGTTCTGGAGCGAGCCCCACTCCGACACGCCCAGGCCTCGGAACACGTCTCCATGGCCCTGTTCTGGAGCGGACGCTGGATGTAGAGAGGAGGGAAACGCGACAGTTTCCAGGATGTTGAGAAGGCCTGTCAACTCACCCAGGTGACGTCACATTTCCTTGGATGTTGAGAGGAGGGAACTGCCATGGTTTCCTGGATGTTGAGAGGACTGCACACGTCGTTGAGATTCCCGGGAAGTAGAGAGAAAACAATGCCAACGCAAGGAAATAAATCAAATGTAAAATAGAGTAACAGTGTTGTCGAAGTTCCCTAGATGTTGAGAGGAGACGCGTCACTCCAGGAACACTCCGACACGCCCAGGCCCTGGAACACGTCTCCATGGCCCGGTTCTGGAGCGAGCCCCACTCCGACACGCCCAAACCTCAGAACACGTCTCCATGGCCCGATTCTGGAGTGGACGCTGGATGTCGAGAGTAGGGAAACGCGACAGTTTCCAGGATGTTGAGAAGGCCTGTCAACTCACCCAGGTGACGTCACATTTCCTTGGATGTTGAGAGGAGGGAACTGCCATGGTTTCCTGGATGTTGAGAGGACTGCACACGTCGTTGAGATTCCCGGGAAGTAGAGAGAAAACAATGCCAACGCAAGGAAATAAATCAAATGCAAAATAGATTAACAGTGTCGTCGAAGTTCACTGGATGTTTAGAGGAGACGTGTCGCTCCAGGAACACTCAGACACGCCCAGGCCCTGGAACACGTCTCCATGGCCCGGTTCTGGAGCGAGGCCCACTCCGACACGCCCAGGCCCCGGAACACATCTCCATGGCCCGGTTCTGGAGAGAGCTCCACTCCGACACACCCAGGCTTCAGAACACTTCTCCATGGCCCGGTTCTGGAGCGGACGCTGGATGTCGAGAGGAGGGAAACGCGACAGTTTCCAGGATGTTGAGAAGCCCTGTCAACTCACCCAGGTGTCGTCGCGTTTCCTTAGATGTTGAGAGGAGGGAACTGCCATGGTTTCCTGGTTGTTGAGGGGAGTGCACGCATTGTTACAGTTTACAGTTTACAGTTTAGGCATTTAGCAGACGCTTTTAATCCAAAGCGACTTACAATAAGCAGATAACATCACAATAATAAACAAGATAATATGTCAGTACATCATCAACAATATAACAAATGCAAATGTATATCTATCTAGAAAAAGAAATTGTTGAGATGCCCAGGAAGTAGAGAGAAAACAATGCCAACGCAAGGAAATAAATCAAATGTAAAATAGAGTAACAGTGTTGTCGAAGTTCCCTAGATGTTGAGAGGAGACGTGTCGCTCCAGGAACACTCCGACACGCCCAGGCCCCGGAACACGTCTCCATGGCCCGGTTCTGGAGCGAGCCCCACTCTGACACGCCCAGGCCTCGGAACAAGTCTCCATGGCCCGGTTCTGGAGCGGACGCTGGATGTCGAGAGGAGGGAAACGCGACAGTTTCCAGGATGTTGAGAAGGCCTGTAAACTCACCCAGGTGTTGTCGCGTTTCCTTGGATGTTGAGAGGAGGGAACTGCCATGGTTTCCTGGATTTTGAGAGGAGTGCACACGTCGTTGAGATTCCCAGGAAGTAGCGGGAAAACAATGCCAACGCAAGGAAATAAATCAAATGCAAAATAGAGTAACAGGTTGTCGAAGTTCCCTAGATGTTGAGAGGAGACGTGTCGCTCCAGGAACACTCCGACACGCCCAGGCCGCGGAAAACGTCTCCATGGCCCGGTTCTGGAGCGAGCCCCACTCTGACACGCCCAGGCCTCGGAACAAGTCTCCATGGCCCGGTTCTGGAGCGGACGCTGGATGTCGAGAGGAGGGAAACGCGACAGTTTCCAGGATGTTGAGAAGGCCTGTCAACTCACCCAGGTGTTGTCGCGTTTCCTTGGATGTTGAGAGGAGGGAACTGCCATGATTTCCTGGATGTTGAGAGGAGTGCACGCGTCGTTGAGATTCCCAGGAAGTAGAGAGAAAACAATGCCAACGCAAGGAAATAAATCAAATGCAAAATAGAGTAACAGTGTCATGGAAGTTCCCTGGATGTTGAGAGGAGACGCGTCACTCTAGGAACACTCCGACACGCCCAGGCCTTGGAACACGTCTCCATGGCCCGGTTCTGGAGCGAGCCCCACTCCGACACGCCCAGGCCTGGAACACGTCTCCATGGCCCGGTTCTGGAGCGGACGCTGGATGCCGAGAGGAGGAAAACGCGACCATTTCCAGGATGTTGAGAAGGCCTGTCAACTCACCCAGGTGTCGTCGCGTTTCCTTAGATGTTGAGAGGAGGGAACTGCCATGATTTCCTGGTTGTTGAGGGGAGTGCACGCATCGTTGAGATTCCCAAAAAGTAGAGAGAAAACAATGCAAACGCAAGGAAATAAATCAAATCCAAAATAGAGTAACAGTGTCGTCGAAGTTCCCTGGATGTCGAGAGGAGACACGTCACTCCAGGAACACTCCGACACGCCCAGGCCCTGGAACACGTCTCCATGGCCCGGTTCTGGAGCGAGGCCCACTCCGACACGCCCAGGCCTTGGAACACGTCTCCATGGCCCGGTTCTGGAGCGAGCCCCACTCCGACACGCCCAGGCCTCGGAACACGTCTCCGTGGCCCGGTTCTGGAGCAGACGCTGGATGTCGAGAGGAGGGAAACGCGACAGTTTCCAGGATGTTGAGAAGGCCTGTCAACTCACCCAGGTGTCGTCGCGTTTCCTTAGATGTTGAGAGGAGGGAACTGCCATGGTTTCCTGGTTGTTGAGGGTAGTTCACGCATTGTTACAGTTTACAGTTTACAGTTTAGGCATTTAGCAGACGCTTTTAATCCAAAGCGACTTACAATAAGCAGATAACATCACAATAATAAACAAGATAATATGTCAGTACATCATCAACAACATAACAAATGCAAATGTATATCTATCTAGAAAATAAATTTGTTGAGATTCCCAGGAAGTAGAGAGAAAACAATGCCAACGCAAGGAAATAAATCAAATGTAAAATAGAGTAACAGTGTTGTCGAAGTTCCCTAGATGTTGAGAGGAGAAGTGTCGCTCCAGGAACACTCCGACACGCCCAGGCCCCGGAACACGTCTCCATGGCCCGGTTCTGGAGCGAGGCCCACTCCGACACGCCCAGGCCTTGGAACACATCTCCATGGCACGGTTCTGGAGCGAGCCCCACTCCGACACGCCCAGGCCTCGGAACAAGTCTCCATGGCCCGGTTCTGGAGCGGACGCTGGATGTCGAGAGGAGGGAAACGCGACAGTTTCCAGGATGTTGAGAAGGCCTGTCAACTCACCCAGGTGTCGTTGCGTTTCCTTGGATGTTGAGAGGAGGGAACTGCCATGGTTTCCTGGATGTTGAGAGGAGTGCACGCGTCGTTGAGATTCCCAGGAAGTAGAGAGAAAACAATGCCAACGCAAGGAAATAAATCAAATGCAAAATAGAGTAACAGTGTCATGGAAGTTCCCTGGATGTTGAGAGGAGACGCGTCACTCTAGGAACACTCCGACACGCCCAGGCCTTGGAACACGTCTCCATGGCCCGGTTCTGGAGCGAGCCCCACTCCGACACGCCCAGGCCTGGAACACGTCTCCATGGCCCGGTTCTGGAGCGGACGCTGGATGCCGAGAGGAGGAAAACGCGACCATTTCCAGGATGTTGAGAAGGCCTGTCAACTCACCCAGGTGTCGTCGCGTTTCCTTAGATGTTGAGAGGAGGGAACTGCCATGGTTTCCTGGTTGTTGAGGGGAGTGCACGCATCGTTGAGATTCCCAAAAAGTAGAGAGAAAACAATGCAAACGCAAGGAAATAAATCAAATCCAAAATAGAGTAACAGTGTCGTCGAAGTTCCCTGGATGTCGAGAGGAGACACGTCACTCCAGGAACACTCAGACACGCCCAGGCCCTGGAACACGTCTCCATGGCCCGGTTCTGGAGCGAGGCCCACTCCGACACGCCCAGGCCCTGGAACACGTCTCCATGGCCCGGTTCTGGAGCGAGGCCCACTCCGACACGCCCAGGCCCTGGAACACATCTCCATGGCCCGGTTCTGGAGCGAGCCCCACTCCGACACGCCCAGGCCTCGGAACACGTCTCCGTGGCCCGGTTCTGGAGCAGACGCTGGATGTCGAGAGGAGGGAAACGCGACAGTTTCCAGGATGTTGAGAAGGCCTGTCAACTCACCCAGGTGTCGTCGCGTTTCCTTAGATGTTGAGAGGAGGGAACTGCCATGGTTTCCTGGTTGTTGAGGGGAGTTCACGCATTGTTACAGTTTACAGTTTACAGTTTAGGCATTTAGCAGACGCTTTTAATCCAAAGCTACTTACAATAAGCAGATAACATCACAATAATAAACAAGATAATATGTCAGTACATCATCAACAATATAACAAATGCAAATGTATATCTATCTAGAAAATAAATTTGTTGAGATTCCCAGGAAGTAGAGAGAAAACAATGCCAACGCAAGGAAATAAATCAAATGTAAAATAGAGTAACAGTGTTGTCGAAGTTCCCTAGATGTTGAGAGGAGAAGTGTCGCTCCAGGAACACTCCGACACGCCCAGGCCCCGGAACACGTCTCCATGGCCCGGTTCTGGAGCGAGGCCCATTCCGACACGCCCAGGCCTTGGAACACATCTCCATGGCCCGGTTCTGGAGCGAGCCCCACTCCGACACGCCCAGGCCTCGGAACAAGTCTCCATGGCCCGGTTCTGGAGCGGACGCTGGATGTCGAGAGGAGGGAAACGCGACAGTTTCCAGGATGTTGAGAAGGCCTGTCAACTCACCCAGGTGTCGTCGCGTTTCCTTGGATGTTGAGAGGAGGGAACTGCCATGGTTTCCTGGATGTTGAGAGGAGTGCACGCGTCGTTGAGATTCCCAGGAAGTAGAGAGAAAACAATGCCAATGCAAGGAAATAAATCAAATGTAAAATAGAGTAACAGTGTTGTCGAAGTTCCCTAGATGTTGAGAGGAGACGCGTCACTCCAGGAACACTCCAACACGCCCAGGCCCTGGAACACGTCTCCATGGCCCGGTTCTGGAGTGGACGCTGGATGTCGAGAGTAGGGAAACGCGACAGTTTCCAGGATGTTGAGAAGGCCTGTCAACTCACCCAGGTGTCGTCGCGTTTCCTTGGATGTTGAGAGGAGGGAACTGCCATGGTTTCCTGGATGTTGAGAGGAGTGCACGCGTCGTTGAGATTCCCAGGAAGTAGAGAGAAAACAATGCCAACGCAAGGAAATAAATCAAATGCAAAATAGAGTAACAGTGTCATGGAAGTTCCCTGGATGTTGAGAGGAGACGCGTCACTCTAGGAACACTCCGACACGCCCAGGCCTTGGAACACGTCTCCATGGCCCGGTTCTGGAGCGAGCCCCACTCCGACACGCCCAGGCCTGGAACACGTCTCCATGGCCCGGTTCTGGAGCGGACGCTGGATGCCGAGAGGAGGAAAACGCGACCATTTCCAGGATGTTGAGAAGGCCTGTCAACTCACCCAGGTGTCGTCGCGTTTCCTTAGATGTTGAGAGGAGGGAACTGCCATGGTTTCCTGGTTGTTGAGGGGAGTGCACGCATCGTTGAGATTCCCAAAAAGTAGAGAGAAAACAATGCAAACGCAAGGAAATAAATCAAATCCAAAATAGAGTAACAGTGTCGTCGAAGTTCCCTGGATGTCGAGAGGAGACACGTCACTCCAGGAACACTCAGACACGCCCAGGCCCTGGAACACGTCTCCATGGCCCGGTTCTGGAGCGAGGCCCACTCCGACACGCCCAGGCCCTGGAACACGTCTCCATGGCCCGGTTCTGGAGCGAGGCCCACTCCGACACGCCCAGGCCCTGGAACACATCTCCATGGCCCGGTTCTGGAGCGAGCCCCACTCCGACACGCCCAGGCCTCGGAACACGTCTCCGTGGCCCGGTTCTGGAGCAGACGCTGGATGTCGAGAGGAGGGAAACGCGACAGTTTCCAGGATGTTGAGAAGGCCTGTCAACTCACCCAGGTGTCGTCGCGTTTCCTTAGATGTTGAGAGGAGGGAACTGCCATGGTTTCCTGGTTGTTGAGGGGAGTTCACGCATTGTTACAGTTTACAGTTTACAGTTTAGGCATTTAGCAGACGCTTTTAATCCAAAGCTACTTACAATAAGCAGATAACATCACAATAATAAACAAGATAATATGTCAGTACATCATCAACAATATAACAAATGCAAATGTATATCTATCTAGAAAATAAATTTGTTGAGATTCCCAGGAAGTAGAGAGAAAACAATGCCAACGCAAGGAAATAAATCAAATGTAAAATAGAGTAACAGTGTTGTCGAAGTTCCCTAGATGTTGAGAGGAGAAGTGTCGCTCCAGGAACACTCCGACACGCCCAGGCCCCGGAACACGTCTCCATGGCCCGGTTCTGGAGCGAGGCCCATTCCGACACGCCCAGGCCTTGGAACACATCTCCATGGCCCGGTTCTGGAGCGAGCCCCACTCCGACACGCCCAGGCCTCGGAACAAGTCTCCATGGCCCGGTTCTGGAGCGGACGCTGGATGTCGAGAGGAGGGAAACGCGACAGTTTCCAGGATGTTGAGAAGGCCTGTCAACTCACCCAGGTGTCGTCGCGTTTCCTTGGATGTTGAGAGGAGGGAACTGCCATGGTTTCCTGGATGTTGAGAGGAGTGCACGCGTCGTTGAGATTCCCAGGAAGTAGAGAGAAAACAATGCCAATGCAAGGAAATAAATCAAATGTAAAATAGAGTAACAGTGTTGTCGAAGTTCCCTAGATGTTGAGAGGAGACGCGTCACTCCAGGAACACTCCAACACGCCCAGGCCCTGGAACACGTCTCCATGGCCCGGTTCTGGAGTGGACGCTGGATGTCGAGAGTAGGGAAACGCGACAGTTTCCAGGATGTTGAGAAGGCCTGTCAACTCACCCAGGTGACGTCACATTTCCTTGGATGTTGAGAGGAGGGAACTGCCATGGTTTCCTGGTTGTTGTGAGGACTGCACGCGTCGTTGAGATTCCCGGGAAGTAGAGAGAAAACAATGCCAACGCAAGGAAATAAATCAAATGCAAAATAGATTAACAGTGTCGTCGAAGTTCACTGGATGTTTATAGGAGACGTGTCGCTCCAGGAACACTCAGACACGCCCAGGCCCTGGAACACGTCTCCATGGCCCGGTTCTGGAGCGAGGCCCACTCCGACACGCCCAGGCCCCGGAACACATCTCCATGGCCCGGTTCTGGAGCGAGCTCCACTCCGACACACCCAGGCTTCGGAACACTTCTCCATGGCCCGGTTCTGGAGCGGACGCTGGATGTCGAGAGGAGGGAAACGCGACAGTTTCCAGGATGTTGAGAAGGCCTGTCAACTCACCCAGGTGTCGTCGCGTTTCCTTAGATGTTGAGAGGAGGGAACTGCCATGGTTTCCTGGTTGTTGAGGGGAGTTCACGCATTGTTACAGTTTACAGTTTACAGTTTAGGCATTTAGCAGACGCTTTTAATCCAAAGCGACTTACAATAAGCAGATAACATCACAATAATAAACAAGATAATATGTCAGTACATCATCAACAATATAACAAATGCAAATGTATATCTATCTAGAAAAAAAATTTGTTGAGATTCCCAGGAAGTAGAGAGAAAACAATGCCAACGCAAGGAAATAAATCAAATGTAAAATAGAGTAACAGTGTTGTCGAAGTTCCCTAGATGTTGAGAGGAGAAGTGTCGCTCCAGGAACACTCCGACACGCCCAGGCCCCGGAACACGTCTCCATGGCCCGGTTCTGGAGCGAGGCCCACTCCGACACGCCCAGGCCTTGGAACACATCTCCATGGCCCGGTTCTGGAGCGAGCCCCACTCCGACACGCCCAGGCCTCGGAACAAGTCTCCATGGCCCGGTTCTGGAGCGGACGCTGGATGTCGAGAGGGAAACGCGACAGTTTCCAGGATGTTGAGAAGGCCTGTCAACTCACCCAGGTGTCGTCGCGTTTCCTTGGATGTTGAGAGGAGGGAACTGCCATGGTTTCCTGGATGTTGAGAGGAGTGCACGCGTCGTTGAGATTCCCAGGAAGTAGAGAGAAAACAATGCCAATGCAAGGAAATAAATCAAATGCAAAATAGAGTAACAGTGTCATGGAAGTTCCCTGGATGTTGAGAGGAGACACGTCACTCCAGGAACACTCCGACACGCTCAGGCCCTGGAACACGTCTCCATGGCCCGGTTCTGGAGCGAGCCCCACTCCGACACGCCCAGGCCTCGGAACACGTCTCCGTGGCCCGGTTCTGGAGCAGACGCTGGATGTCGAGAGGAGGGAAACGCGACAGTTTCCAGGATGTTGAGAAGGCCTGTCAACTCACCCAGGTGTCGTCGCGTTTCCTTAGATGTTGAGAGGAGGGAACTGCCATGGTTTCCTGGTTGTTGAGGGGAGTGCACGCATTGTTGAGATTCCCAGGAAGTAGAGAGAAAACAATGCCAACGCAAGGAAATAAATCAAATGTAAAATAGAGTAACAGTGTTGTCGAAGTTCCCTAGATGTTGAGAGGAGACGCGTCACTCCAGGAACACTCCGACACGCCCAGGCCCTGGAACACGTCTCCATGGCCCGGTTCTGGAGCGAGCCCCACTCCGACACGCCCAAACCTCAGAACACGTCTCCATGGCCCGATTCTGGAGTGGACGCTGGATGTCGAGAGTAGGGAAACGCGACAGTTTCCAGGATGTTGAGAAGGCCTGTCAACTCACCCAGGTGACGTCACATTTCCTTGGATGTTGAGAGGAGGGAACTGCCATGGTTTCCTGGATGTTGAGAGGACTGCACACGTCGTTGAGATTCCCGGGAAGTAGAGAGAAAACAATGCCAACGCAAGGAAATAAATCAAATGCAAAATAGATTAACAGTGTCGTTGAAGTTCACTGGATGTTTAGAGGAGACGTGTCGCTCCAGGAACACTCAGACACGCCCAGGCCCTGGAACACGTCTCCATGGCCCGGTTCTGGAGCGAGGCCCACTCCGACACGCCCAGGCCCCGGAACACATCTCCATGGCCCGGTTCTGGAGAGAGCTCCACTCCGACACACCCAGGCTTCAGAACACTTCTCCATGGCCCGGTTCTGGAGCGGACGCTGGATGTCGAGAGGAGGGAAACGCGACAGTTTCCAGGATGTTGAGAAGCCCTGTCAACTCACCCAGGTGTCGTCGCGTTTCCTTAGATGTTGAGAGGAGGGAACTGCCATGGTTTCCTGGTTGTTGAGGGGAGTGCACGCATTGTTACAGTTTACAGTTTACAGTTTAGGCATTTAGCAGACGCTTTTAATCCAAAGCGACTTACAATAAGCAGATAACATCACAATAATAAACAAGATAATATGTCAGTACATCATCAACAATATAACAAATGCAAATGTATATCTATCTAGAAAAATAAATTGTTGAGATGCCCAGGAAGTAGAGAGAAAACAATGCCAACGCAAGGAAATAAATCAAATGTAAAATAGAGTAACAGTGTTGTCGAAGTTCCCTAGATGTTGAGAGGAGACGTGTCGCTCCAGGAACACTCCGACACGCCCAGGCCCCGGAACACGTCTCCATGGCCCGGTTCTGGAGCGAGCCCCACTCTGACACGCCCAGGCCTCGGAACAAGTCTCCATGGCCCGGTTCTGGAGCGGACGCTGGATGTCGAGAGGAGGGAAACGCGACAGTTTCCAGGATGTTGAGAAGGCCTGTAAACTCACCCAGGTGTTGTCGCGTTTCCTTGGATGTTGAGAGGAGGGAACTGCCATGGTTTCCTGGATTTTGAGAGGAGTGCACACGTCGTTGAGATTCCCAGGAAGTAGCGGGAAAACAATGCCAACGCAAGGAAATAAATCAAATGCAAAATAGAGTAACAGGTTGTCGAAGTTCCCTAGATGTTGAGAGGAGACGTTTCGCTCCAGGAACACTCCGACACGCCCAGGCCGCGGAAAACGTCTCCATGGCCCGGTTCTGGAGCGAGCCCCACTCTGACACGCCCAGGCCTCGGAACAAGTCTCCATGGCCCGGTTCTGGAGCGGACGCTGGATGTCGAGAGGAGGGAAACGCGACAGTTTCCAGGATGTTGAGAAGGCCTGTCAACTCACCCAGGTGTCGTTACGTTTCCTTGGATGTTGAGAGGAGGGAACTGCCATGGTTTCCTGGATGTTGAGAGGAGTGCACGCGTCGTTGAGATTCCCAGGAAATAGAGAGAAAACAATGCCAATGCAAGGAAATAAATCAAATGCAAAATAGAGTAACAGTGTCATGGAAGTTCCCTGGATGTTGAGAGGAGAAGCGTCACTCCAGGAACACTCCGACACGCTCAGGCCCTGGAACACGTCTCCATGGCCCGGTTCTGGAGCGAGCCCCACTCCGACACGCCCAGGCCTCGGAACACGTCTCCGTGGCCCGGTTCTGGAGCAGACGCTGGATGTCGAGAGGAGGGAAACGCGACAGTTTCCAGGATGTTGAGAAGGCCTGTCAACTCACCCAGGTGTCGTCGCGTTTCCTTAGATGTTGAGAGGAGGGAACTGCCATGGTTTCCTGGTTGTTGAGGGGAGTGCACGCATTGTTGAGATTCCCAGGAAGTAGAGAGAAAACAATGCCAACGCAAGGAAATAAATCAAATGTAAAATAGAGTAACAGTGTTGTCGAAGTTCCCTAGATGTTGAGAGGAGACGCGTCACTCCAGGAACACTCCGACACGCCCAGGCCCTGGAACACGTCTCCATGGCCCGGATCTGGAGTGGACGCTGGATGTCGAGAGGAGGGAAACGCGACAGTTTCCAGGATGTTGAGAAGGCCTGTCAACTCACCCAGGTGACGTCAAATTTCCTTGGATGTTGAGAGGAGGGAACTGCCATGGTTTCCTGGATGTTGAGAGGACTGCACGCGTCGTTGAGATTCCCGGGAAGTAGAGAGAAAACAATGCCAACGCAAGGAAATAAATCAAATGCAAAATAGATTAAGAGTGTCGTCGAAGTTCACTGGATGTTTAGAGGATACGTGTCGCTCCAGGAACACTCAGACACGCCCAGGCCCTGGAACACGTCTCCATGGCCCGGTTCTGGAGCGAGGCCCACTCCGACACGCCCAGGCCCCGGAACACATCTCCATGGCCCGGTTCTGGAGCGAGCTCCACTCCGACACACCCAGGCTTCGGAAAACTTCTCCATGGCCCGGTTCTGGAGCGGACGCTGGATGTCGAGAGGAGGGAAACGCGACAGTTTCCAGGATGTTGAGAAGGCCTGTCAACTCACCCAGGTGTCGTCGCGTTTCCTTAGATGTTGAGAGGAGGGAACTGCCATGGTTTCCTGGTTGTTGAGGGGAGTGCACGCATTGTTGAGATTCCCAGGAAGTAGAGAGAAAACAATGCAAACGCAAGGAAATAAATCAAATCCAAAATAGAGTAACAGTGTCGTCGAAGTTCCCTGGATGTCGAGAGGAGACACGTCACTCCGGGAACACTCCGACACGCCCAGGCCCTGGAACACATCTCCATGGCCCGGTTATGGAGCGAGGCCCACTCCGACACGCCCAGGCCTTGGAACACATCTCCATGGCCCGGTTCTGGAGCGAGCCACACTCCGACACGCCCAGGCCTCGGAACACGTCTCCATGGCCCGGTTCTGGAGCAGACGCTGGATGTCGAGAGGAGGGAAACGCGACAGTTTCCAGGATGTTGAGAAGGCCTGTCAACTCACCCAGGTGTCGTCGTGTTTCCTTGGATGTTGAGGAGGGAACTGCCATGGTTTCCGGGATGTTGAGAGGAGTGCACGTGTCGTTGAGATTCCCAGGAAGTAGAGAGAAAACAATGCCAACGCAAGGAAATAAATCAAATCCAAAATAGAGTAACAGTGTCGTCGAAGTTCCCTGGATGTTGTGAGGAGACGCGTCACTCCAGGAACACTCCGACACGCCCAGGCCCTGGAACACGTCTCCATGGCCCGGTTCTGGAGTGGACGCTGGATGTCGAGAGCAGGGAAACGTGACGGTTTCCTGGATGTGGAGGAGGCCCGTCAACTCTATCACACACTCAGGTGTCGTCGCTTTTCCTTGGATGTTAAGAAGAGGGAAAAACGATGGTTTCCTGAAGTTTGAGAGGAGTAAAGGCGTCGTCGAGGTTCCCAGGATGTAGAGGGAAAACAATGATAAGCAAGGAAATAAATCAAATGCAGAATAGATTAACAGTGTCGTAGAGGTTCCCTGGATATTGAGAGGAGACTTGTCACTCCAGGAACACTCCGGCACGCCCAGGCCCCGGAACACATCTCCATGGCCCGGTTCTGGAGCGGACGCTGGATGTCGAGAGGAGGGAAACGCGATGGTTTCCTGGAGTTTGAGAGGAGTGCAGGCATCGTCGAGGTTCCCAGGATGTAGAAAGAAAACAATGACAACGCAAGGAAATAAATCAAATGCAAAATAGATGAACAGTGTCGTCGTGGTTCCCTGGATGTTGAGAGGAGACGTGTCACTCCAGGAACACTCCGACACGCCCAGGCTCCGGAACACGTCTCCATGGCCCGGTTCTGGAGCGAGCCCCACTCCAATACGCCCAGGCCTCGGAACACGTCTCCATGGCCCGGTTCTGGAGCGGACGCTGGATGTCAAGAGGAGGGAAACGCGACGGTTTCCTGGAGTTTGAGAGGAATGCAAGCGTCGTTGAGGTTCCCAGGATGTAGAGAGAAAAAAATTACAATGCAAGGAAATAAATCAAATGCAGTATAGATTAACAGTGTCGTCAGGTTCCCTGGATGTTGAGAGGAGACGCGTCACTCCAGGAATACTCCGACACGCCCAGACCCCGGAACACATCTCTATGCCCCGGTTCTGGAGCGAGGCCCACTCCGACACGCTGAGGCCCCGGAACATGTCTCCTTGGCCCGGTTCTGGAGCGAGCCCCACTCCGACACGCCCAGGCCTCGGAACACGTTGACGCTGGATGTCGAGAGGAGGGACACGCGACGGTTTCCTGGATGTAGAGAGAAAACAATGACAACGCAAGGAAATAAATCAAATGCAGAATAGATTAACAGTGTCGTCAGGTTCCCTGGATGTTGAGAGGAGACGCGTCACTCCAGGAATACTCGGACACGCCCAGGCCCCGGAACACGTCTCCATGGCCCGGTTCTGGAGAGAGGCCCACTCCGACACGCCCAGGCCCCGGAACACGTCTCCATGGCCCGGTTCTGGAGAGAGGCCCACTCCGACACGCCCAGGCCCCGGAACATGTCTCCATGGCCCGGTTCTGGAGCAGACGCTGGATGTTGAGAGAAGGGAAATGCGACGGTTCCCAGGATGTAGAGAGAAAACAATGAAAACGCAAGGAAATAAATCAAATGCAGAATAAATTAACAGTGTCGTCTAGGTTCTCTGGATGTTTAGAAGGCCCGTCAACTCTATCACACACTCTGTCACGTTTCCTTGGATGTTGAGAGGAGGGAACCGCGATGGTTTCCTGGATGCTGAGAGCAGTGCAGGATGTAGAGATAAAACAATGACAACCTAAGGAAATAAATCAAATGCAGAATAGATTAACAGTGTACATTGTATCATACAGTACCTTACCTAGATCACAGCTACATAAGGAGAGATTAGTTCCCACTTACCTTTTTATCAAGCTAGAAGGAGGCATTATAAAAATGTTCGTCTGAAATTATCTTTGGCCTTGGGAACATGTCATAGATCAGCTTTTAGCTTACCTTGTCTGATGGAGTGAAATGATCTCAATGCCTTCAGATCGAACTAATACCCCAACTTCTCTCCATCGTCATAAAACCAGCAACAACCTTAATATAAATACAAATATAATCTATAATGACAGTATAGCACCAGCACATACAGATAAAAGTGAAACATTAATTACTTAGGTACAGATTACAAGTAGAGATGTTACCGATCAATCGGCAATGGATCGGATCGGGCCGATCAAAGCGTGATCGGCGATAATCGGTGGTTTAGATCAAAAGGTAAATTCACCGATCCGATCGGATCGGTGCATCCGATCAACCAGCCGTTCAGTATGCCCACTTGAGGCCATTTTTTGGTATTGATTTCCACAGTGCTGAAGGAATAATTAGTTACTGCTATGATAATAAATACATAGTAATGCTGGTAAATAACTATAAGGCAAATATATAAATTAATTCATGAGTGAATTAATTAATTAAAGTTAAAACATTAACATTTAGAAAATATAAATAATAACTTGATCGGATCGGTGATTGATCGGTATCGGGTGATAAAACTTTTGTGATCGGTGCTCGGTGATCGGTTCCAAAAAACCTGATCGGACCATCCCTAATTACAAGACATACAGTACATAAAATATTAACACTTACAACACGAAAACCGTTGTTAAAAATGTAATCATCCATTAATAAAAATGAATTATGACCCATCGATCTAGCCTCAACAACACATTAACCATGTCAAACAAAAAAAAAACTGTTAATAAGATCTCAACCATCTTAACCCTCTAAGGCCCAAATATAGAAATGCTTGAAATAAAAAATTGAAAAAAATCAGATGGTGTTGTAGGAGTCCTAATCAGAGGAAAATGTAATGTTTTTTTCAAAAAAATGTTTTTTTAAGGTTTTATAGCCATAAATCATAAATCATAAATCATGCTCTAATTTACATATGGGGGATATTTTTCACAATAATAACATATGTACATGTTCTAGACATTCTAATGATCACCCAAAAAATAGTACAGGCATTTTACTTATGTTTTTGTGAGGAATAGCTTCCATGAAAAAGTGAGATGTTGTTCATCAAAACTCTGGAATGTCAGCGGGTGTGGCGGTTGTGAATGTCAGCCCCTGTGGGGGGTATTTATATGCAAATATTGTGGCCAATGGCATTGTAATACTAAACAATAGAATCCAATGATGATGTTTAGGTGGTAGGGGGAGCTAAAATAAAATGATTTAAACCTTTTTTTGGATAAAATACAAACGTTGTAATATTACAACAGTGGGCCTTAGAGGGTTAAACTTATTTAACCATGTCCAACAAGCAACCATTAATAAGATCTTAAACAACTAAAAAGTCTAACAGCACAACTTGTATTAGCATTTTTCTAACATGATACATAAGAAATAAAAATTAACTGAAAGTGATACATTTTGCAATACTTACAGAACTTTAGCGTCCTCCACTGGTAAAACGAGTAGAAACTTTTCCCTTCATTCCATACTTCATTGGTTCTCGAAGTGGGGTCCGGGGACCCCCATGGGTCCTTGAGGGAGTTCTAGGGGGTCCCCAGCTAAATGATAGTTAGGAACAAAAGAGCAGTGGTGGAAAAAGTACTCAAATTCTTTACTTTAGTAAAAGTATCAATACTGCAATGTAGATGTACTCCGTTACAAGTAAAAGTCCAGAATTCAAAATGTACTTGAGTAAAATTATGAAAGTATTGGCATCAAATATACTTAAAAGTACCAGATGTAAATGCACAAAATGTTTGAAAATAGCAGATCTACAAGCTCACAACGCTGTAGATTTTTCAAACAACCTTGCTATAAAACATGGCTAAAGTGTTTAATGTGTGTTTTAAAATATTATAACTTACATCCAAAAAGTAACTAGTAAAGTTTTCCCAGATGTAGTGGAGTAGAAGTGAAAGTATTGGAAATTGGAAACACTCAAGTAAAGTACAAATACCTCAAAAGTGTACTTAAGTACAGTACTTGAGTAAATGTACTTAGTTACTTTACACCACTTCACTGGGGAACCAGAAAGGACTAGCGTTTTCGCTATTTCAATAAATAAATAAGCATGCATGGACAAACATATTCATGAACTAGAGCTGTAAAAGTCTTCTCTTAGTTAAGGGGGTCCCTGTTAGGGGTCCGCGGGCTAAAAATAGTCAATTTGGGGGTCCTTGACATGAAATAGTTTGAGAACCAGTGATTAAACCAACAGTAGATCCATATTCCCCTTCATTACGCGGCTATCGTGTTCTCAGTGTTGTTGCCAGATTTTGCTGGAGAAATAAGCAACCGGGTACAGGAAAACAAGCGACTACAGGCCACATGAAGTGACGTAGGCTACTGCACATAGCATAACCATGCAACGGCCCACTGAAACGCTAACGCTTTGAAAATAAAATGCAATCTACACAAGCTCACAACGAAACAAGTAACAATAATTTACAAACTTAACAGAAAAACAAGTCCAACGTCGCTTATAATAAGCGGACATGGCAACACCGGGAGAGAGACGCTGCGGTGATCGGTTTAAAGCCGAACATGACCGAACGTGACCCGAGTTTTACCGAACCTTCAATGCTGTGACGTTACCGTTTACCCGAAGTTTTCCGAACCTCTACCGCTGTGACGTCACCGCGGCATGCGTCGCTCTCATTGGTCCAAGCCGACCGGCCCAAGTTCAAAACCATACACAGGTGCACCGTGCGGTAACCATAGCAACTGAGCAACGGCCCGCGACCGCGACTTTTGGAAAGTACTACGTTCATATTGGATACATATTATTCACTGACATTAACATTTATTAGCCTAATTAAATGTTGTTTAAAATAATAACGTTTGTTGTTAAGCAACAAAACAAGGCAGCAACTGCTTGCTACTAGCTAAGCTAAGCTAAGCTAAGCTAATTTAACAGTTAAATATGACACGACCAAAACCGTCTCCCAGACGAAAATTAACGATCAACTGAAAAATCGACGGTGCTTTGTGGCCTCCGAGGCTAAATTAGACTACGTGTATGCAATGTAAACACTAAACACACAAGCACCACACACACAGAAACCATAAAACGTAATTATTGTGCCGAATTCCTAACAAAAACACAAATAAATAAACCATTTACCTGCATGTTGTGTCCAAAAGTGAATTTCAAGGTTCTAGTCTAGTGGTCAACGAACGTCGGTTGATTCCTACGCTTGGAGGGCCCTCTGCTGGAAAGACAAGCCGTTGCATCATCCATCCCTTTCAGACAAGTTCAAGTTGACGATCGGAGGCGACATCGTTGTTGTGGGGTTGAAACCAAGTCCAAAACCGTTCGTTTTGTATGTATCATTTTAAAAATTATTTAAACTAGTGAAAGAAAATGTGCAGATCTGCTGTTTTCACTACTTTTGTGCGACAGTCAGTCTTGTGTGATGAAGCAGGGCGTTTGGCTATACTTTGCAAAAGAAAGAAAAAAACTCAAAATGTGAAACTTGGAGATATGAGGTTTCTATCCGACAGTGACATTATGTTGTTGATCTCATTATGTTGTTGATGTCCGACGGTGATGATATTGTTGTTGATCAGCTGCTGCCTGCTGCTGGCGCGCCGCCGCCGCTCTGTCCGCTCAACTGCGCGTTCTGATCTGACCACGGGTTTATGTACGCCCTGCGTGGCAGCGCAGAGCCAATCAGCGTGCGCGCGGCTGGCACGCGCTGTCGCGCGTCACGCTCATTGGTCCGCTTGGGTGCGTGTTCTGCGCTTGACGGTCTACATAGCAACCACCGAGCAACGGCGCTGAAACACTTTGAAACGCCTACGTGTATTATATTTTGATTTTATGATGGGGTCATAAAAGTACCGTGCTTAAGTTTACTGTACTCAATTTTTGAGGTATTTGTAATTTGCTTGAGTATTTCCCTTTTTACTTCTGTGCTGCAACCAATGGCTGCAACTCCACTACATCTCAGAGACAAATATTGTACTTTTTTCCCCCAGTTACTATATTAGGCTACTTTGTAGATTTGGATTATTATTACAAAATATACATTAACCACTTCAGCCCTGTATGTATTTCGGCCATTTGAAAATAGCAGATCTACACTACAAGCTTAGCTCACAATGCTTCACAATGTGAGGTATTGTGAGCTTGTAGATCTGCTATTTTCTATATTTTCCAACTATATGTGTTCCACACATTTCCACCAGGAGGCAGTGCAGGGACACTCTTACACCCCGCTCCCCCAGCTCCTCTATCTGTGTTCCGGTCGGAGCAGCACTCCTTCCTTTCCCCAGTGCCGTTGTCTGCTAGTATGGCACTTTATAACTACAAGAAGATTATGGTGGTTCCCACCGCAAAGGTACGTTTTTCACTCACTTTGGCGTTTCGTAACCCGTCGGAGGTGATACCGTTGCTTTGGTTTTGTAATTTAAGTCTTTATGTGGTTTAGAGTAGCCATAAATTATAACTCCGGAGAGGATGCTAATATGCGGAGGTTATGTCTAGCATCCTCTCCGGAGTTATAATTTATGGCTAGGTTTAGAGATGCCTGTGAGTTGTCAGAGCTCAGCTGAGACACAGACACGTGTTGTGATAGCTGATAGCAGTGCAATACTGTGGAAAACAGACACCAGACACGACATTACACAGAATAGTACGTTAGCCAGTAGTTCTCTTTCTGCACCAACAGTGCTAAACTAAGTGTAACTTCAAAGTATTGTGTAGCATCAGCATGCCATGCTGTCTAATGAATATTCACAGACTGAGTGGGAACAGTGGCCTTTGGCTGTGTGTTAAACTGGTAATAGATTGTAGCTATGCTTTAAATCCCCGATCGGGTATTGATGTTGAATTATCTTGTGTATATAATAGCCACACACGTACACAAACAAACATCAATAAAGATCCTGTGGCATGCTAACTGCAAATGGACTCAAACGTTTAATTTTGATCCTCAGTTCAAAATAGTGTTCAAACTGAGTTTCAGTATTGATATAGACTTACAGACTACATTAAATTAAAACGATTAAAAATGAAATTATTACACCAAAATGTGGGTGGCACAGCTGTCTGTCTTTTGTCCACTTATGACTAGTTATCAAGGTTGTACTTTATTGTTACATCTTTTTTCCCTTTTTTTTGTGGCTTCCTAGTAGTTCCTACAGACAATGCAACAGCAGATTGATTGATTGAATTATTTATTAGAAGTTTGCAATAGAAAAAAGTACAGTTTCATGACAAATCACTGGTACAAGGTCAACTAAAAGGAGATCCTAGAAAGCCGAGGCTTATTTCCACAGGAACCACACTTTAAGTATCTCATATAACATTGAAAGACAGACGGATAGAACATAGTACTTTATCTAGGATAATATCAGTTTCAAAAGCATAACATCAAATACAAAGGCAGAAAAAAAAGAAAAAAGGGGGGGGGGGGGCATGGGGGCTTAGTCTTTTTACAAGTCACGGGTAGCAGCTGTCTGAAGGTGACTTTTCATACCAATTTTGAAGGAGGCTAGGGATTTGCTCTCTTTTAAGGCTTGTGGAAGGGCGTTCCACATGTTGATGGTATAGCAGGAGAACGAGTTAGCGCCTTGTTTAGTGTTAAATCTACGTTGATGATGATTAGTGGAGCTGCCTCTGGTGTTGTGATCGTGAACATCCTTGACCTTTAAGAAGTAGTTTGCCAGGTACATGGGTATCTTGGAGGTGTAGTGAATCTTGTACACCAGGCCCATTGCAAGATGCTGTACTCTGTCAGCTACTTTGAGCCACCCCACACTTTCGTGGTGATGATCGGTAAGTTGGGTCTGAGGTGGAAGACCAAGCACAACCCTAATTAGTTTGTTCTGGGCTGTTTGGAGCTAGATAGATAACAATAGCAGAATAATGACATCAAAACGTGAAATGATTTAAAGAAAGGAGTGCAAAAAAGAGCAAAGAGAATTAAAAAGAGCATAACCAATAACCAGGCAATACCAATAACATTTTGGTATATTATATACCAACAGCAGTTATGAGCTCACTCCTATGCTTGCAAAATGTTGGAAAAGTGGAAACTACAGATGTAAACTCCTTTTAAGATTAAATGTAAATCATCTGACCATGACATGAAGTGGTAGCTGCTGTTCAGCATTGCTAGTTGTTTACCGGGGCAGCAACAAGCATCATTGTCACCCATCTAATGCTGCTCTCCTTCCTCCATACAGGATTTCATCGACATGACTATATCTAAAACGCAGCGGAAGACTCCCACAGTGGTGCACAAACATTACCTGGTCCATCGCATTCAACGCTTCTACATGCGCAAAGTCAAATTCATACAGCAGAACTACCATGACAGACTCAGCCAAATCCTCACGACTTCCCCAAGCTGGACGTAAGTTAAATTAAAACACACAAACTCTACTCCTCTCCTTTTTCTACCTTTCATGTGAGTGGTTAAAGGAGTAGTTTACCCCAAAAATAACTTATTTTCTATCGATTACTCACCCCATGGAGACTTGGATTCATGGATATATTTTTGTTTTGTCGCATTCCTAATCCAAAGAGACAGCTTTTTTCGCTATGGAGATCACATTATTGGCAAAGGAATGCAACAAAACCAGAAAATCCATTAATTTTCAGTACAGAAAACATGGACTACAAGTATCTTCGCTGCTTATTACTCAGTAAAATCATAGTGTTAATGGACGGACCCATAAAGGGTCCATTTGGTTCCATTTGTAGACTCCTCTGGCTTAAATTAACATTACAGTAGTGTTGAACTGTTGTTGTTGTAACAAGGATGTCTACAGTATATTTCTGTCTTGCATATTTGTCCACCAGAGGGTGCACACCTTTAAGTTGCGTTTTGTACCATATACAGGTCTATCCCAAAAAATAGAAAAATAGAATAGTGTGTAAAAGTTCATTTTCTTCTGTAATACAATTACATTTTGTGGCGCAAAACCAGCATTACATTGTATTGCTGGTGTTGGTCCACTGTATTAAATTTGTGGTGCAAAACTACTAGTAACTGGTGTACTGACCATGGCGTTACTAGGCTTAACTGACCAGCAAACTGGCCTGACCTGAACCTCACAGAGAATCTGTGTTGTGTTGTCAAGAGGAAGATGAGAGACACATGACTCGACCAAGCAGATGAGCTTAAGCCTCTACAAAGCAAACCTGGGCTTCCGTAACACCTCAGCAGTACCACAGGCTGACCACCTTCATGCCACGCCCCATTGATGAAGACATTTGTTCAAAAGTATTCCAGACCAAGTATTGAGTGCATAAATTAACAAACTTTCAGAAGTTTGATGTTTTGATTTTCATGAGCTGTATGGCATACAAATCTAAATTAAAACAAAAAGGTTTTTTTTCACTGCATGCTCAATGAATCTAGAATTAAAGGACCACCGACCAGTTGTTGCATGCTGAAATACTAAAATATCTAAAAACACAGATTGAACACAATAAAATAACTCAGGATTATGTTGATCGTGTCCCAAACAACAATAAAATAAGATCTGGTTGTCCCCAAGGTGAGGTGGTCCTTTAATGAAAGTTTTAAATTTCTAATTGTATAAAGAAGAAAATTTACTTTTACACAATATTACATTTTTTGGAGATTGACCTAAGAGAACACATTTAGGAAATAGACCCATAACGGCCAACAACTTGCTTTTAAACAGACGCCGCTAACTCAACTCTTGTCTGTTTTGTCTCTCTCCTTGATCCCCAGGTGATGCCCACCCTGATGGAGCTAATGAAAGACCCCAGTGTGAGGGACACCACTGCCTGGACGGTAGGCAGGATCTGTGAGCTGCTGCCCGAGGCGGCCATCAACAAGGTCTACCTGTTCCCCTTGCTGCAGTGTCTGATAGAAGGACTCGGGGCCGAACCCCGAGTGGCCTCAAACGTCTTCTGGGTAAGCAACGCACAACTGTACACTGAACAGGGCTATCACGATGACACGTTTTTAAGTTGAGACAATTAATTGTCACACACACAATGGTGGCATCATGGATGTAAAGCACCACTGTTGCATAGCACCTCTGACCTCTGCCAGTGGCATAGGTTTAGGTTGAATATTCAGCTTAGTCGTGAAGTTACAGCTGCTGTTGTAGTGTGAGACAACCGATGTTACCGAAAGCCTTTCCTGTTCAACAGGGACTAAAAGTAATCGGAATAAAAACTGCCGGTTGCTTTAGGTTTTTGCTGCTGAGATAACAAACATTCCATACATCACAGAAACCACAAGGTGGTCAGTACCTTGTAAGTTTTGTTATAATGAAAAGCTTGTAATGATGATGAGTTGTCTGGTCTATGATGATAAATCATGCACCAAATGCTGAAATTGAGATGTATAACTTAACGATTGTATCTGAGACCAAGACAGTTTTTAGATGTTTACACCAACGCTTCAATGCTTGTGTGAAATGTATTGTCTTAATACCTTGTCTTAAGTGTGCAGGTTACAGAGTATAAAAGTATAAAAATATCTTTAAAGTTCTATGAAATGGACTTGATTATTCTGAGGTATTTTAACTTAGGAACATGTGGAAGAAGAAAAACCTTCAATATAGCTCAGAAAGACTGAAGAAAAACTAAATATGTCATTCCTTCTTAATCCCATGTTGCAGGTACATGTTGCTTGAGTGTGTGAAGTTGTAGACCCACAGTTATGGCATATTTGAAACTATAATGAATCTTATGTTAATTTGAATGCCGGCTAACTATAGAAGTGCATTGAAGACCAAATAAGTATTCACTAAACAATCCCTCAGGCCTAATGGTCCAGGCGCATACCACATAGGCATTGCCACATAGGCATTGATAACTGACGGCGTCGCCGGTTCAATTCCCGATCCGGACGGCCTTTGCCGCGTGTCGCTCCCCATCTCTCCCCCCATTTCCTGTCAGCCTACTGTCCCATCCAATAAAGGCATAAAAAACCCAAAAACAAATCTTTAAAAAAAAGAGTAATCACAAACTGGAAAATTACCTAGCATTCACAAGACTTGACTGACTTGAAGTGAGTTTGCCGATGCAAGGAATTTGAATCTGTTAGTTATGCAACCATAACACATTATTTAATGCATCGGGCATTACAGAATTGTTAAAGATTTACAGCAAAACAAACAATAGTTTTTAAATTAAAATGGGGAAATGCTGGTCCCTAATTGTACAGGGAGCACATGATTCTGCTGAGAACAGAAGCCATTGCTCTGCACTGATGGGAGTATGCATGCTGAAATGTAAGAAGTTTTGGCAGGAAGCTATACATAATCCAAATGAATGAATCGTTGTTTTCCTCCTCCAGGTGTTCTCCAGTCTGGCGGAGGCCGCCTACGAGGCCACGGACACAGCTGACGACTAGGAAGAGCCAGCCACGTACTGCCTGTCTTCCTCCTTCGAAATCATCGTACAGAAACTGCTAGAGACCACAGACAGGTCAGACAGACGGGTCAGACAAACTCCCATACAAAAACAAACTTTTTTCCAGTTTTCTCAACCATTTCCTGTTAACCTCATGCTTTAAAGGGGCAGGTCACCCAAAATACTAAAAATAGAGACAAAAACAAACAAAACATAATTCTTTAACTCATCGGATGCCCACGTGGTGTCAACCTCTTTGATGTCGCTGGAGGCCCATCGACGCGTTTGACGCGTTGTACAGTATTTACAGTAACAATATTAAGATATTGGAGGTGGTCTGGCATGCCTTGCTCGTTGACAATGACTCAAGATGTACTTGATAATAGGCCTACTGCCGACCATTTTCCAAAACGTACAAAGTTAAATTATAATGCATGAAAATCAACGTCCTGGGCTTCTTGAACTTTAGTCAGTTGGCTTGACACTGATGTTTGTGTCTCTACCTGCTGGTGGCGCTATAACAAGCCAATGTGAAAAGGGTAGCATTTGTTCCTTGACATAGTGGGAATATGTATGGCAAATTACACGGTAATCGCAAGCCGTGTTGATGATTTGAGGCATTGTGTTCAAAAACTGAGCAATCCTGCAAACTTTGGAAGCTAATATTAGCCAATCAGGATGGAATATGAAATATCAGACGGATCAGACTTGATCACATGACTATAGAGATACTGTGTACTGATTTGTTATTTTTGGAGAAAATCTGAAGGAATAATATCCAAAAGAATGTTTTACATAAGTCGGCCCAAAGGTGGCGCTATAAAAGGCTGATGTGAAAGAAGGAACATTGTCCAATCCCACCGGAAGATCTCCTAAACCACTTTAGGGCACTATCAGACTGGGAGGTGCAAATGAGCCCAATACCAGAGATTGACGCTGAAACACATCCCCATGATGATGGTGTTCTAAATGTTAGGTTTACAGAGCAGGAAATCAAGGAAGTTGTTTCTAAATTAAAATCGGGCAAGGCAGCAGGAATTGACCAAGTTCTGAACGAGTACATAAAAAGCACAGCAAACATATTCATGCCACTATATGTATCCTTGTTTAATAAGATTCTTGACTCTGGTATCTTCCCTGAGGATTGGACGCATGGTCTGATTGTACCAATTTTCAAGAAGAAAGGAAATATTGATGATTGTAATAATTATAGAGGCATTACGCTTCTGAGTTGCTTGGGCAAACTGTTTACAAATATACTAAATACAAGACTGACTAACTTCTGTGAGAATAGCTCTATCCTGAGTGAAAATCAGGCAGGATTCAGGAAAAACTACTCCACTACTGACCATATTTTTGTCCTGAAGCATATTATTGATCTAGTATGCTTTAAGAAGAAGAGACTATTCTGTACCTTTATAGATTACAGCAAGGCATTTGATACAGTTTGGAGGGATGCCCTCTGGTATAAAATGTCAAAAGTAGGTATCAAGGGTAAATTTATGGAAGTTGTAAGGAATATGTACGAAAATGTTAAATCATGTGTTTTTGTGAATGGTTTAAAGTCAGAGTTCTTTGTAAGTCTAGCAGGAGTCAGACAGGGAGAAAATCTGTCGCCATTACTGTTTTCGTTATTTATTAATGATCTAGAGGATTACCTTATACGCAATGGCTGCCAGACCATCAAGTTTGATGATGCAACTATTGACAGCTACTTCCAGCTTATGTTACTGCTGTACGCAGACGACACGATTGTCATGTCTAATACAAAGGAGGGACTACAGAAGGCAATAGATCAGATGTGTGGTTTCTGTGAAAAGTGGAAATTGAAAATGAATAGTGAAAAAACAAAGGTTACAGTTTTTGGAAACAGAAAAGCAGACACCAGAAATTTGAAGTTTGACTGTAATGGAGAAAATCTAGAGGTTGTCCATAGTTTTAAATATCTTGGAGTCACCATGAACTATAATGGTTCATTTAAGATTGCTATTGAAGAGTTGAACAAGCAGGCCTCACGTGCCATGTACTCCCTCCTCAGTAAATGTAGAACCTTTAATCTACCAGTAAATGTTGCATTAGACCTCTTCGACAAGCTGGTTTCGCCAGTTATGTTGTACGCTTGTGAAGTATGGGGGTTTGAAAAAATTGAAAGATTAGAAAAGTTACATCTTAAATTCCTCAAATACATTTTAAAAGTAAAAACAAATACCTGTAGTAACATGGTGTATGGAGAGCTGGGGAGATACCCAATTAGTATTTCAGCTAAAATGAGACTTATCGGATACTGGGCCAGGCTGATTGAAGGCAAAGAGAGTAAACTGAGCAGAATAATGTACAACTGTCTGCTTAACCTGTTTAATACAGGCGTATATGTATCACCATGGGTCTCCCAGGTCAAGCGGATACTGGATGACTGTGGTTTGTCCTATATCTGGCTGTCCCAGAAGTGCAACCTTAATTGGTTGAAACTAACGGTCGAACAAAGGATGAAAGTTTTTTGCAAAAGTGGAAAAGTGAACTTAACAGCATGACATCATGTGACATTTATGTGGAGTTTAAACAAGAGTTTAAATTGGAAAAATACCTGCTGTGTGAAAATCCTAACTATCGACGGGCCATTTGTAATTTCAGATTAAATAACACAAGAATACCAAAGGTTACTGGCAGATATAAAGGGTTGGAAAGAAGCCAGAGGTTTTGTAATTTGTGTAATGACAACAGAGTTGGGGATGAGTTCCATGTATTGTTTGAGTGCAAGAACTCTAGCATAGTGAATTGCAGAAAAAAATACTTGCCGAAGTTTTACTTAAACCAGCCATCTTTGTGGAAACTGATATTATTACTACAAAACGACAAGCCCAAAGTTATTTGTAAACTGGGTGCTTTCCTAAAGAGTGTTATACCCTTGTTCAAATAATGTTTGCCATGCCCACTTTTTGCTACGTCTGTTTGAATATTGTATTATACTGTTATGTATTGTATACTGTATGTATATACGGTAATCTGTGCTCCATACCATGTGATCATGGTCGTGAGTAAATAAATGATGATGATGATGAAAAATGCAGGGAAAGGGTTTTCCTTGGCCTCTAGGGAGTGCGCTTACAAAGTTTGAAACTGATCGGTGGAGTTATAGGTAAAACCACAAATCGGCCTGTTATAGCGCCACCATGAGGCTGATTTAAAAAGTTTGAAGTGGCATTTCTTCCTCAACCTAGTGGGAACGTGTGTGCCCAATTTCATGATAATTGCACTTTGCGTTTGGGATTTGAAGCATTTTCTTCAAAACGGCTCAATCCTACAAACTTTGGAAGCCAATCTTAGCCAATCAGGATGGAATATGCAAAATCGGACAGATCCGTGTCGATCACATGATTGTCGAGATACTGCCTACCGATTTGAGACAAAATCTGTAAGAGTAGTGTACAGAAATGTGTTTTGCGAACATCGGCCTCATGGTGGCGCTAGAACCATGAATTGGCATCCAGGGAGTGTGTGTGTGCTCCATTTTATTCTCTTCATTTCTTTGATGATGACTTTTCCAAAGGATGAAGCCATGCATCAGATTTTACACCTGAACGATGGCAGCAGCTCTGTCTGGCAGAAATCCTCCCTCTGCTGCTGTCGTGGTAGCATTTGAGCATCTGTGCTGTGACACCATTTCCTGTCTTAACGATATTAACATCCTGCCCCCCCCCCCCCTCTCTCTCTCTCTCTCCCTCTCCAGTCCCACATTCAGAGCACCTCAGACAGAATCCAGTTCAACGATCTGCAGTCGTTACTGTGCTACTCTACAGGTCAGAATACACACACTACTGTCCTCTCCCCTTCTCTAGTGTTGCAACGTGCAAAATTACATTTATTTTGGATCCAGTTGACTTGACATTTGAATGGCCATTAATTGAGGTGCACAACTTTTTAGTTTGTGCCTTTTTTCTGTGAATTTTGATTTTCAGCTCATGTAAACAAGCTGTTGGTACTAGAACCATGAAAAAAACTAGAATACCTGGGGCCACATGTATGAAAGTTTGCACAGAATCCTGGGTTCCTTTCTGGGTTCCCGTGCCAACAGCTGTGATTGGCATCGTTACCAACATCCAGAGATTTTCTTTTATTCGTAATTATTTGCACCAGCAAGGAAAGTGCATTGAACGTTGAACCTAAGAGAAATGTCTAATTAATTCAACTATAATTGGTGATAAAGTAATGAATTCATATTTGACCTTGAGTTGAAGACTCAAGACAATTTAAAACGGATGAATGTTGCTATGCAAGCCAATTTTATTGTACCAAAACACACTGCCTAAAAGTCTGCATACACTGCCCGCAGAATATGTGGACAGATATGAGTAAATCAGGCTGCTATTGAATATTGTACATTTCAGTTTTACACAGTGAATGGTGCCTGTTTTTCACCAGTTCTGAAATGTAACTATGCATGTCATCAAAATATGACATACTTTACAATGCTCATTTGAACACCAGTAAAATGATAGAAACCGCGTAAGTGTGTATGGTCTATGATGATAAACCATGCACCACGCTGAAGCCTGATGTATAACCCTTTACCACTATCTGAGACCTATACTCACTTTTTCCCACGGGCTCTGCAATCAAGCTGTGCAGAATGCAATGTATTTCCAAGTCAGCGAAATGTGCCTTGAGTCGAATACACCAAAAAGTTTGAACTTTAATGTTGCTATTACATTTTTATTGAACTCGGAACAAAGACTATTATACTTGTTCATGCACCATCTGATGTCAAGTTTCCCTTTGTGTAGATAGTTTCTCATAATCCTTATCCGTTCACCATTGATAGTTGGAGGAGTTATTATTATTATTTTTTTTATCTGCCAGATTGAATAGGCAAATGGTCCCATCTGCAGTATTCAACAAATCAATTTAAATATGAAAGATTCAGTTAAATGTTGTCATGTGCCAGCTGTTTTGACTGGTTTTGGTTTATTGATATATACATTTGATTGTGTTCATGGAAGTTTTAACCGGATTTGAAAAGTGCGTTCTAAGCAGCTATTGTTGTTGGTTGGTATTACAAAACCAAAATCTTACAATGTAATCTATCGGTGGTTTTGGACTGGTACATGAGCCCGCTGTGACGTTGCTTTGCAGAATGTACTTCGTAAGCTACAGCACCAGGATGCCCTGCAGATCTCGGATGTGGTGATGGATTGCGATAGCAGATCTACAAGCTTGCAGCGCGCTGTAAGCTTGTATATCTGCTATTCTTCAATAGTTAAAGCATAAAATAATGGTTAAAGTGGTTCTAATCAAACGCGACGAGGGCGGCGTTCCGGCTCTTAAGGGGTTAAGTAATCCCTGACTCCATGTTGAGAGGCAGTGGAGGCTTGACGACTTGTTTTGATTTCTCAGATGGAGAGGAAGGTGAAGAAGATGATGAAGAAGTCCCAGCAGAAAGGCATGAACATGGAAGAAAGGCGACCGACACATCTTCAACCTCAAACCCAAACAACTCCTGGCTGGGAAGAGGAAATCTGGTACCAACGACCGCAGATAAACACCTCCCCCCCAACCTTGTCCCTGTACGGTCAGGCTCTGGAGAATCACTTCTGTACCAAGACACCTACGTATGTCTTTTTTTCCTTTCCCTCATTCAGAGTTTCAGACCCAGCTCTTGTCCCAAGAAAGCGGAACCTATGCGGCATGTTTGACATTCTTCCTGATAGTCCAGGCAATCTAGCGTTTTACGACAAAGTAATTGTAACATAATTTTTTTCTTCACAGACCTTTTCTATAAGGTCTCCAGAACAACATACTAAAAGTCCTAAGAAATCCTAGTTGCGGAAATATGTTTAATTGGCACCAATCCAAGAAATCCACCCAGGAGGAAAATACCCAGAAAAATATTTTTTTTCTGGGTATTTAAGGAGGATGTGGGGGGTCTAACTAAGGGTGTGTCATGATGCTGAATCCATTGCAGGCATTTGTTTTGCACCAAAAACATTCCGTGGGCTAGAAATGGCCTCAGAAAACAATACACGTATGGGTGAGTATTCATGTTAGTCGGAGGCCTTAGGGTTTTTTTTCTCGTGCTAATCAGTCTAAAAGTGCAAAATTTTGCACAGATGTAGCTCAGGGCATGCTCTAATGATTTAGCTAGGGTGCCCGAGTCGGCGACCTTCGGGGTCACCACAGCACCCACAAAACTCTGACTCATCACTTTTCATCACTAAAGTCGATGGGAGCCCAACTTGATTTGGCCGCTGTGGCGCGACCCCAAATGTCGCAGACTCGGGCGCCCTAGCTAAATCATTAGAGCATGCCCTGAGCTACATCTGTGCAAAATTTTGCACTTTTAGACTGATTAGCACGAGTAAAAAAAACCCTAAGGCCTCCGACTAACATGAATTCTCACCCATACGTGTATTGTTTTCTGAGGCCATTTCTAGCCCACGGAAGGTTTTTTGTGCAAAAAAATGCCTGCAATGGATTCGGCATCATGACAAACCCCTAGTTAGACCCCTCAGATCCTCCTTAAATACCCAGAAAAAAAAAGTATTTTTCTGGGTATTTTCCTCCATGGTGGATTTCTTGGATTGGTGCCAATTAAACATATTTCCGCAACTAGGATTTCTTAGGACTTTTAGTATGTTGTTCTGGAGACCTTATAGAAAAGGTCTGTGAAGAAAAAAATTCTGTTACAATTACTTTGTGTTTTGGTTCCAAAATGAGCTAGTTTGCTTGGACTATGAGGGGCGTTGTACAATATGAGTGATGTTGGGGTGTCGGCTATGGAGGGCCGTGGCAACATCACTACACAACAGAGCAGCGGTTCTCTACTCTGGTCCTGGGGACACGGAGTGCGTCTGATTTGCTGCCAAATCTGGGAGTAAGTTAGACCAGGGACACCAGATGAAGGCAGTGAACTAGCTGTAGAATATAAGATTGTCTGTGTCCTCTGGGCTGGGGTTGAGAACAGATGGAAAACCGTAGAACCTTTCTTCCAGTAACAGCTTAAGGCCTATGTACTTCGTTTTACAGAAAATAGCGAATGTAGCTGATTACAGTGGTTAATCTAATTTTTTGTTGCGTAATAGCTTTGTTTAATTTACCAATCAAATACAATGCCTTCTAACTTATAACTGAAATTCATCAGTAATGTTTGCTGACCGGGTTCCCACGGTCATGAAATTCCTGGAAATATTTTTAAATTAGAAAAATATTTTTCCAGTGCTGGAAAAGTTTTGGAATTGATCAAGGGTCCTGGAAGGTCCTGGAAAAAATGTCTAAGTATTGTTTTTGGTTAGATTTTGTTAACTCATTTTGTCATTTACTGCCACCATAAATCGACTTTGAGGGTTCCCTGCAACGATTTTCTTACCTTTTGATGTGGGCACGTGTGTGTCCATCGTGCACGATCCGCATGCACGCCACGGTTCGTTTTCGGCGTGCATGCTTTATTTTTGCTACACTGCCTGTCTTTGGACATTGCACATAGGAGTAACAGACTTGTTATTAAGCTGAATGATTGTTATATAGTCCTGGGAATTGGTTTAAATATTCTGGAAAAGTTTTGGAATTTGTAAAAATGTGTGGGAACCCTGTGCTGAAGTGGTACATGATAAAGTGGTGGTTGATGGATGTTTCCAGCACACCAAATGTCTTCTGCAATATGACTCTACATCTGGGAAGTCAATAAATATCTTAACTAAAATGACTGCTTGTGTCTCTCAACATTGTCCTACAAAGGTTTGCTATTTGTGTGGTTTTACAAGTCAGGAATGATGAGGATTTAATTTTCACATAAGTGAAAATCGTATTAATTGCGGGCGCCCACTGGCCTAATGGTCCAGGCGCATACCACATAGGCATTGCCACATGATGCCTGACCGCATTGCCAGTTCAATTCCCGATCCGGACGACCCTTGCCGCATGTCACTCCCCATTTGTCCCCCCATTTCCTGTCAGTCTATTGTCCTATCAAATAAAGGCATGAAAGCCCCCCGAAAAAGAAAATCATATTAATCGCAAGTTAAAACACAAGATTACTTCTTCCAGCAACACTTTCAATGGGACAAACCTGGTTGTGGATGTCTCAGACAGGCCACGTGGTCCAAGAGGCACAAGGACACAGGTTCACATCTGACCACTGCCTTGGCCATCTCCATTCTCTGCTCCTGGTCTCGTACATAGACCGTAAAAATGAATGGACAAAGTTATTGATGCCTATTTTGTAGGGGTGTAACAATACATTTAATGGCGATATGATACAAATCACGCTTTTATTTGTCTGTAAAAAGTGCCCTTTCCAGACCATGAATGCAGTTTTTACTATGGTGAAAGAAATGCAAATCCTCTCTTTCCAAGCCATACCTGAAGGCAGCATTCAAGAGAATTACCTTGTCCCAGAGTGTATATAAGATTGTCCTAACTCTCCTGAACCTGAATGCAGCATCTTATGTTGAAATAATTGCCCTCTTGTCTAGAAATCCATGCCATTACGCCACATTTCCAGTATTCACTTGATTATGCGTAGTTCAGTGTGGTATCACGCACTGAATTTCAGATTTTTTATTCTTTGTATCATTGTTTGTATATATTTTTTTATGTTCCACATATGATCAAAATCGACTGATGAACAAAGGACTTGTTCGTCTGACCTATTATATAATTGTGGAACTTAATCATCCCTTTTGAAGGTGAGTGTTTTAGTCGGGACACAAGAAAGGAATGTCCAGCTGAATACATTATTCAGTTAACAGAGCACACTGCACACCTGTCCAATATTAAAAGCTTTTATAATAGTTGAGAAAGGAGAAAATAAGAACAGAATTATACAGATATCCATCTTCTCCAATGGTATCCATAATCACGCTGCAGGCGTAGATCACTCCTAGGGGCGGGCTAAAGCCTAGTGACGCAAGGTTAGGGGCGGGCTTAAAGCTGTGCTTCCTGCTACGTAACTCAGCAGCGCCGGCAGTGTCGAGAGAATCTAGCCTGCTGCTGGATGGAATCATGATGGAATACTAGTCTGCCTTGAACTACAGCGCTAACAAAGCCTAGCTGCCTACTCTACTCCGTCTGTTGATCTTAAAGATTTTGATAGTGACAGAGAGAGAAATGGACGTGAACGATTTTTGTCGTTTTTGCAAGGAAAGATTGAGAACTGAATCGGGAACACTTAGACATACTACACAAATTTTTGAGAGGAAAAAAGATCCGAGGGACAGAAATATTTTCGAGCGACTCTGCAATATAGGCTTGACTTTGACTGACCGTCGGAGCAAATCATGTCGTTCTTGTGTTAAGTGTGAAAACCTAGCAAAGCGGTTGGAAACAGCATTACCGATTTTCAGAAAATGGGAAGAGGAAGAAAATGGACCTGGATTTAACCAAGCAGTGTCGGGCGCAGCAGCAGCATCTGGCCATGGTTCTAACCAAGAAGCGTCGCCCGATGATCCCGTTTCTGCATCGTTGACCAGCTCAGACTCATCAAGCCATGGGTCATCTTCCTCTCTCTCAGAAACAATGACCCGAGATTCACCATCGAGGGATGAGAAAAAGAAACGTGTAATGCCAGCAACTGTACAAAGTCCTGCTCGCCCACCAACCTCTGCACGGCGAAGTATTACTGAGGTAAGATTGCTATTTTGTTGTGAATATCGTCGTCGTCTGGTGGAAACCTTGCATGGCCAAATCCGTTCGTTTTGTATTGATTTCTGCGAATCAATACAAGGGGGCATGGCAAGAGAGAGAGAGAGAGAGATAGATCTCACACCTTTCAACAAAGAGAAGAATCAAATACGGCCCTGGTGATTTGCATATCAAATAGCCAAGGAACTACAGTATAATGTGGCTGTGGCTGCATATCAGCGGGTCTTTGACAAAAAGTGTGAAATCCCCCAAAAAACAGAAACAATCACATTGCAGATAGAAAGAGGATACTTCAAGCTTTCCATAGAGCCGCAATATTGGCGAGTTTGACGTCGTTTAATATAATCAGATAGCAAAAAACTGTTTTGATGCATTGGCTGCCTATGGGAGGTATTGCAACCCTTGCCTGGCGGTGCTAGCCTGGGGCTAGCTCTGGTCCATCGCTTTCACCTCCCGCATTGCTCCCGGTGAAGCTCTGACAGACCCGTCGGGAAACGCATGGACTCGAGATTGTCGGCCCCGCCGAGCGCTCAATACTAGTGAAAATAAACAAAACCGTTTCACTACTCACCAAACCAAAGCTCGTTTTGCGCTGTTGAAAGTCTATTCTCCGCGGTGGTGAACCTCTCAGCACCCCACCTACTCTGTAAAATACATTATTTTTGTCATGAAATAAAGTGCATCCAACTCGACCGCCGCTTATTTCCGGGTTGTGAACCATTGTATCTGTGGTGGCCGCTAGGTGGCTCGAGGTGGGTGCGTTTTTTTTCTTGACAAAAATAATGTATTTTATATAGTAGGTGGGGTGCTGAGGGGTTCACCACCGCGGAGAATAGACTTTCAACAGCGCAAAACGACCTTTGGTTTGCTGAGTAGTGAAACGGTTTTGTTTATTTTCACTAGTATTGAGCGCTCGGCGGGGCCGACAATCTCGAGTCCATGCGTTTCCCGACGGGTCTGTCAGAGCTTCACCGGGAGCAATGCGGGAGGTGAAAGCGATGGACCAGAGCTAGCCTGGGGCCAGCCTATACTAATGCAGCTAACTAACTTGTTTTAACGTGTGGGGATGTCTAGCTGCTGCTAGGCTATGGCGGTGCCAGCCTCTATCACACGTGTTGGATTGCAGGGAGAGATTCCATTTCTGGGGGGGGGGGGGGGGGGCTAAAGCCTAACCAGAGCTTTAATTGCCCCCCTCTGAACTTCAAAGGGGTTTTGAACTGCGGTAATTGATTGAGCCATACAAGTGTCAATAGCTCGTTAGTCAATGAAAGCATCAAAGACTACGTACGGCCTGTTTGATGTCTGTAAGAGTGTAGGGGGGTGTTTGTTTGTATACACACAGACTCACCTGATTGGCTGAATGGTTCTGAACCCTAGGATAAAAAGGAAGGATACTACAGAAGGTATCAAAATTGCAGGGGTATTGCACCAGGGGTGTTGTTGCCTGGATTATTCATGAAGCTTTCCCGGAAGAGAAAGATCCCATGATTGGACGCTAGTTGCACTGTTTTCCCCCAGCAAGGTACCAAAAATATTTGTTCTCCACTAGACCCCATTCATTTTCCTCTTTGATTTTCTAACCTTAACACATTGGCTGCCCCTAGAAGGAGCCAGAGTTATGCCCTCTGGCTGCCCAGGTCTAGCCTGACACTTCAGTCCGCACATCACCACCCCCTGCTGGTGGGTGGTGTGTAGTGTGGACTGAAGCTGCACACATTTTAATCTATTTCGAAAGCGCCCAAAGAGAGGGCGCATTGAATGGGCCAATCAGGGTTGTATGCTTGGGGCACATGGTGTGGCTGGTCCGGTCCGGTCCCAGTCCCCTCCAAACAGAGCTCTTGAGCTCACGTGAGACTCGCTCGTGGACTCTGATTGGTGTCCTCTGCCCACGTGAGAGTCTAGTGGACTCTGATTGGTCCGTGAAAACTGTCATGGCGGAGTCAGACTCGACTCGTATTATTTTAATAAACTATGAAATAGTGCCGTTTCTTCACGTTTTAATACCATTTTGCACTAACGTAAACATGCAGACATATAATATGTTATGAGAAATAACGTATTTTTGCAATGTCACGCCACGTCGCCGTCGCGTGTGTGTATGTGTGTGACGTCAATAGGCTTTAGCCTATTGACGTCCACCTCCATTCTATTGCAAACAGCCCTGCTGCGTCAGTGCAGCCTGATTATGGATCCCACTGGGAAAGATGGATGGAAACGGCATAGAGCGCTCGTTTTCAGTTATTGTCCACGACATTGCAAGCGGCGCGAAGGCCAGCGGACCTTGGTCCTGCTCTTCGCGCCGAGCGCCGCAGGCGCGAGTGCCCGCGAAGAGCGGGCCAGGGCCGCGCGAGTTACGAAGCCGTGGTGAATGCAATCGCTCTATTTATGCGGCCTGGGCAAGCGCACGATAAACGCAACGATAATTGGGTTTTGGTGCACCTCGCGCGGTCCAAGTGACTACAACGGAGCGCTCCCTACGTCCGGTTCAGCCAATCACAAGCTTCAAAAATGAGTCCGGGGCGTGGTTATCCATCTTTCCCAGTGGGATCCATAATCACGCGTCAGTGCATGCGTAATGACGTCACTTGGTCACATGACCGTAGTCAGGAAGTTTTGTACTTCCACCTAGTATGGGCCAGTGTAGTATTTAGCTATTGATTGCCGATCTAATTTGGTCATGTTTCCAGCCACGCCCAGAGTTTTAGCCATAAAAACAAACATCAGAGATAAAGGGCTTTAAAGATGGGGAAATGCATTGGAGTATATGGAGAAAAACGGCATCCAATGGAAACAACCCGCGGTGATTGATATTGTGTAATACATGATAATAGATTCTATTGTGTTATAACCACTATTATAATCTATTATAGTGTATTTTAATTATCATAATAATACATTAATACTTAATAGTGTATTATAATCACAGTTAAAAAGGTCAATTTGTTTTTGTGTAATGGAAGATGTAGATATTTTTATGTGGTGCGGTGTAGTGTGGTGCTAAAGCTGCAGTCGAAAAGGGGCTTAACAAGTGTCAATTTGGGGGCAATCTCGAGACAGAGTCAATGATGGAAGAGAGCCAGACCGAGTGGGCGTCGCCCTTTCTTTGATGATGGGTTCCCAGAGCGATTTGGGGGTGGTTGACATGAACAAGTTTGAGAACCACTGTACGAACGTTATGCTATTATCTTATTCGTCAGTATATTCTGGGCTAAATAGAAATCACATAATTATAACAACACCAATATGTTGTCAATCAAGCAAGTTGAACAATGAAAGAGGAGGCTTTCACTTAGAACAAGCATTTTGCAGCACTTTTCCCATTCCCATTCCCAATTTATTTTTTTCTTCCTTTTTTGACGGATTGGGGATCCATCTGCCACCCTACGTACTCGCCAACAAAAGTAAAATAACTGAGAAGCTGAACTTTTGTATGTATTTTTCATGGCTGTGAGGAGGTGATAAAGACTTTATCCACACACTTCAAAGAACTTGCACTGTAGTCCCAGTGTTGTCAGTCAGCACACAGGCTTTTAGGATAAGAGTCTGGTGTAATGTAGCACAGTAGCAAATCATATTAACAATAATTGTGATTTTATTTTTTTATTTTTTTCACATTGATTGTAGCCCCAGGAGCCATCCTTTGTTGAACCGATGCAAGCCACCGGGCTGAAACCAGACATCAAGTCGTGCGGTCTTGGTATGTACAGTTTATTATTTAATCTGATTTATTGCGACTGTAGATCTCATTTAGTATGAAAACCTGCAGATCATGTCAATTATTTATTCAACATGAGGCATCATTCCAAACAACTTTGTTTTACTGTGCTGTAATTAGCCCTATTCACGACCCGCCCACTCAGCATCCCCCGGGTGCTGAAGTCCCGTTTTGAAGGGGAAAATCCTACTATAAGCCTATAGAGTTAGCACAGAAATCGCAAATCTAATGCAATTTCCGAATAGTAAAGTATAAAATACGGCTAGCATGATCAAGAACACAAGATAGTAAACGGCACAAAGCATTATAATTTACTTTACCGTTAGAAATAACGATTTGTTGGCTTTAAGTCCAGTATAGTTTCCCCTTCTAAATTGAAGTCAGCACCCGGGGGATGCTGAGAAACGGAAGTAGGTGGGCGGGCCGTGAATAGGGCTAATCATTGTGTTAGTCCTAGTGTTGTTTGAGAGTGTTGCATTCAATTGCTCATGCCTAGGTGAAGGTCCTGAGGTTGATTCAGACGTCTCTTTCTGTCTCTAGCCTTGCAGCCTTGCGACATAACTCCACTACTTCTGTAAAAGACGACAGAGGCTTATTTACTCAGTTATACTCAAAATAATTATTGAAGTATTTATTCTATTCCTTAATTCTAGACCAGTCTGGGGACTCCAGCCTGCAGATGAAGATGACTGGAACAAGTATATGCTCCGAAAAGACGCAACCATCTTTAAATCCTTCAATAAGCTCTGTGATCTATACAGCCTCACTCAGCTTATTACCCAACCCACCAGGGTGAGTGAACTATCTGAAACCATCATAGATCTCATTGTAACTGCAGACAAATCTAAAAATCACCACGAGAAAACGAGGTGACAAACATTGTCAGATCACTGAAAGCATCCAAAGCTAAAGATGCACACGGGCTTGACACAAACTTTCTTAAAACAAATATTGTCTCTCTGGTGGCACCAATCACACATCTGGTAAATCTGTCCATAAGAAAATGCACTGTCCCAACTCAGTGGAAAGCTGCTGTTATAACACCTATATTCAAATCTGGCTCAAAAACGGACATATCAAACTATAGACCCATAAGCATCTTACCTGTTATATCAAAAGTGGCTGAAAAGTGGATTGTAAAGTCTATTGTTAAACATCTAGACAAAGGCTACACCCCTCTGCATCCTATGCAGTTTGGGTTTCGAGCCTTCCACTCCACCGAGTCAGCAAATTGCTTATTCATTGAAAAGTTAAAGTGTGCTTTGAACAAGGCCCCATGCGCAATGGCAGTATTTTTAGATTTCAAGAAAGCATTTGACTCTGTCAGCCATCAGGTCCTCTTGTCCAAACTAACACATTTCAACTTGTCCCCACAGGCCATCAAATGGTTTACATCATACCTATCAAATAGAGAACAGTGTGTAAGCATAAATGGCATCAAGTCTCCTTATCACACTTGCTCGGTTGGTGTCCCCCAGGGATCAATAGTAGGACCAATTCTGTTTTCTCTGTTCATAAACGACCTACCTGATGTATGTAAAGATGTACATATCCAGATGTACGCAGATGATGCGGTTATACTGACTCATGGAAAGAGCTATGCAGAGGTGTCAACGGTTTTAACTTCTGTTCTGACCAGCGTTCAGGACTGGCTTACAGACTCATGCCTGCTCCTGAATGCAAAAAAGACGGTCTGCATGGCTTTTTCCAAAAGACCAGTTGTGATGGAGTCATCAAATGTGTTTCTGGGTGGAGAGGAACTTGAACTTGTGCCAGAGTTCAAGTACCTCGGGGTCATGTTAGACTCAACCCTAACCTTTAAAAAACATGTAAAAAAGGTTACAAACACAATCAAGTTCAACCTTCAGAACTTTAAACAAATCAGACCTTGTTTGGCAGTTAGTGCTGCTAAATCTTATCTCCAATGCATGATCCAATCACACATTGAGTACTGTTTCACAAACTGGTCTTGCACAGGTATAACGATTCTCAAACCCATTGAACAGCTATATAAGAGTGCGCTTAAGGTATTCGATAGGAAACCCCGCTCATATCACCATTGTAATATTCTTCAGAGGTACCGTTTTTTGAGTTTCGCTAATTTTAAGGTATTTAAACAGGTCAGTATCATATATAAGACCCTAAATGGTCTATGCCCACCTCCCCTAAAGGAATTCATAAAAAGGAAGCCCGATAGAGGACTCAATACTAGAGCAATCACTAGAGGGGATTGCGAAGTACCGTACCGGGTAACCGCTTTTGGAAAAAACACCCTTTCAGTGCAGGGATGTTCAATCTGGAATGACCTACCTCTAACAATAAGAGACTGTTTGTCATTTCCATCCTTCAAGTTCAATCTAAAAAAATGGTTAGTTGACAATCAAACCTGTGACCATGTATAGTTTTAAGAGTACAGCTCATGTCATGTACGTATATTTTTAACTTTTCTTTTCTAATGTAGGGTACTGCTAGTAATATGTGTTGTTTTGTTGTTTTCTCTTGGTTGAGGAAAAATAGTATTTGTATGTATGTTCTTAGGCGCCCTCTCCTAATGTAGGGTTACTGTTTGTTGGTATGTATTGTTTTGTCTTCATGTGGGGACTACGGATGAAATTTAGCATTCTTGCTAATTCCGGCTTATTTACATTGCTTTCATGTAGTGTTCATTAATATGCATTGTCCCGTCTAAATAAACAAATAAAGTAAAGTAAAGTCTTGTATGCGGTCTAAGTGATCATTATATGATTTACTGTACCCGTCAAATACATAAACCTAAAGCCGGCAGTCACAAAACGGTCGAAGCTGGAAACCTTAAAACCTACTCTAGAGAGACCTTAGAGAGACCTTCAATCACAAACTGGTGAATCTAGACTTGTCCCCTGAACTTGCGAGTTTACAGATAGATGAAGCATGGATGGGTTCTAAATCCAAATTCTTAGCTTCTTTAAAATCCATGGCTCCCTTGAGAACAATCAAGGTTAAAGCCTTCTCAGAGCCATGGGTGAATTCAGATATTCAGTAATCAATGAGATTCGGATGTAAATCCCTAACTTCCTTTAAAAACGGCCAGCCTGAAAAGTCACTTTCGAGTCACTAGAAACTGGTAAAAGCCAGAGCCCATACTTACCTCCCCATTTCTTTTTATTATTTTCTCTTTATTTTCTTATCTTTTGTTTTACCATTATTTTTCTTATTGATGAATATCCTCTGCACAGTACTGTGTTCTATCTGTCTGTCATCATTAGTTTAAAAAAAAAATGGTTTCCTATGTAAATAAGCCGTAAGGTTGTACCAGTGAACTGTACTGTCAACTACCTTTTCCTATGCAAACTTCTAATACAATTTCAATCAATCAGTTCTACAGTGCCTGTCAGGACCATTGCTACTACTACTACTAATCCGGAACCTGTACCTGAAATTGAAATTAAAATTGAAGACCAGGAACCTGTACCTGAAATTGAAGTTGAAATTGAAGACCAAGAACCTGTACCTGAAATTGAAGTTGAAATTGAAGACCACCTGGATCTCGGTAAGTTTCATGCTTTCTTCCCTCTCCCACCAGCCAAAGGCATGGGGGAGAGTATGTATTCGCCCCTGTCCGTCCGTCAGTCTGTGCGTCCGTCCGTAATCACGCAAATCGGTAGACAGTGTCTCTACAGTCATGTGATCGACATGGATCTGTCCGATCTTCCATATTCCATCCTGATTGGCTAAAACTGGCTTCCAAAGTTAGCAGGATTGGTCAGTTTTGAATAAAATGCCTGAAATCATGAACGCAGTGTGAGATTTTGGTGAAATTGTGCATGCACATTCCCAATAGGCAGAGGAATAAATGCCACTTAAATATTTTCAAATCAGCCTCATGGTGGCACTATAACAGGCCGATTCATGTTTTTACTTATAACTCCACTGATCAGTGTACAACTTTGTATGTGCACTCCCTAGAGGCCAAGGAAAAACGAAGGTTTTTTCATATCTGCCTTTTATAGCGCCACCAGGACGCTGACTTATGTAAAACACATTTATTCCTATTATTCCTTGAGATTTTATCCAAAAATCATGCAAATCACTACACAGTATCTCTATAGTCGTGTGATCAAGACAGATATTGTCCGATATTTCATATTCCATCCTAATTGGCAAACATTGGCTTCCAAAGTTTGCAGGATTGGTCCATTTTGGACAAAATCACTTAAATCATGAACGCAGCTTGTGATTACAGAGAAATTCTGCACGCACATTCCCACTAGGTCAAGGAACACATGCCACTCTTCTCACATTGGCCTGTTATAGCGCCACCAACAGGTTGACTTTTTCCAAACACATTTTTGTAACAAAATGCCTCAAGTTATAGGTAAAAACACAAATTAGGCTGATTTGAAAATGTTTAAGCGGCATTACTTCCTCGGCCAATGAGAAGGTGTGTGTACATTTTCATGGAAATCACAATCTGTGTTCATGATTGAGGCATTTTGTTCTGCAAACTTAGCCTATCAGGATGCAATATGAAAAATCTGAAAGACCCATTTCATTTAATGACTATCAGAGATACTGTGTACCGATTTGCATGATCCTTGGACAAAATCTGTAGGAGTACTGTTCAAAAATGTGCCTCCTGGTGGCGCTATAACAGACCCATGTAAAAAACCTGGGGCAGATGTTCTGCTCTGGCACCCAGGTAGTGTGCATGCACAGTTTTGCTGCCATTGTGGCAACGGTGCCACAGATTAGCTGTTCACACAGACAGAAGGACAGGTCACACGGACGGACGGACACACACGCGGACGGACAGGTGCAAAACATAGTCTCCCCATGCCCTTCGGCCTGGTTGAGACAATAACGACATTTGGGAGAAAAGAGGTTAAAAACCTACAAAAAAGGGAGAAAAACAGATCACTCACAACTCTTGTTTAATGTTGTTGACTTGTTGTTATACTTTTTTGCATTTCATTGCCACTTCCTAAATAGCCCAGGAAATTTGTAAAACAATCGTTCACTTTGTGATACAAGCACCACATTTTGCACAAAGTTTCCTCTGGACCTACTTTTCCCAAAAGGCACGTTAGCCACTCAATTTATTTAAAAAAGGGTTGGGGTCCCATTGACTTTCTATACAGTAAGATAATACAAAAAGATTAACTAGCATGTGAGGGGTCAAACTAGGGGTTTTTCATGATCCTCAATCCAATGCAAGCATTTGTTTTGCACAAAAAACATTCCTTGGGCTAAAAAAGGCCCCACGAAACTATGGTTTAGTGATGAGTCATCACTTTTCACAGTAGTGTGGGGGCCATTTTTAGCCCAAGGAATGTTTTTTTGTGCAAAACAAATGATTGCATTGGATTCAGAATCATTAAAAACCCCTAGTTCGACCCCTCACATGCTACTTAAAGCAGTTTTATGTTTTTGTATTATTTTACTGTATAGAAAGTCAATGGGACCCCAACCCATTCAAAAAGAAATTGAGTGGCTAACGTGCTTTTTGGGAAAAGTAGGTCCAGAGGAAACTTTATGCAAAATTTGGTGCTTGTATCACAAACCGAACGATTCTTAAAAAAAAAAGTATTAATTTCCCACACTAAAAGCATCTTTTGTGTAAATGAATGCACTACGAAATTAAAAGAGCACCAAACATTTATTTTACTTTAGTTTTTTCTCATTATTTTCCTGTTTGGAACTGGCATTGAACAAAGCTTCAAAGCTTGTCTTGTTTATGCTATTTCAATATGTATTTATATTTGCTTCTTAGGCCAAGAACTATATTTACTTGGAATGGTATCTAAACTTATTATAGTACAATCAATTTGTAGTATTGAAGGAGCAACTAACACTAATAGACATTTGTCCTTCCTCATCAGAATAGTGTGTGTCTCCCCCCCCCCCCCCCCCCCCCCCCAGTGTCTGCACTGCCTGCAAAAAAACAAAACGTGTAAAGAGCCTTGCAAGTATAATATATTGGTTGTAATATAATAATTGATGTAATATAGTTTTAATTATTTTTGTAGCAGATAATTGACTTTGATGAACGAGAATAGACGGTTAAGGGTCGATTCAGAGTCTTATAAGGAGCCTAACTTATTTCGGTTTGGCACTGTCCAGAGTCCAGACCCAAATATGGGTCGGGGGAGCATCAACCGACTAAACTCAGATCCTCTGTGTTGCCGAAAGGTTGTTACATCCCGACTTAATTTGGGTACTCAGCGGTGTCTTCTCATTCATTCAGCCCGGCTTCAAGTTCATATTTTCGGCTGTGAAGCCAAGGAAACAGCGGTCGTTTGGGAGGGAGACACACGACTTCCAAATGCTTGTGTGGTATTGAGCGTCGCATAACGGATACATCAGCTGGCTCTAGCTCTGGCTGGCGCGCCACACACACACACACACACACACACACACACACACACAGCAAGAGAAAATAAGAGCTTAAAGTAAACACAACCTTGCTACCGTTCCGTGTTGATAGCCTATATTACCTCTGTGGTTTATAGCCGATCTGCAAGCTCTGTGACAAGTTGTGACTGTGATGCATGCAGAAAGAGAGGCCGGACATCTATAATGTGAGCTTGTAGATTGAATGTTTTCGACAGCTCGAGCGTGAGTGAGAGAGAGATCGAGACCCCATCTCCATCTGGTGCTGCTGCTCACTGGACCTCCAGCGTGCAGCAGCGAGGACCAGTCAGATATGTATCCGTCCTGCTAACAGTCCGGGAAAAAAAGGGTGATTTTTGGCTGAACGTGGATTCGCTTGTAAAAGTTTTTTTCTCAACTGATTCTTGTAGCTTGGGGTCACCTCTTAAGGATTCAAGAGGATGACCAGTGATATCCATTGAGCATTTTCTATTATTAACCCCTTAATGCCTGAAACATGGGCTCCCATTGACTTTCTATACAGGAGGAAAATACCCAGAAAAAGATTATTTTTCGGGGTATTTAAGGAGGATCTGAGGGGTCTAACTAGGGGTTTGTCATGATGCTGAATCCATTGCAGGCATTTGTTTTGCACAAAAAACATTCCGTGGGCTAGAAATAGCCTCAGAAAACAATACACGTATGGGTGAGTATTCATGTTAGTCGGAGGCCTTAGGGTTTTTTTTTCTCGTGCTAATCAGTCTAAAAGTGCAAAATTTTGCACAGATGTAGCTCAGGGCATGCTCTAATGATTTAGCTAGGTCGGCGACCTTCGGGTCACCACAACACCCACAAAACTCTGAAAAGTGATGACTCATCACTTTTCATCACTAAAGTCGATGGGAATATTTTCCTCCTGTATAGAAAGTAAATGGGAGCCCATGTTTCAGGCATTAAGGGGTTAATAATAAAAAATGCTCAATGGATATCACTGGTCATCCTCTTGAATCCTTAAGAGGTGACCCCAAGCTACAAGAATCAGTTGAGAAAAAAACTTTTACAGGCGAATCCACGTTCACCCCCATTTTTCCCGGACTACAAGCGACTTCGGCACTAGCCGTTAAGAGAGTATGAATGGATTCCCCCCGAACTTAAATCATTTCGGGTCAGGGGAGCCCTCCTGAACCGAAATAAGTTAGGCTCCTTACTGCATGGAATAATGTTATGTTCAAACATTTAATGGGTTTCTCCCATGTCATCTTTTGCCTAGACTTCCTGCACCATCCCATCATGTGTAAAGAGGAGGTTGCTCCTGAACAGCAGGAGAGAAGCCCCAGTCTGGTTCAGGAGGAACCAGAGCCTCCACAGGATAAAGAGGAACAGGGAAAGCTACTTCAGAGACCAGAAGAGACTGATGGATCAATGATGACATTACTTGCAGACAAGAGTGCTGATAAAAAGAAAAGGTTTAGTTGTACAGTTTGTAGCAAAGCGTTTTCTCACAAGGAAACTCTGCAGACGCACATATTCATTCATACAGGGGAATACCCCTTTAAGTGTACAGTTTGTGGCAAAGGCTGTTGTCATCGCAGTAAGCTAAACGCGCACATGATGACTCATACAGGGGAATACCCCTTTACGTGTGCAGTTTGTGGCAAAGGCTGTATAAGTAGGAGTCACCTAAAAACACACATGATTACTCATAGGGAAAAGAGGTGTAAAGTTTGTGGCAAAGGCTTTGCATATAGGAGTCACCTAAAAGCACACAAAATGACACATACACGGGAAAAGCCCTTTACGTGTACAGTTTGTGGCAGAAGGTTTTCTTCAAATTCCTATCTTACACAACACATGAGGATTCATACAGGGGAAAAGCAGGACATCTGTGAGGTTTGTGGCAAAGGTTTTGGTCACAGGGGTGTTCTAGAACTGCACATGAGGACTCATACAGGGGAAAAGCCCTTTACTTGTCAAGTTTGTGACAGAAGGTTTGCTTCCAATTCCCAGCTTACACAACACACAAGGGTTCATACAGGGGAAAAGCCCTTTACGTGTGCTTTTTGTGGAAAAGGGTTCAGGAAAAGTACTCATCGGAGGCTGCACATGATGGTTCACACAGGGGAATACCCCTTCCGTTGTGCAGTTTGTAACAGAGGCTTTGGTCAAAAATGTGAACTAAAAACTCACATTAAGATTCATACAGGGGAAAAGACCTTACCCTGTGCAGTTTGTAATAGAAGATTCAGCAGAAATGCTCATCTGAAGAAGCACATGATGAAGCACAATTGTTCTAACCAAGAAGCGTCGCCCGCTCCAAGTCCTGCTCGTACCACACCAACCATACTTCGCTCTGCACGGCGTATTGCAACTGCAAGTATTACTGAGGTAAGATTGTTATTTTGTAACTAGTGAAAATAGCGGATTTACAAGCATGTTGTGTGCTTTAGATCTGCTATTCACACTAGTTTTGTGCGTCAGTCTTGATGAGACAGAATTTTAGTTTACAAAGAGTTACGAGGTTTCTGCTGGACAGTGGCGATATGCTTATCCTAGGAGTTTAAATATTTGGGGAATAGTTGGGCTTTGTAGTAAATTCTTTTTTGGTCAGGCCTGACCCAAACACAGACAACCATGTTACGATTGATTGATTGATTGATTGATTGAAGTATTTATTAGATTGCATAGGAAAAGGTAATGTTTCATGACAGTACAGTTCACAGTTCACACTAAAAACAGTTCAAATTGGTGAATGTATATACAGTTGGAGGGGGTAGTCTAGCACACCCTGGCTGGAATGAAGTTGGAGGTCCGACTGATGATTTGATGGTCTTTATTAAATCAATGTGAAAACTAAAACATAAGGGCATAAAACACAATCAGTACAAACATTCATAAACCAACGCATGTCCCACAACCAATAAAAGCTGCATGTAACAAATCACAGCTACAACATAATACCAACCACAACAATAAAATCCCACAACAATAATATGACAAACACACAAAATAACATTCTCCTTATTCCCTCTCCAGCTAGGGGCTAAACTGGGTGTCCTTCCAGTGGCATGTCTGTCATTCTATGTGAGCCCAAAGTGCCGCTAAAATCTATAACAGATTATAATCCCATAGCATTTCCATTTGCATTCTTGGCCACTTTTGGCCACATGGAGAAGACTGGAAAGGATACCACTAAAACAAAAAAGGGAGCACTTTTTAATTGGGGGAACACAGAGGCAGGAAGTGCACAACCTGGGTTCAAATGACAGATAAAAGCCAGTCCAATCCAACATGGCCACATTATCTTTGTTCTGCAATGCTATGAGCAAATGAATGTCGCTCCAGGAGGAGTTGGTTTCAGGGTTGCCAGATCAGAATGACAGTTTCCAGCCCAAGCACAACTTAAAACCGGCCCAATTCAATAAAAAAAGAGACCAAATCGGCCAAAACCATGTGAAAGAAACCGCATAATTGAGTTTGAAACGCATTACATAGGCCTACAGATACAATATAATAACCATTAATAGTACACAATAAAACGTTTTCCTCTCACGTCGGCATTAAACGGGTAACCGACACTGTATATGCAGCTGCACCCCCATTTGACGGATTGGGGATCCATCTGCCGCCCTATGTACTCGCCAACAAAAATAAAATAACTGAGAAGCTGAACTTGTATTTTGCATGTATTTTTTGATGGTTGTGAGGAGCCTAGGAGGTGATAAAGACGTTATCCACACACTTCCAAGAAAACTTGCACTGTACTCCCAGTGTTGTCAGTCAGCACACAGGCTTTTAGGATTATGGTCTGGTGTAATGTAGCAAATCATATTGTCAATAATTGTGATTTTATTTTGTTCACATTGAGTGTAGCCCCAGGAGCCATCCCTCATTGGACCGATGCAAGCCACCGGGTTGAAACCAGACATCAAGTCGCGCAATCTTGGTATGTACAGTTTTATTATTTTATTTTATTTATTGCGACTGTAGGTCGTATTTAGTATGAAAACCTGTAGATCATGTCATGCTATGACATGATGCTATGCTACGGGCATAGACGGCCCCTCTCATGGCCCTTATATACTGTATGCCTCATATCAATATGCCTATTGATGGTGGTGATGATGACATCATCACCCGATTGATGACATCACTCTCTTTCCAAGGGTTTTCCCAGTGGATGACGACAATGTGGACAAATAAACACAAACAAACAGACGTAGACTTATAGATAGATAACAGCAGCGTGCGGTACTTGGGACCTGTGGATAAAAGAAAACCTTTAGGATAATGCCCCCAAATATACCTCCAAGACTACTTACTGTCTCGCTAAAGAAGCTGAGGGTAAAGTTGATGGACTGACCAAGCAAGTCTGCAGACCTAAACCCTATTGAGCATCTGTGGGGCATCCTCAAACGGAAGGTGGAGGAGCGCATGGTCTCTAACATCTACCAGCTCCTTGATGTTGTCTTGGAGGAGTGGAAGAGGGTTCCAGTGGCAACCTGTGAAGCTCAAGCCAAAGAGGGTTAAAGCAGTGCTTGAAAGTAATGGTGGCCACACACAATATTGACACTTGGGCCCAATTTGGACATTTTCACTTAGGGGTTTACTCACTTTTGTTGCCAACAGTTTAGACTGTTAAGTTGAGGAGACAATAAAACCAGTAAGGCTCCCTAATCGGGAGATAAGCGACCGTAGGTCACTTATCTCCACCAATAGGGCAAAAATGTGTTTTGCCAAAATCTTCCTGATCCATGTTAATGACATGAGTGTAGACATACTGTGTAGTGATTTTCGTGATTTTAGGGCAAAATCTGTAGGAGCAGTGTCCAAAAATGTGTTTTTAAAAATCGGCCTGGAGGTGGCGCTATATGGGACAGATTCATGTTGATGGGATGAGTGTAGACATACTGTGTACCGATTTGCGTGATTTTAGGGCGAAAATTGTAGGAGCAGTGTCCAAAAATGTGTTTTGCAAGAATCGGCCTCATGGTGGCGCTAGAAGAGGGCCATGTGAGAAATGAGGGGTGGGGTCTCCGCGCCGGCAAGGCGGACGAATAAGTACCGGGCCCGGCTGTCCCGGTCGCTCCTAGCCGGAGTTACGGCATTTTATGTGAGCTGCAGTGTAGGGGGTCCTCCACTGGGGGCGCCACCACTTTTGCATCCGTTCTGGAGCACCAGGAGTCGGTGGTCCCCGGGAATTCCCCGTGAGCAGCCCCGTTGGGGTGGTCATTTGGTCATGTTTGCGCATTTGGTCATTTTTTACATCTGGGGGTCCCCCAGGGACCTGGGGGTCCCTGGAGCTCCGGGGGTCCTTGGAGGTTGTAGTTTGGCAGCCAAGGAACGTGTGTGCAAAATTTGGCATGGATCGGGGCAATGGTTGCGGAGATATAAGCAGGGAAAAAGTGTGACGTGTGAGGTGTGACAGACAGACAGACTGACAGACAGACGGAGGGACGGAGTTACACTTTGTGGTGGTTTTACACTGTCATCCAAGCTGTACACTGACTACTTAACATTGTATCAAAGTGTAATTTCTTCAGTGTTGTCCCATGAAGAGATATAATTAAAATTAAATATTTGCAGAAATGAGAGGGGTGTACTCACGTATAATAATTGTTGCGACCGTCAGGGAGCAGTTTACTATGAAAACCTCCACCGGCCGTCCGTCCGTCCGTCCGTCCGTCACACGTCACACGTCACACCTTTGCCCTGCTCATATCTCCGCATCAGTATGACATCACACCACATGTGTACACAAACCTTTGTGTACGTTGCTGTGGCAACAGTCTGTTGTTGCTGGTCTGTTAGTGTACGTTAGCAACCACCTTAGCAACCATGGTTTTACCCCAAGCAACCAACTGTTTACCCTAGCAACCAACTGTTTACCATAGCAACCATGTTGTTTTACCCTAGCAACCAACTGTTTACCATAGCAACCAGATACGCAGAGCAGGGATATCCATATATGGGCATAAACAGGTGACATCACACTGATGTCAGAGACTCAGAGCAGGGATTTCTCCATAATATATGGGCATAAAAGGGATTCTGTTAGGGATCTCCATATATGGGCATAAAAGGGATTCTGTTAGGGATCTCCATATATGGGCATACAAGGGATTCTGTTAGGGATCTCCATATATGGGCATAAAAGGGATTCTGTTAGGGATCTCCATATATGGGCATAAAAGGGATTCTGTTAGGGATCTCCATATATGGGCATAAAAGGGATTCTGTTAGGGATCTCCATATATGGGCATAAAAGGGATTCTGTTAGGGATCTCCATATATGGGCATAAAAGGGATTCTGTTAGCTGTTAGTGATCTCCATATATGGGCATAAAAGGGATGCTGTTAGGGATCTCCATATATGGGCATAAAAGGGATTCTGTTAAGGATCTCCATATATGGGCATAAAAGGGATTGTATCCCAGATGATGCCCTGTTAGGAGATCCACACTAACAGAATCCATATATGGTCCTACCGACAGCTGCTATAAGCCAACCCTGGCGATAATGTCTGAGTCGAAGAAATGCTTCTTTCCTGGCAAGAATTGCCCCTTTATACTGTAGGGCTCGTTTGTGTATTGTATGACATCACGCCACATCATCGGCTGAGGACTGTGTGTTGTCATCATATCTCCATATATGGAGACATAAGTTGCTCATGCCCAAATATGGGCTGGTGAGGTCAGACTTAGTGTGATGCGTAGGTTATCTCCATATATGGAGATTCAACTTCAATGAGTAACCATGGCAAACTGTCAACTGCCCGTATGTCTTGATAATTGGTAAAACAAACTTTTGGCCTATTTGTGGAGATAAGCGACCAATATCTCCCGATTAGGGAGTCTTACTGGTGTAGATTGTGTGTCATTGCCTTGATATTGTAACTGCGTTAGCCTCATAGCAAGGGTGGATTAAGGCTATCTAAAAGAAAGAACTAAGAGTGGCAGCGGACCTGGCAAATATAAATATAATAATTGCGTTGTGCGTGTATGTACAGTATAACTGCGTTTATCCAGGATTCGCTAACGCTCTGGACCAGCCAGGGCAAATGTCTCATAAGAATCACTGAGGATGGTGTGCGGGGCGTGTTTGGATGCATGGCTGCCACTCAAGACGGCCGTGTGTGCGTGCTTAGATTCAAGGAGCGTGGCCTTAAGATCTAGTGCGGTGGCAGGAAGGACATGAGGCATCATTCCAAACAATATTGTTCTACTGTGCTGTAATCATTGTGTTATGCCTAGTGTTGTTTGAGAGTGTTGCATTCAATTGCTCATGCCTAGGTGAAGGTTCTGAGATTGATTCAGAGGTCTCTTTCTGTCTCTATCCAGTGCCTGCCAGGACCATTGCTATTAATCAGGAACCTGTACCTGAAATTGAAGTTGAGATTGAAGACCACCTGGATCTCGGTAAGTTTCATGCTTTCTTCCCTTTATTTTTGTTCGGTTATATCATATCATACGTTATATATGTATCTAGCCATGTTTAGAAAGATATCACTTGAAGGTGCTCACAGAGGAGGTCATGGGTCCAAATCCCCCTTGGTGGTGCGTCTGGCTTTGTTGAGTGTCTACATTCAGGGGAGGGAAGCTGGACGGGACAGTGATAATTGTCATACCACGGTTTTGAGTGGCACCTGTGTGCCTGAGGAGATGGAAGGCCCCTTGGTTCTCCCGGTGGGGGCTCCTCACTAGTAGGTGAGTCAGTAGGATTCAACAGCATTGACAACACAGAAATGTGTGTGGGGAGGAATCAATTGAAACTAGGAGTAGTGCTCTTCCGAGCACAGGTCTCCACCAGGTCAGGTAGGTTATTGTGGCCTCCTGGTAGCGCTGTAAGAGGCCAAAGTGAAAAGGGTGCCATGTCTTCTTCGGCCTTTCACGGCAATCAGACACCGCATTCATGATTTGAGGGATTTTGTTATATGAAAAGGGTGGCATTTTTCCTAGACCTAGTGGGAATGTGCGTGCAAGATTTCACAGAAATAGCACGTTGTGTTCATGATGTGAGGCATTTTGTTCAAAACTGACCAATCCTGCAGACTTTGGAATCCAATCTTGGCCAATCGGGCTGGAATATGAAATGGCGACGATATCCGTCTTGGTCACATGACTATAGAGATCATGTGTACAGACATCATGTGTACATTTGCATGAAATATGGATAAAATCTGAAGGAGTAAAACATAGAAACGTGTTTTACATAAGTCGGCCTCCTGGTGGCGCTTTAAAAGGCAGATTTGAAAAATGCAGGGTAGAGGGTAGCACGGTTCCAAAAAATGGGAGCCTAACCGAATGGCCCAGAGAAAAATTCTGATTTACTGTAACCGGCCTGAAATGGAGCTGAATTAAAATGGAGCTGGAGAAAATGTACCCGATCTGGCCGGGTCTTTGGCCCAAACTGTGTCCGATGCTGTATTATGCTTATTTTTCACCATTACTTTGAGACTGGTCGTAGACAGAACGCACCCTAGAGTTCTCAAATTCTGCCCAGGTAGGGCCAGGCCTAAAATGAATGCTAATTGATTATTATTCTTATTTGTGCTGTCTGCACTGCCTTCACAAAAACGAAATGTGTGTAAAGAGACTGGCAAGTATAATATTTTGGTTGTAATATACTTTTTTTTTAAGAATTTGTCATGTAATTATAACTATGTATCTATTTGTAGCCGATAATTATTTGATAAAAGAGAATACACGGTTAAGAAATTGAGCATCTATTTATAATGGAAGTTCTTCTCACATGGGTACAATAGAGGAAACACTGCATGTAAAAATGTGTGTTCAAACATTTAATGGGTTTCTCCCGTGTCATCTGTTGTCTAGCCTTCCTGCACCATCCCATCGTGGGTAAAGAGGAGGTTGCTCCTGAACAGCAGGAGAGAAGCCCCAGTCTGGTTCAGGAAGAATCAGAGCCTCCACAGAATAAAGAGGAACAGGGAAAGCTACCTCAGAGACCAGAAGAGACTGATGGATCAATGATGACATCACTCACAGACAAGAGTGAAGATGCGGATGAAAAGAAAAACTTTAGTCGTAGAAAGCAAAATCTGCAGAAGCATGTATTAATGCAAACCCCCTTTATAATTTATACTTGTACAGTTTGTGGCAAAGTCTGTGAAGATGGGAGTCGCCTAAGATCACACATGGTGACTCATAGGGAAAAGACCTTGAGGTGTACAGTTTGTGAACAAAGATTTTTCTCTATTTCACATCTGAAGAAACACATGAGTATTCATACACAGACTTATACATGTGAGGTTTGTGGCAAAGGTTTTCGTCGAAGGCGTGTTCTAGAAGTGCACATGAGGACTCATGATACAGGGGAAAAGACCATACCTTGTAAAGTTTGTGGCAGAAGGTTTGCTTCCAATTCCCAGCTTACACAACACATGAGGATTCATACAGGGGAAAAGCCCTTTACTTGTGAAGTTTGTGGCAGAGGGTTTTCTTTAAAATGTGTTCTTAGAAAACACATGAGGATTCATACACAGGGCTTTACTTGTGAAATTTGTGGCAGAAGGTTTTCTGCAAATGGCGCTCTTACAAAACACGTGAGGACTCATACAGGGGAAAAGCCCTTTACTTGTGAGGTTTGTGGCAGAAGTTTTGCTTCCAATTCCCAGCTTACACAACACATGAGGATTCATACAGGGGAAAAGCCCTTTCCGTGTGCTTTTTGTGAAAAAAGATTCAGGAGAAGTGGTAATCTGAAGCTGCACATGATGGTTCACACAGGGGAATACCCCTTTCATTGTACAGTTTGTAACCAAGGCGTTGGTCAAAGGTGTGAACTAAAAAGTCACATGAGGATTCATACAGGAGAAAAGTCCTTACCCTGTGCAGTTTGTAACAAACAATTCAGTAAAGCTTCTTATCTGAAGAAGCACATGATGATTCATACTCGGTCTGAACAATTGAAACATGTTTAATTGTTATTTTTCAGACCAATTGTTGTGACTGTTATCTCATTTTTGATGTGTTTATGTTTAGTAAAGCTTCAACTGTTTTTACTGTTAAGTAGAACTACCACCACATTAGATTATATCAACATAAATAGATGGGCGGCCCTTTGCAGGCATACCAGTACACAACTGTTTCCAATTATTACATCAAGGCTTGGAGGTGTCTGTTCGGTAACATTAAGGTGCATGTGTTCATAACATCTGTATTATACAATGTGTATTTAAATAACACACAGGGACTAATTTGTTTTTAACAATTTCTGTTAATTGAAAACACTGTTAAACCAGCTAACATAGTAGTTTGTCACCTGTCTCTACTGCAGTACTTGCACTCCTTGCTAGAACTGCCGATATAACTTAGTAAATAATACCATTCACTTTTTATCTGCTTCCGTTCCCAGTCTCTTTCCCCCATGTGGTTATTGTCTCTAGGATCCACCTGGTATAAAAGAGGGGTTGGAAATGCTGAGGTCCAGTTTTGCAACAATGGAACAATTGTTAGTCATGTTTATTTCGATTTTGTTAATAAAAACAGCAGTGATGTTAACCATGTTTTTGCAGTTGATGCCAAAAAGATTTCAGAATTGCCACAGACCGAAGTCAAGCTGAATGGCAGTAGCATGTTTGTTTTGATTGATTCTGAAGCATCAGCAGACTATCAGTGAGACGCCACGTCAGAGTCCTGCAACGGGCCGGGTACTTATCCGTGGGTCTGAGCTATAACGGGCCAATGTGAAAGGGGTGGCATAGATGTGTTTGACATAGATTGGCATCCTGATGGCACTATAAGGCTGGATTTAGACTGCAGTCTAAATCCAGCCTGTATCAGATCTGTGTCACATCCAGACTGGAATATGATTGGTTCCATGTGACCAATCAGACTCAAATCTGGATGTGACTCGGATCTGATTCAGGCTAGATTTGAGTGCAGTCTAAATCCAGCCTAAAAGGAAGATGTGAAAAATGCAGAGCAAAGGTTTTTCCTTGGCCTTGGGGAGTGCATATACAATGTTTTACACTGATCGGTGGAGTTATAGGTAAAAACACAAATCGGCCTGCAATAGCGCCAGCATGAGGCTTCCTTTCCAGACTGGGAATTAATGTGCGTGCACAATCACCTTTCAGAAGGACAGAGCCCATTTCTATTGTTCTAGCCTTGACAAAAAAGTAAATGTTAAATAAGAGACAGAGATGTGCCAAGAGTGCCTGAGAGGTGGTATAGTAGTCTAATGATTAGTTCTTTGGCTCAGAGGTGCCATGTTCAAACCCCAGTCTTCCCAGTGTTCAATGATGCACTACTTTGGAATTTTCTATGCAAACATAATACATGGGTGACTCAAAATGTCTTTATGAATGCATTGGGCACTCACATATTCTGAGCTCTGTTAGAAAAGCTCTTGACTCATCATCAAAAGGTCATGGGATCAAATCCCAGCACTAGCACCTCTGCATCTGAGCAATTGACATGGATGGCTTGATTTATCGCTCCTTTAAAAGGCCATTGTCATTGAAAATGCATTGGGTGCTTAAAGTTAACAGCGAGGTGCCAAAGTTTTCAGATTCAAGTTTTAAAAGTTAAATATCTCCAAAACTACGAAACAAACAACTAAGCCACCCAAACACACTGGGTGCCCAGTGCATTTTCAATCACTCATGCATATCTTTACAAAGAACATTCCAAAGTACTCCATCATCAAAATACAGGTAGACTGGGGTTTGAATATGGAACCTCTCTGCTGAAAGTCAGATCATTAGACCACTCAGAGACTGATTAACCCCTGCTCGATAATTTTTCAAACACCCTTCACATAAAAGCATATTTCTTTTGTGCAGGCCTATATGTGAATGGGACCCCAACTTGCTAGCAGCTGTCAGATTCCCCTAGGGAAACTGAATTTCATTATGAGAGATGTTACTAGTACAAACACATTGGTAAGGACTTTTCTTCCCAGATTGTATTATCCCGACTAGGCCTACTTGAATTGAAAGCAAGTCGTTGTACTCTATATTATGTACCTTAACATTACAGTATCAGTGGATGTAACCTCGCCTACCAGGCTACAGTGGATGTATCCATCTGCTGTTGCACCTCATGAACACCACATTTATGTATAGGGCTTGTCTGAACATTTTAATTCTAACCATGTACCCACAACCCAAAAGCACTAAAAACTAAACTCCAAACAGCCCAAAATAAACTAATTAGGGTCCTGCTTAACCTTCCCTATCAGACTCACCTCACCAGTTAAGAGTGGGGTGGCTCAGAGTAGATGACTTGCAATGGGCCTGGTGTACAAGATACACTACACCACTATGATACCCAAGTACCTGTCAAAATACTTTATAAACGTTAAGGATGTCCATAATTACAACACCAGAGGCATCACCACAGATCACTTTCAACCCAGAGTCAAAACCAACAAAGGGTCAAACTCGTTCTTCTGCTATACCACCAAAATGTGGAAAGCCTTACCGAAGGCCTTAAAGGAGTGTGGATCCCTAGCATCCTTTAAAATTGCCCTGAAAAACCACTTACAGGCAGCAGCCGTTCGCAACTGGTAAGAAAACAAACCTAGCCCAGCCCAGCCCTACCCTGCCCCTTCTTTGTAGGCCTATATACTTACTGTTTGTTTAGACTTACGGTTTTCTTTTTTTTGTTCTTTCATTTTTTTTTCTTTACATATCTACTGCATAGTAGTGTTCTATTTGTCTCATTCAATGTTATGAGATACTTAAATGGTTTCCTGTGGGAATAAGCTGTCTTTTCTTGGATCTCCTTTTAGTAAACCTTGTACCAGTGAACTGTACCATCATGAAACTGTACCTTTTCCTATGCAAACTTCTAATAGTCTTCAATCAATGTAGGCTCTTGAGTTGGTCAGGTTTGTCTTCAAACTATGTGGAACCATTGACGTGTAAGCCTGTATATGAATGTGGATGATGTTATGTTGACCATGTCTGCCCTTGTTTGTATGTAATATTTGATATGGACCATGTGTCCTTACATTTGATTAATGATTAAAGCGCTGGATACAGGGAGATTCCTGTAGTGAACAAATGCTCTATAGAAATTATTACCATCAGAATAGTGATTTTAACCTTGTTTTATCCAAAACAAGACCCTAGGTTTAGGCCTACATTTAATTGTATGCTATAAACACATTTTGCTGGGAAACCCCCCCGGCCCACCTTGAGAACCACTGCTCTATAGCATTATCAGAGGCTATTCAACCCTAACCTGGCTTGACCATAGATCACACACACACTCAGAGTAGACTAGACCAATTCCCATATAAAATTGGTGGGCCTCACTAATGCTCATTGTCTGTTGACAGTTCAAACCCAACCAGTGACATCGTTGGCATCCCACATTTGATAATCAAAGTATCCCTTGTACAGGAATTTACTGTAAACATTTGGCTACAGTATGTCATTTGAGAAAATGAAGAAAAAAATATTTATTTACAGGTCAGTAAAAAAAGAAAACAGGCACTTCTGAAAAAAGAAACAATTTGGAAAGCAGTGAATATGTGTTGCTGACATTTAAAGCTGCAAATCAATGTCCAACCCGGAATTGGATTCACGGGTGTCCCACATTTGTTCTTCAGGTAGCCTACTAAAACCAAATAAGCATGGAAAATAAATGCACATTACAGACATGCCATACACAACATGAATTACTTCCATACATAAACATGACAATATACATCTTGTAAAAATTGCCACCATAACCAAGATCAGGTGCTTCGATAGTGCCCCTCCAACGCCTCATTGAGACACCAGTGAGGTGGCAGCTCCTGGTGTGCTAGTATAATAGGACCATCACCGGCGACTGACTGTCGAGTTCAGCTGTCCTAGCTTCGTGTTGCCTTGTGCCGCCTTGGATAATTCTCGCTGCAAGGAAATAAGAGTTTTAAACACTCACATGCAAAAATTCACTGCTGTCAGTCTAAGATTTTAGTCAACTTTTAATAGCAAAATGATTTTAACGGAACTTTATAACTACTAGTCAGTGGTTGGAGATGGTATAGTCTCCCAACTATTGAGATTTTGACCATGGTGTCAAACAGTGTACAGTTATTGACACTGATGGCCATAGTTATTGAACTCTACTTAACCAACCCCACCTAGGGTATGGGCACTGATGACGCAGGAGAGAACAGAGAACTGTTAGACAAAAGCGCTACTGACTACACCACTGTGCCCCCAGAAGAAACCCATTCCAAATGTGTAGGATGAAATGTAGAGCATGATTTTTATTCATCCACATAAGCATTAGAAAAATACACTTACTGCAAATTCTGAATAGCTCCCGGCTAATGAGTTAGAGCTGAAGGTGGCATTTGAGGTGCCGTCGTTTCTCAAGGCACCAAGAGGGGGTCTACTGAGTGCCAGTGCACGAGGAGGCTTCCCCAGCCCATGGCTTTTCTCACCCTGAGAGGAACCCCACAAGTGTTAATAATTCATTTCAACCAAACAGAGGGTGTGCAAGATGATTTTTTAAAAATATGGATCCATAATGTCACATGCAACCTCCTCAAATACTCTAGGGACTTTCCCCTCCTGATGCAGGTCCACTGCCAATACAACTGTAACTATTCTCAAGTCTGTCAGATTAGTCCAATTATTGTTGAAGAGCCATAACACCAACCATATCAATTCCTGTTTTTTTTCTCCCCCCAGCGACACTCCTGAAAGATAACAGGCAATCAGTATGAACATACCTGGGTAGAAGACAGTGGAGGCCTGGGGGCTGTCATCTTGGAGCTAGCTGCTCCAAAGCCTGAACTGAAGGTGCTGTTGGGAGTCGACAGCGATGGGCTGCTGATGACCTGGATATGAGAGGTGGTGTCAACCTAGTACTTTCACATGCAGAATGATTTTATAATGACCATGGGGATGCACCATTACTTGTTGAAACTCACACCCCTTGTCCTAGTGACTCCCCTGAGATGAAACTCATAAAAAAAAAGTATAATAATAATAATAAAATAAAATAAAAAGACAATCCACTTTTTAGGACAATACAATATAGGACAACAGATGGAGGGATGTGCATTTTCTATAGCCAAATTCCAAAGGTGTCTTACCTTTCTCATTTTGGCAGGTGTGGCGCTGGCCTTTGCCAAAGTGGGAGTGGCTGCCAGTCGCTTCTTGGCAGGAGTCAATATTGTAGTACCGAAGCGCATATCCTCCTCTTTTTGCTTGATCTTTTTCTGTTGCTGTTAAAAGAAAACGTTTTGAAAATTAAATAGCTTCCAAATGGGATAAGACTTAAATAGACCGTTTAGTCCAAATGATTTACCCTCTCCGCCTTTTCCAGCTCCTTCTCCATCTGGAGGTTGTTCCACTGCATTTGGACGTACTCGATAAACTGCTGCCCGTTAACCAAGAACTCCCTGCCGTGCTCCTGTTGCCATGCCTCAACTTGAGCCTTGAGGGCCTTCTCCAACTGGAAGAGAGAGGACCATGTTGACAACATAGGACCATTTAGTCAATTACACTAATGATTTTGCGGTGAAGTAACTACCACTGTGGAAGATTTTACCATTTAATACTTTAAGCGTATTAAACTGTGTACAGGTAGTATAGTCAAAAGGTTATGCTAAAGGGGTTAGTTTCCATTGTACTCTATGTATGCTGTAGAAGACACCACCACCATTGCCTTACATACATTACTTACTTCAAAAAAATGTACCGTCTGATCACACCTTGCCTTGGTCTTCAAAATGACATTTTTTTTTTACTACTACTTAAGCCTTAAGTCTACAATGACATGCCCAAAATAGGAACGCCACTGGCAGGGGAGGACCACTCTGCACTGGTGTGAAGCAATTATGCTTTAAAGAGCACCACCTACTGGCTAGTGCCAATACACAAACTATAAACGGTAGCTCCCCAAACCTCATCCAACTCGCACATCATCATTAATTTTTGATACCAACCGTTTGGTTTCGGTGAGTATTTTGTTCCTGTACAGTACTTCTATTCACTGTGCCAATAAAAAGCATTTCAAGATATCTGCTCACCTTGGACAGAGATTTATGCACGTCAGACCTCTGCTTCTGTTCTTTAAGCAGATTCCCTCCTCTGTTGTTCAATCTGGAGGGATCATTGGCCTTTTTCTATGGTGGAACAAAGTGCAGACAATGAGTCATGTTACCATAAAGAATTGACACAGCAATTGAGCATTTAACTTTCAAACACGTCAGGGTTCCAACAACATCTACTCTGGCTTTTGATGCAGACAGTTTTAAGTTTCTTGATTCAATAGTCATTTGATCAGACAGTACAAGCCCATTCAACTTCATGTTAAACATGTTGGTTACCACAAGAGCCATACTGTCATTTTTCAATAACTTTTCCTGAAATGAAACTTTTAAACATTTTAAAATGACAGTCCTCTCTAGGACAAGTCACCAGAACAGTAGCCAAAATCAATTGAGTGTAAAATATCTAAACACTAAAAAAGCAACTTAAACTGCCTGTGCATACCAAAGCCTGAAGTTCAAATTATCCCCACAACAAGTGTTTTCATTGAACATTTTAAGGAAATGAACAAAATCGTTCAGGATTCATTCATGTCACTCTTGATTCTAAATGTTACCCAATATCCAGTGCAAAGTTCAAATTTACATATGGTAATTAAGATCATTGGATGGACCATGGTTTTACAGTATCCAGCATTTTAAACAAACATAATACTTTGATGTTTGCTTTGGCCCAAGAGGTAGCCAGAGATTCCAGATTGCCCAAATAATACTCACGTCAAGCTCAACAAACAGCTCCCAGTTCTCATGCCAGTGTGCGACTCCCTCAAACAGCGCTCTGTGATCCTCATAGTATTTCTTGAGAATTACGACCTCCTGTTCGTGCTGATTGAGGAGCTCCTCTGTGAAGTCGTCTTAAGAAAGATGTATTGTTATCATTTGCACAAAAGACCACAATGGACAAAATATTTTTGCGCCTCAACGGTTGTTTTGACAGATATGTACTAGAGATGTGCTGATTGATTGTGATCGGCCGATAATGCCTCCATCGGCTTTGATGGGTATAAGTTAGATCAGCTATTTTCACAATATTAATCTTTGGGACTGAATGTAACAGCTTCAACTCCTACAAGTTGAATTGGATACTAAAGGACCCCATCCTGTTATCACCCAATGTAAGAAGAATGATCATTAAATATATAAATGCTGCTACAGTAACACAATAAATAGAATTTATGGATTTAACGATCGATCGGGAATATCGGACGGTATCGGCATATACTGATTACAGTTGATCGGTGATCTGCCCCAAAAATCGCAATCGGAGCATCTCTAATATGTACACATATGGTCACGCATAAGCAAAAACATGAGTGTCGTCAGGTCAGCCACTCACCACCATAATAGGGAGTGAAGGCCCGACGCTGTTCCTGGCTATAGAGGCATTTGTCCCACAACAAGACGACCTCCGCTCTGATGACCTCAATGAAGGTTTTGATGCTCTTCAACTTGAGCTCCTCCAGCCGCTGGAGCTCATCTTTAAGCTGGTAGGACAAAACACGCATGATGAGGAAAATTGAGGCAATGACCTTCAGGAAATGTTGACAATGTCTCCACACGTGTAACTAAAATGCCTTACTGCCGCTCGATTCCTCATCTTGGAGTTGACCATGTGGTCAGACATGGATTCCCTCTCTTCCTGAGGAATCTGCAGTCGCTCCCACAGGTCCTGGATCTTGTTACGGATTGTAGAACAATGCTGCTCATTCTGCAGCTTTGCAGCTTCCATCTAGTGAAAAAAAATAAAAAAATAAAACTAGTGTGATTTAAGGCAGGAACACACTGTACGATATGGAAGTAGTCAGGGTATCATTGGATTGTTAAAGTATTTCACACTATACAAGTGTTTTTCTTGAAATAGGCTGCTGGCTGTCATATCGTTGTGGTTTTCACTACACAATTGACCCCAGAGAAGGGATCACACATTGCACAGTTCTTATAGCCTAGTTGTAGCCGAGCTTCGGGCCAATGAGTGGGAGTGTTGTTGTGGAATCGACATTAGCAGCATGAAGCTCAGGGATTGGTCGGGGTGGATGTACCAGTACACTGACTGTACTGTCATGATTATGAAACTGTATAACTTTCTAATTAAGTCTTCAATATTTTGGTGTGTGCTGCAGTTTGTGCGAAGCCTAGTTAAAAATCAGGGTATAAAGTTGGAACGATAAACTGACGATTACAGCTCTGACAGATGTCAACCAGTCGATCCTCCTTTTATTAGACCCATGTGTTATTGTGTTGTGCATTTTGTTTTCTGTGTCGCTTTCTTGGAGCCATGCAGCCCATGCAGATGCTGTTATCATCTCCAGTGTTTATTTTGGGTTTGAGCACAACACATGGATCCACGCAATGAAGGATCGGCTGGTACTCTTGGGCTTCCTACAAACAGTAAATACACCTGCCCTCTCCTTGTCCTTTGAGAATGAGGTGGGGAGGGTGTCGTCCAATTCATTCTCTATGGAAGTCACATGGTTTCAAGCCTCTTCAATGAATCAAGCTTGATTCAAGCCAAGAGGCTTGGAAGAGGCATGAAACCATGTGACTTCCATAGAGAATGAATGGACGACACCCTCCCCCCCCTCTCAAAGGACAGAGGGTACAGTATATCACTCTTTAGTGTGAATGCAGCCTCACTGGTTGAAACTGATGCTTCTCGCAGTGTGGTATCTTGCAGTGTGTACCAGCCCTTAGAGACGAGGGGTGACATTGTCTCAATGATTTGATGTATAGAGAAGAGTACCAAGCATAGACCCCTAGGGTTTTACCTGGCTGAGCTGGAGTTTGAGCCGGTCCAGGTTGGTGGTGGATAGGCAGAAAAGGCCCTCATCCTCACACAACACCTGCTTCTCGAAGCTTGTTTCAGGGGCCAACTCCAAATCACCCATACATGATATGACCTGCATCTTTAAGCTGATGAACTCCTCATGTCTACGCTCCTGAAAAGGACAGAAGGCAGGATGCCATTTAGCTTGTGTGATTAACATTTACACATGTTGCGCAACAGGAAGAAGACAGCCTACTCGTACTAATAACATTATGATTACAGCTATAGTTACATGTAAAGCTGAAGTACTGTTAGGCCTCTTCATAGTATCAACTGCAGACATGTACAATACAAAAAAACAGACAAGCATTAAACCTCCTCTTTGGCTAGGTCTTCCAGGTATGAGCGGTAGTCCTGAAGCTGCTCCTGGGATGGTATATCGTCATGGCTGATGACATAGGGGGAGGAAGACATCCGGTCACACAGCTCACGGTCTTTAGAGACCAGAGCAAGGAGCCCTTCCATTCTCTCTCCCTTCTGTTTCCGCAGATCTTCCACACAAGTGCGAGTTGCCTTCTCCACCTGCAGCATGGTACCTCCCCTTTCCGCCTAAAGTCACATGGTGACAAAGAGTCACAAAGGATGTTAATGGCCTTCCTAAAACATGAATGATACATTTTTAAAAAGACAAGCGTCAGTACGTGAATGTACCTCAAAAGGGGGCAGCTTAAGTTGCTCGCACAGCATATTGATCTCCTGCTGAAACAATCTTATGTTTTCAGCCATTCTAGTCTTCATTTCATCCTCTTCTTCAATCATTTGGTCCAGCAATCCCTTTAAATACAAACAATGTTGATGATCAGCTCTCTAGTTACCCACGGCCAACAACTAAATGGCAGACCTTTTGCCAGGCAATGTGGCACTCACTTTAATGTGTTTAGACACAATATGCGTCCTCTCTACACGCTGTTCTTCTAGGATCCCTACATCCTCCCAAATGTCCTGAAGCTTTAGCAAGGCTTTGCGGAGGTAGGTCACTGCCTCCTCTGCATGGACTTCACTGCAATGACAAGAATCAATTAGAGATGGTTAAATGGTGCGTTTATTTACAGAGATTGTGCTTACATTCATACACTAATGGCGGAGGAAACCGTGCAATAGGCAGCCGCACCAACCGGCTCATTGAGAGCTATTAGGGGTTCAGTGTCTTGCTCAAGGACACGTCGAGAGACCAACTCTGGGGGAGCCTGGGATCGAACTGGGAACCTTCCGGTTGCCAAGTGGCCACTCTACCACTGAGGCACTGCCACCCCATGTTCACACTGGCAATATAGATAGCAGAGAGCTCCTAGCTAGACACTAAACTCTAAAAAAGTTTCTAACTTTATACCTGACAGACAGGCCAACTTGGTAGTCACACGGAGGGATGCACTTGCGCAAGAAACAAAGTTAAAGTATATAATCATCGGGTCTCCAAGTGTGGGGTCCCCACCCCAGACCCCACTTTGAGGAAGTCATGCCCATGATCCCCCTTCCCCCAGTTTAGGATTAGACCATTTACAGCGCAGGATAGGCTTGCGGTTACCGTTTTGCAGGAACATGTTCCCATGACAATGGCATTCAATGCTTGTAGATCTGCCTGCCCCCCCCCCCCCCCCTGGTGCTCAGTGTGAATGGCCCATATACTCAAATGTGCATTGGTGGAAGTCATTGGCGGGGCGCATCAGGTGAAACCGGTATTACACTTCATGTAAACAATAAATACTAGGTACCCATAAAAATAAGGACTTTTATCGTGAACACGGGTTCCTAATGTCTAGTTAACATCCGTGGCTACACTACAGGTGTACGGAGAAGTACAGAACGGGACTAATAGCAAAGCAAACTAGCAAAGTCACACTCGAATATGATAAGTCTTCACAAGACTGACTAGATCAGTGATTCCCAAGCTTTTTTAGCCTAGCACAGCTAAACTTATAGTTAGGTCTATGTACTCGTGCAGTTAACTGCAGTCAGACACAGTGTGAATATAGTATGGCTTATAGGCAGGCTAAAAGCCTTTTCTGTGACCCAGTGAAAACGGCAGCTCACAAGCTCACAATTCGAGCTGCGTTGTGAGCTGATAGATCTACCATTTTAAACATTTGTTTTCCAATTTATGTAATTTCTAGACGTCCAATGAAATAATTAGGTTTTGAAATATTGAAAAAAAATTGAAAACCTAAAAATGAAGGGACCAATAATAAAACGCGACCCACAAATGAGTCCCGACCCACTGTTTGGGAACCACTGGACTAGATAGATAATTCACGACGAGTTCTGGCCGCTTGTTTGTAAAGCGAGACATAACTATCTTTAATTCAAAAAAATTAAGTGTGGTCGTAAAAAGTTGAAATGAAATGCTAAACACAGAACGGCTGTTGTTAATGGTGTCAGCGTAGATACTAGCCCTACATGATGATGAAGAGTAGGCCCGGAGCGTGCAGTGATCTGATATAACAATTTCATGTAACTTTTCAAAACAAAAAGACATTATCAACTAACCTTCTCCTCATGTTCACGATTACAAAGGTCAGGAAGCCAGAAAACTTTCTTCTATTCGACGTCGACGACACAAACAAACAGTTGAGCTCAAACTGCTGCAGTAGTCCTGGGGCTGAGAGAGACGACGAAGAGTAAAGAGGACTGAATTTTAAAATTGTTGCACTGAAGAACGTCACGGCCGTTTATTGGCTGAAGCGTTTAGCGTCACTATGCTCTGAGTGGTTCTGCTGCCGTTTAGAGCACCGCCTACAACACACACACCAGTAGCGTCAGTTCAGCAAAAGCTAAGGTATGGCAACATGACTGGTGTCTTGCAAGACACCAGTCATGTTGCCATACCTTAGCGACAGGCACGATATAAAGTAAATGTTATTATTTCCCCCCTGTAGCCAAGTTATGGCAGCTGCCATAGCTTGCCATACCCAATTGACGCCTCTGACACACACACACACACACACACACACACACACACACACACACACACACACACACACACACACACACACACACTTTGTTTCCATTGTGGCCCTTTTCAATTCATTATCAACAAGATAATGGCCATTATGCTATGTATTTTTTGCTCTTGTGGTTTACATATTTGTTTGAATGTGATCAAATTTAGAAAAAAAAAACAACAAGAGGTTAAAATGGTGCTTTCACCATTTGCTTTCACTTTATTAAAAAAAGGGCCAACATGTATTGTACACTGTACCATTAAATAGTCAGGATGCTGTGTCCAGCAGAGCTACACGTCTGTACCACTGTTTCATTAACATTAACATAACATAACTCGATTACTGAAAAGAAATGGACGATCAAAAGAAATGAACAATTAAACAAACAAACAAACACATTTTTCATTTTCACAAAACATCACAGTAAAAGGATCAGGTGAAGGAGCTTGATTCTGGACAGTGTTTTATGATGCATAAACTGCACATTATATTATCCACCAAAATGGCAGATGAGAATAGGTGTAAATCTAGCTCCCTTTTTTCCCCTCGGGGAATGATGCTTAATTTATATTTAGCATCACATAATAAAACAAAATGTATTTGTCGTATGACAAATTATACATCAGGGTTACAGCAGCAGTAGTAGTGTGCCTGCATTGTTCTACACCACAAACTGAAATCCTTTCAAGTATGCAGGCTATTATGATTATTATCATAATCATCATCATCATCATCACCACTTTATTAAGTTCTACTTTTACTGTTCAGTGCTTTTGGGGAACATTTCACACTTTTAATGAAACTGTACATGTAAAAAGTATTTCAATACATGATTCTGTTCCTGGTCGGGTCATTATGCAACAACACATTATATACACACAATATATGTACACTCAGCACATTGCCTCATAGCCCTCAGTGAAATAACATATACGATTCATATAAGGAACACTGTATCGTCAACCATGTGACACATAGCTACAGAATGAGCTGGCACTGGGAGGTAATATGCTGCAGTCTGTGAATCTATCAAGTACCGCTTACATTCTTGAAACGTCTCCTTCTGTCAGTCAGAGCTCCCCACAAGTATAATAGAATTTGATAAATAGACATTGAGAGGACAATTTTCCGGGCCTTCACGTTCTGCAAGTTAAACTTGCAATTAGGAAAATGTTCAGATTGGGGCTCAGGGTTAGGATTTGGCATTTAGAGGTTAGGTTTAGGGTTAGAGTTATGCCTGATTTTAACTTAGTTGTGCAACACCGGGATGCAAAAACGTATAACTCAGGCTTTACAGTTAGGGTTAAAAATGGTGTGCGTGTGTGTGTGTGTGGCACTGCATCAAATCCAAATAGTCTTTCACTGGCAGAAAGTCAGGGGGAGTTGCCAGACGAGCAGTGTGCTGTCACTCGTGTCCCTGCAGCTGGCTGCTGAAGCCCCCTCCCCAAGTCTGCGGTAGCCCCGCCCGCCAGAGAAGACGGCCGCCGAGGTGACCTTATTGCGTCTGTTTGTCCCCTCCCTGGACAAGCCTATCGGCTGACCCCGCACCCACACCTCAGGGTCCTCGCTCAGTTCGTAGATGGAGCCGTCCTCTGGGCTGTGCTCCAGGGAGTCCTCTGGCGTGGATATGGGGGACTGCTGGTTGTCCGGCTCTGCAGTAAGCAGCTTCCCAGGTAGCTGGCTGGTGGAACGGAGACGGTACTGCAGCAGAACCCCCCTGGGTTTGTCTTCCATTAGCGGGGAACCCAATGCAGAGTCAAAGGAGGTATGTCTCTGGACACTAACCCTCTCCTCCCTCCCTTTCTTTTCTCCTCCCGTTGTTTCCCCTCCGCCACCTCCTCCACCTTCCACTCCCTCGTTTCCCTGGTCACTGCCGCTGCCGAGCGAGTCTCTTTTGAGCATGTCTGGCGATAGTGTGCTGCATGTTGCCACAAGGAAGTCGACAGGACCGCAGTGAGCGTTCAACGATGTCATTCCTTTACCTGTGGGACAAAACAAAAGAATCGATAGTCACTCACTCTTGCAGGTATAAGCAGCGAAATGTTGGTGTCTCCTGTTCCACTAGACTGCGCGTATACCTTGAGGTTTTAGCAGAGTATTATCATAACTCAAGTTTCAAGTTTTGTTATTTAAAATAAATTTGGCAGTAGACTATTCCGTAGATTTTCTGGTGTGTTCACTTGTCATTCTGAAATACTGACAGTTACTGTAGCTCTGGCATAGTTTCAGAATGGCAACACACTGATTGATGCCAGTGTTACTGTACTCCAGGTTGGTGGAGCTGACTACACATTTTTGAAACATTTTACTCCCAGAATGCCGCCGGTGTGCCTGAAATGACCTACTACTGCAGGAAAGCTTTGAGAACACAGGAATCAAAAGACAACACATTTCTGTTTACATATATCAGAAACATAACAATCTGTAATTGGGACAAATAATTTGAGAAACATTGTTCATTCACATGTGATGATTCTCCCATGCTGAGGCTAGTGGAAATGTATTGGGCATGTAATCCGTAAAGAGCAGGACAACATCACCCAAACTGCACTTCACTGGATACCAGATGGTAAACCTAAAAGAACACCTGGTGTAGGACAGCGAAGGGAGAGCTGAAGACCCTGCATCACACCTGGGGCTCTATAAAGACGCTGGCCCAAAACCGACAGGAGAGGAGATCCTTTGTTGCTGCCCTACATGCCAGGCCAGCCTAGTAAGTAAGTAAGAGCCCATTCTCACCCGTTATCTTTGGAATGCCCTCTAGTGTGGGCACAGGAAAGGTGAGGACGAGACCCTGTGCAGTGCCAACCCATAGCAGTCCCTGGTAGAGCAGCAAACTGGTGACCTGGACTGTGCCTGGACCTGGAATATAAAAACCCATGTTAATGCGCTAACAGAACCTTAATCACGGAAGGTGATGAGTTGGTGTACAATACTATCGTTCCTATTACTAGTTAACCACAGCTACTTAGTTTTATCACTTCAAGCAATAGCTTCTTATGCATGAAAACATTTGAGAAAATTGAATATGGTTTTAGAGATACGTTAAAGTAAAGATTTTATTTGAAAAATACTTTGTCTTAGCGCAAAGTTCATTATGCCAGATTTAAGCAGTTTTTGCTTTATTTTTGTGAAAGAAAAGTGTATAATGAATGACACAAATACCTGAGGGCAGAGAATGGAAAGTTAAATGGAAACGATAACCTACCAGTCAGTGCTTGACCGCACAGCATAATCAATAGTCAAATAAATGTTGGTGTGTCATTAACCCTTCTAAGCCGCGGCAGAACCCCCTGAACCCCGGTACTGCCGTGCAATCAGCGTTTTATTTATAAACATATTTTAAAAAACAAACACACCAAATGATAAACAACGCGCGCGGGTCGTTCAGTGCAAGCCAGCAGGACGTGCACACACTACGTGTTTGGGCGGCCACTTACTTAGAAGCTGCTGCTGGCTGTATTTCTGCCGTTCATTTGCATGGAGCGAGATGGGGTAATCCGCGAGAAAAAACAGCGTTCGAAAGTACATTACGTCCTCGTCGCACGCACATCGATCTAATTCCATGTATTCCACTCATTCCGAAGCCTTGATTTCGCCTGTCGTCTGGTCGGTATACTAGGGGGGATGGGCTAAACCAGGCTGCAGCACACACAGTGAAGGGGAACGTAATGGCCGCTCGTGGAGCCAGTGGCAGAGCCAGCCGATGACGTCATCACGTTTCTGACGTGATCCGATTGCACAACATCTCTTAAAGAGACAGAGCACGACCTGCGACTGTATTTTTCAAAAAATTATGATTAATTTCATAAATTACGGCGAAGTACGGGAATAGACGATTGGCTGAGGGGACCCAGTAGGAAGTCCGAGGGAGTGCGGCCAGGCTTAGAAGGTGTTAAGAACACAGCAGCTATTGCTTCATCTCATACAGTATGTCTCACATACAACATACTCCATCACATTCTGAAACGTTCTAGTAATTGTCGGGTTCCTCAAGGCACATTATTAGTACCTCTTCCTGTTTTAAATTTCCATGAGTGCAACAACTTGCCTGCAGATGTCAGATGTGCAGAGCGCGTGGAGATGTTGATCTCCTGCAGGTGTTCCAGAGTCTCAGTGTGAAAGAGGTGAATGGAGGATCCCTGCGAGAAGGCCATCCACACCCCACCGCCAGAGCGCATCATGTGAGTCACACTGGATGATGCATCTGGGTGGGCTTCAAAACTCTGCAGCATATGACAAGAAAAGAAGAGATGAGATGAGATATTTACTAATACATGTTTTACCATTTAAAAATGTATAATTTCAAATGTTGCTTTTTCATAGAACACATTACACAATGAAGCAAAGTTTCTTAAGATTCTGATCAAAAGTTAAATTTTCTCTAGAAATCAACTGATCCATAAACTATGGTGGATGATGCTTTTCTTGGGTTTTCTTTTCATACACTGCACATTTTGCATGATAACACTCTGGCAGGTAAAATATAATAGTTCAACATTATTTGTTACTGTTGGCCTTTTCATGAAGCTTAATATGTAGAGACAGCGTCTCAAGAGTCTGTGTTTTATCAATATTTTTGGTTTGTGCAGTGGTGACACTGCCCACCTGAATCTGGAGGTTAGATTTCTGTATGACGCTGATCCGGTTGGCACAGCTGGCCCACACACAGTCTTCCAGGGTGAGGAGGGTACGGACGGGAGCAGTACCCAGAGTCACCAGCGTGCAGGACTCAGGATCCCAGAGGCTCTCTGAAAGAAAAGTCCACAGTGATGGATGCAGAGTTATCAATTGACAATTTTCTAGCAGCACTGTCCATTGCTCATCCTCAGTTTCACTTGTTTGCGAGAGATGACTGAGACAGGAAGGTGCCTCTCTCAACTCACAATGTTTGTAACAGCTATTGCTATAGTCTTTTGTTTAGTAGTGATTAAAGCCAATATCATGTGCAGGCAGCTACATTTGGTAAGAAAACAAAGTCTTGACGTTGTCAGCAATATTTGGAATGTGGCCTGTGATCGCACAATATGTACTGGCCCCCACAGACCATATGGTCTGTACACTAACGACTAACTGACAAGATGCTGTAGTGATGCAAAAATATTATATTTTGTATACATTCACCAGATGGTTATTGGACACAGGGTCTCCCTGGGTGTATTGAAAAGTAATATATAAAAACTATGGGCACAGTAAGTCTCTTGGTTCCATACATCTAATAATCAGCAACGTCTGTTAGAATGTTTTATTTCTAATTCTACTTCTTAAACAATCAAGCAATTTTGGATCATTATTATTTGATACTTGCTCTGTTTAACATCAGTATAGAGACACAAGGCACATATGGTTTGGTGACGGTCACTCACCCCCAGTCTGTCTGTGGTACACAGCCACTTTTCCATTGGCCAGTCCGGCAAACAGGAAGATCCCTGAGTGTTTGAGGCACAGCACTGGACAGCCATCGGGGTTGGAGAAGCTCTGCAAGCACTGGACAGCCGTGTCCATGCTACCGTACACCAGGATTCTGGCATGGTCAAGAAAAGCCTCCTCAACAGCGTGTTCACAAAGGCAAACTCACGACTTGTGCGTGGTGTATTGAAAAACTATTGTCTTTTGTTACTTGATAAATACAAAGAAGGAGTCAGCAAAGCTGGATAACTGACATGTTGTCCATATCGTAACACATACACAGAAAAATCTTCAGTGTTGTCGATTTTTAACATTGAGAGTGCACAAATATAACATTGTATACACTTATAGTTAAAGGTGATATTGATAAGATTTGTATGCAGATGAATAATACAAAGAAAATACATCCATTGAGTTTTTAAAAAGATGTGTATGTGTACATCTGTAAGCTGAGGTCTGTTTTTGTTTTTGATGTGTTTTTGTTGAGAAAGGTACTTCTTTCTCTTTAGAGATGTGTGTAGGTAGGTAGGTGACATTACAATGCAGCAAACTGCATTAAAGGCTTGCAGCATAAATCAAGGAAATAAAGAACCTTGTGCACCATCTAGTGGCTGAATCTTGTCTAAAGACCCTTAAGTTTAAATGATCAACACTGAGGATTTTACTGAGTAAGAGGATAATTTGACTCACTTGCCATCCTGCAGGCCTACACAGATTGTATTGCCTGTCTTGGCTGTACCGGGGGCTTCCTGTTCCTCCGTGGTGGGACAGTGCTCTGTCACATACTCCAGACACAGGACCGGGGCTCCCACCTGGATGGACTTGACCAGGCGGGGTGTTGTATGGTTGAGGGAGAAGATCTCCAGCTGGCCTTGGTTCTGGCATTTACCTCCACTGGCCACCTGATCATGTAAAATCAAACCCAACAAAATGTGTTCATGAAGGCCTGGTCAGTCATAGACTCTCTCATTAGGAGAGGAGCGCAGCATGTACAATTTAGATAAATAGCTTAGCCTCAAACAACAATGCTGTGATCATGGCCTGGACCATAATGATTTTGTTCCTATTATGAACAAAATCAAATATCATGATATTTCTGACCAAATAGTAATACCTAAATTGTTCGGAAAATTGCATCACATTACTGTTAGGCCACCATTAAAACTAGGAAAAGATAACAATTATGTCACATCACAATATTACAATAAATGCCAATATATTGCCCAGTATAATTATTTGACAAATCCTGAGTGTGAATCTGACTCTGAAAGTGTAAAAAGAGGGAAGTAATCCTCAGGACTACATCCTACATGCTATACTCACCCAGAGGTAGCCCTGTGGAAGAGAGGTACTGGCTGCACCAAAACCCAGGAGGGCACACTGGGCTGGACTGTGAAGAGCTGCTTCCAGCTGCAACAACATCAAAATAAATAAATGAAGAAACTTTTACAGTGACATTGTTGTTAATTTAACTCAGTGTACAAACGTAACCAAAACCACTCTATAGCAATGATTACTATCGGAACATATAGCTATTTAAGTCTATTATGCATGTGCCTTTCATCTGCAGAGTTGCTGATGAAATCTGACACATAGGCTCACTTTAAAGGGAACACACACTGAACGCGGAGGCGGCGCGGAGGCGGCGCGGAAGCGGCGCGTCAAAACATACGGCCCATTACTTTCAATGAACTAACCCACACCGGCGGCGTCAGACGTGGGCAGTCTGCCGTCTCGCCTGCCGCGCAGATACGCCGCTGTTCTATTTTTCCAGCGTTGCCGCGCGGTGAACATCGCAACATCCAATTGGGGATACCGCGCGGCACTTCACGTGCGTCGATACCGCGGCGCAACGCTGCGCAGCCGCCTGCGTCCAGTGTGTGCTCCCCTTGAGTCAATCTTGGAGGGGGCTAGAGGATGGTTTTGACCTGCATACTGTATACTGTAATACTACCAATGTATGATTCCCGTTTAATGAGTGGGCCTTTCTTCACATAAGGTGACAACAGATGTGAGGAATTTATCGGACTAAAAACCTGAACTTTCTTTCTAGTAGCTGACTATGGCATTTTAGTGTTGCAATGTTTGTTTGCTGAAGTGATTAATCTCTATTGTTATTGAACCTATAGAATGGTCTTGGCAGTAAGGCTATAAAAAAGATAAATGGTATTATAACCTGTTTTGTTACATGTAGTTGGATGTTGAATAATCTATAGAGTAGCATTGTAGCAAAGAAGCCACAGCCATCACAGTTTGCAATGACACTTCAACCAGCCATCTTTGTTGTACAAAGTCAGACATGTCAGAAAGTACAAAGAAAGAGCACTCTGTTTTTCCAAATACATGGAGTGGCACCATATCTAAGCTTTAAAATCCCAGGCCCAGACATAAGATGTTCTGTATCCACCACTGCATCATAATATCAAATAAAGTAGTTAATGTATGTATTTTGAACACCAAATGTGTCTACCTTGGGTGTCTGTGTTTTGTTGGTTAATATGGGTAACCGACAGGCCAACAGTGGACACCAGAATGGAGCTCTGGTCCTGCCATCGTCCTCGGGACAATCCCAGCCTGGTGTGTTCTCCTCTCCTGTCAATGGAAAATAACTCTGTAACCCCAAAACGGTATGGTACTTCATGGCCTAGCTCCTGATTACTTACAGTATGTTAGAGTTACTAACACCAGTCTGTGCACATCCTGTGCTCCTTATAGGCCCTGCTGGTTGTTCATGGAGAGGGGACAGTGTCTTTGCTGCCAGGGTTCCTTAACTCTGGAACAACCTGCCTGAGGAGCTCAGACTGTGATCTTTTAAATCACTTCATAAAACATATTTCTACCGCAAGGCATTGCCATAATCGTAATGAATTTTGATTGCCTTCACTATGCATGTTAAAATAGTTTTTCTTCTTTTTGTTTATTCAGTTTTAAGCAAAGTATGTTTTTGATAGGTTCTATATAAATCAAATGTATTATATAATAAATTATTATTATCAAAAACAACCCAATTTATCATTAGGTACTAGTGTCATGACAAATAGGAATAATCTTTGCACCCTTTACCCTAATCTGGCTGGCTAATCTACATGGCTTTCTACCTCATATCCAGCATTCAAGTATGCAAGACAATGCTCACACCATTTTCCCTTTCCAGCTCAATACAGCTTCTCCCAGGGCTTTTGAATCCTGTTTCATACATACTTACTGCCAGGGGACCAATAAACTGCTGTTTTTCAGAGATCAGGATCACAGTAATCTTACAAATATAGATGCATTCTAGATGCATCTCTGCATTGTCTTAGATTTTTTGTGTTGTCCCTGCTGCTGTATCTTACTGACCAGTGAGGAGCCCCCACTGGGAGGACGTAGAGTCTTCGTTCTATTCCTCCTGCCCAACTCTCCCCGCTGACAGGTGCCGCCCTAGCCCGTAGGAGTATGTCTAAAGACAAATATCAGGCTTCCCTCCCCGAACACGGCCAATTGATGGCTACACCGCGGTGGGTTCGAACCCCCAGACTCTACGGAGGTGGGCAGCTACTTTACCACTGCGACACCCGAGCACCCTGGACTAAAGCCATCTTAATATGTACGTTCAAAGGTTCGTTAGGCAGGTACTGCACTTACTCTGGGCAATCTTGGCCAGGTGCAGTCGGTTGACCCAGGAGATCTTACTGAGGGAGCTGGGAGTGTTGAACACCACCATGATGCTGACAGGACGACCAGACCTGCAGGGCACAAAATCACGATACTGTATGTGAAAAAATATCCAGGGAGTTACATCCTTGGCCTAGTGGCAGTGTGTTCACAGAATTTGGCACTGGGTCAGTCTAGTCCTCTTCTACAATGGATTGGTACCATGCAGTAAAGAAGTTGAGAACTTACTTGTCAGGTTTGCCTGGTATGGACAGACGGAGACGACACTTGTTGGCACACTGGATCTCTTCTTCCTTCATGCGTATGAGTCTCTGAAGTGCTAGACACCAGTCCTGAGATACCGTGGTGTTCAGATTCTGTGCATAATGAAGAACAGAAAATCTTTAACCCCATAGTCTTTGTTATTGTCATAATAGGCAAACATTCATCAAAAAGTAGCTTATTATCATGAAAACAAATGCTACAAATAATAAGATATTATAGAACTAAAGGCCTTATTATAACCGTGAAATAGGATTGAACAAGTAGCTTATTGTGAAAGTTTGAGCTCCTCAGGCAAGATTGTTATGTGCTGAGAGCGACATACAATTAAAACGTCCTACATGACATTGACATAGTTATATAGACCTAGCCAAGACGCAAGTTATTGTCATCGTGAAGAATGAAATCAAGTCAACAGAGCTTGTGTGCAATTTCTATTGACCCTGTTGAAAGTAAGTCATTATTTTTGAGCAACACTGTCATACAACAAAGTATACATTTAGGCTTCGGTATGAATAAAGTAAAGTGAGAAGAAACGCTACCTGGTAGGTGCCGTTGAGTGTGCCAACTAGCAGGGTGACCTCCTCAACTACACCAAGGTCATGTTGCAGTTCCTGCAGCTCCTGGTACAACTTGGGAGGACCCAGGAACACTTTACCTGCAACACACAATGTCCAGTGCTCATTCCTTTAACACATAAAACTACACTACACTACACTATTATTGTTATTATATACAAAGAAAGCAGAACGTGAAAAGAAAATTATGATGGGAGATCATCAGTCATTTCTACCACCTGGTCTGGAAACTGGTCGTATACGACAGATTAGAAAAACAGATAAACAAACCCACAACGTGTCAGGATGCGATGAATTGTGAGCTTGTTGATCAGCTATTTCTTTTAACATTTCTGCATTTGAAAAGCTAATTTTTGTATTTTTGTTAAAAAAAATAGATACCATAATCCCATAAAAATGGTTACACATATGTGATCGTGTTGTGTTGATGAATAATTATAACTGATAAACTGGTACATTTTGATGCTGGCAAATCTTTTAAATCTTTGTGTATTATTTATCACCATATGGATATATTTGTATTGTTGGCATAATCTGTATTTAGAACAAGCTTTTTTTGTGTGTGTTGTGTCTTTTACCATTTATGCTAGGGGTGGAGTTGAGTTGTTTCTCTGTGCCCCGTGGCTGGACGAGGCCGTCCTTGATCTGGAAGCTCTCCTGTCCCACCTCCACCACCTGTGTCTGCTGGAGCGGCCCACTCCACTTCACTGTGTACTTAGGACCCATGGGAACCAGGCTAGTGAGCTCGGGGGGACCCCTAGTGGACACAGAAAGAATAGCAATAGAAACAATAAACTTTCATAAACAAGTTCAGACGAATAATCACAATCCTTAGGAAGGAATAACTGAAATAAATTGACACACCATTATTCATCCATTCTTCAGATCAGATTGAGCACGAGAAACTATATAATGCATGAAGCATATACTGAATCATTAATCATTTGAGGGCATACAGTATAATGCTTTAATTAGCTTTAAGACACTTTAATGACTATGTGTCTGATGTCTGATCTTTGAAAAGGTCTAATTGTGAAGCTAATTGTGAAACAAATCAATAGCTGATAGTCAAAACATAAATTTTCAAACCACAAGTAGCATGTCAAAGAAATAAAAGATTTGATGCAAAAGCATAAGATATCAAGGGGAACGAGACTCACTTAACGTTGGCACAGATCAGGGTGTCATTGAGGAGGAACACTTTGCGCTCCTTAGACTTGACAACTTGTCCTTTCTCCCCGTACACGATCTCAGTCAGCATCTCACAGTGAATGAACTGCCTCTGGTCTGAGTTCAACAGCTGGAGAAAGATAGGGGTAGGGAGAGGGAGAGAAAGATAAATGAACACCCCTGATTTTACAGTATGGCATTAAGGATGGCTAACACAGAACACAGGACCCGGTCTGGAATGAAACTGGTGGTGGAACCAAGCTCATAAGGTTGACACTAATCTGATCTGCTGCTCTAGGTGCATAGATGGGTACATGGGTGGATATATGGACAGACAGACAGACAGACAGACAGACAGACAGACAGACAGACAGACAGACAGACAGACAGACAGACAGACAGACAGACAGACTGATGGCTGGATGTACCACGGGGCAGACTGTAAGAACAGACAGACATTCAGAGGGGCATTTAACCACTTAAACCCTATATACTTTGTTGACCAGTGTCCCCCCAGGGTTCTGCACTTGGTCCCCCCTTTTTTCTACACCAAATCTCTTTGACGAAAATAGCCCATCTACAAGCTGTCAAGCTAACAAAACATCATTGCAATGCAGCGTTGTGAGCATGTAAATCAGCTTTTTTCCACCAAATGTTTGCAAATTATGCCAATAATAGAGACACTTGACTAGGTTATAGATCAGACCGGAGCGAGATCCCTAAAAAACATATGCCTTACTTGAACATCATGCAAGAAATGCATAGTGTGTTTACATTGTGTTCTCTTGTCACTGATAATCTAGAAAAACTGTAACCTAGAAAGTTGTTTATTAACCTAATATTTGCCTTTGCTGGAGAAACACCCTTCTCTGTTCAATTTAACGGATATGCAAACTGTTCCATGAAGTAAAGGGCGGTCAAAATTTGAGGCTTTCCATAGACTAGCCAGCTCTACTGAGTTTGAAAAATCCTAGATTATTATTTGATGTTAAAGTTATTGACTGAGAAATATAAATTACAGTCACCTTGCTGAGGCTGCGGTCTCCGACGCTGCGCGCTAGTTGCCGGAGCTCCACCACCTGCTCGGCCAGACGCTTCTGCTCGTTGAGTTTCTCGGCAAGCGTCTCCAGCTCCGTGAGAGCCATCTGCAGGGGCAGCCGATCCGGGTGAGCCCTCGGAGTGTTCTTCAACATGTCCTGACACACGACACGCAACATGACACGACACATCGTTGAGGAGAGTCCGTCAAAACATATTATAGACAGGTTTCTTGCATACATAAATTACTGGGTGTATGAGCATTGAGGGAGGAAACGTGCTTGACATTACAGATAAATATGTTTTATGAGGTTGAAAACCTGTATTTGAATAAGCCTCAAAGACTTACAAAATGCATTTTGGGGTGAACATGTGAATGTAAATGTATATAATGTGTGTGTTTATTATTGCACAGAGACATCAAGTATACATGTACAGTATATGGGTTAGAAGTTGTGCCCAGGCTTTGTTTTGTCTTTGTTCTTGTTTTAGAGAAGTGGGTACAGAGAGAGGAGAGGGCCATACGGAGGCCGCTGCCACAGCAGACAGAGCAGCCTCTCACTTCCCTTGGGTGGGAACTCCGACGTTACAGTTCAAATGGAACATCCAGTCTTTCATTGACACAAAACACTCCAGTGGTGGAAATTATTGTTTATTATTGGTATTGTTTTTCTAGATTGATATTCCTATGCATTTGTTATATTGTTGTTGATGTACTGACATATTATCTTGCTTATTATAGTGATGTATTATCTGCTTATTGTAAGTCGCTTTGGATTAAAAGCATCTGCTAAATGCCTAAACTGTAAACTTAAGTAGTACTTATGTAGAGTAAAAGTCTGTAATTAAAAATGTACTTGAATAAAAGTACAAAAGTATTGGTATCAAATTATACTTAAAGTACCAAAAGTAAAAATACTAAAATGTTTGAAAATAGCAGCTCTACAAGCTTGTAGATTGGCTAATAGCCTAGGTATAAATTAGGGCTAAAGGTTAAAGTATGTTTTATAAGATTATAATTTATATCTGCAAAGAAAAAAGTAACTAAAGTACAATATAATTGGATCCGAGATGTGGTGGAGTAGAGGTAAAAGTACTGGACATGGGAAATACTCAAGTAAAGTACAAATACCTCAAAATGGTACTTAAGTACAGTACTTAAGTAATGTATTTAATGTAATGTAAACGATAGTTATTTACACCACTGAAAAACTCCCAGAAAAAGCGCTGGGGTTTCTACCTCGTCACGCCCGACGGAGCACGTCTGGTCCCGGCCCTTCCTGCCAGAGCTTCTACTTCCTATTAGAAAATGTTTAACGGGCCTCGTAATCATGCAACTTGTATGTGAAACTAGTCAGCAATACGATATGATGAACGTTTGTTTCTGTAAATGTATTTCTATCACATCATGTCACATCATCTGCGTGTGTTTATGCAATAGTGTGAATGTGTAAACAGCCATTGGGAGTGAAATGTATTTGTATTCACAGCCAGTCTTAAAAAAGTACAAACTCTGGTTCAGGCTTCAGGGAGAAAACATGGTATGTAAAGTTATTGTGTTAAAGCAATCCAGAACTAATTTTGATGAGTAAAAGTTATTGTAACCAATCTGGTTACAATATATGCAAATACAATATGAAGAGCAGTGACTGGAGGTGGTCTCCCTACTCTTCCACTGTATACCCTGGTGTCAAGTAGTGGAGCTCAACCATGGAGCTCAGCTCTCCATGGTAGAAATTCTGCCTCCCGTGCTGGAGACCTGGGTTCGAATACCTAGGAAGGACATAAATCTTACGGATTGTAGCTTTAAGTCTAATATACTTAATGGTGTCGACCCCCAAAACGAGCTGATCATTGAGACAAGCGACGCCGTCGTATTGCAGAGTTATTATGAATGAGGCATCAGGCCACTCTGGCCTGGCTACTGACCTGTAGCAGCAGAATGAATTGTGGGAAACGCTGGATAGGTTTGACCATCAGGCCGTACAGAGTGATTCTGTCTGGACTGGCCACCTGCTTCTTCTGGAGACATGCAAACAGAAAGCTTATCAGTACTCCACACAGCAAGGGATAGCTTAGCAATTAATATGGCACTGATATGAGGTGTTTTTACAGCGTGCCTCTGTAGGAGGCTAGTCGTCTGTACATGTGTATTTCACTGGACCGATCAGCCTCAAATCTCTTCACATAATGTTCTATCTATATCCTTTGAAATATTGAACGTATATATTTATAACGGAAGTAAAGTGGGCTCAGTCCGAATTAGGCTGAAGCAAGCCTTGCCCTTTTTTCTTTTCTTTTCATTTCATTTCTTTTCCTTTTTTATATAAAATGGAAACAAAATTCATTGAATTTTATTCAAAAATGGGAGGAATGAATATTTGGTCATCTCTTCTGTGCATAATTGAAGTAACAATATGAAGTATGAATCTAGTCTCCGTTTTGGACTCATTTCAACAGTGTCCCTCACTTTTTTTCATTTAGAATTTTAACTTTTTACATCTTCTCAAAGCACTGACAACTGTTTCTGAAACTTTGGATATAAAGTAGTATAGATGGTCACATGTGCCATATGTATGTGTTCATACATAGCCACCTATTGTACTCTACTGAGGGGGAGACACAATGACATTATTGCTAAGTTGGAAACAGGAGGACCTTCAACATTTATGCACCGAACAAATGTTGCCCCCATGGATTAATTACTGCCTCTGTGGTGTTGCAATGAATCGAAATGTACATTCTATACTTTTCTATGATCAAAAGGTTGAAGTAGAACAAAATTCAACAACTTGTTGACATCATATATTTAACAAAATCATACAATGACCAAGGAAGAACCAGCGGGAGCACCTTCAGAAAGTCCAGGAAAGCTTGTTTGGAGAGGCAGGCATTCTTGATGAGAACCATGGCATTTGTGAAGTTGTTCACGTAGTCGCTGTACACTTCAAAAACCATTGATTTGGAAAACTGTGAAAGTAAGGGGAGGAAAGTTTATTTGTTTAGTACATTTCAATTCATGCACAACAGGTATGTATTACATGATACATTAGGTCTGTATCTTATTCTGTAAGGTTGCTTTCTTCTCTTCAAACGTTTAAAAAAGATACAGTGACAATACCCACAACACCAGGGACTATAATCTTCACTAATAAAATATAGGAAGATTAACCCATAAACAAGGAAATAAAGTACAGAAACTAGACTGCACTCTGTTGGAGGACTGCATGAGGTCTGCATGAAAGAAGCAAAAAATAAAAATAATAATGGAAGGAAGGAACAAATAAACAAATGAAGGAAGGAAGGAGGGAAGGTAAATTAGGAAGGAAAAAATGAGGAAGTTATTATGGAGTGACTTTCAAAATAAGTCAGGAGTAGCACTTTGCGGTCTGACTCACCGAGGCCACGAAGAGATCCCCGATCTTCTCGCTGACGTCCCACTCCGCCACGCGAGACGCCAGGGCTATCTGGAACATGGAGTGACACTGATGAATCTCCCGCAGCCGGTGGAAGATGAGGCGCACCTTTTTGGGGTTCAGGAGACGAGTGTCGGACTCCAACAAAGGCTTCTGGTACTCCTGAGAGCAAAACAGTGTGTTAGTTTTCACTCCTGTTCATAGAGGATTTTATGCTTTGTACGGATGCACTTGGGATTTTGTGACAACACAGTATAATACTCTCCCGTGCTTTATTCAACCACGAATATGCACTGTACACTTTGATGTGTGGTATCACAGCATTCAGTCTATAGTCATTATTATATTTTAAGGTTCAAGCGTTCAAGGTTGTATGTTATTGTTACATCTTTTGTACAGGTACATAAGAGTAAAACCTATTTTTGTTTGGCTTCCTTCAGACAATGCAGCAGTACAGGTATATATAATAATAGCAAACAATATAATAACAGCAAACAACAAATCAAAAATCAATGATGATGTGTATGCCATGGACCAGAGTCATGTGTCTGCCTTATTAGTGTGAGTTTGATGAGATCATGAAGAAACATCTGTCCTTCAGGAATTAAACTTTACACTAAGACCCGACCATGTCTTCTGCAGTGCAGTCTCTAACCTGTAGGATTCTCTTCAGAGAGTCCAAGTAGTTCCTCTCACTCTGCACAATGGAGTTGAGAATGTGACGCCGGACAATCTGACAGAATCAACGCAACAGAGAAACACATTATCCACACAAGCCTTAGTTTGCACCCTCACAATTAAGGCATTTACAATTTAGTCATTTAGCAGACATTCTTTATCCAGAGTGCCTTACAGTAAGCAAGGTAAACGCAACATCAAATGCATAGAGACAGTGTAGTGCCTCAGTAATCTTGTGAGGACCAGGGAAATGGTCCTCACAATGTCCATTTCTCAAAATCAACTATGCTTGTTCGGACATTTGGCCTTCACAAGTATAGTGATACAAGTTCACGCACACACACACACACACACACACACACACACACACACACACACACACACACACACACACACACACACACACACACACACACACACACACACACACACACACACACACACACACACTCACACACACACACACACACACACACACACACACACACACACACACACACACACACACACACACACACACCTGCTGGCTGCTGAGACCCTCGGGCATGGGACTGAGCTGGGGTGGGGGATGCTTTAGCTCATTTACAAAGACATCCATATAACCTGTATCATCCTCGCCTTCCCCTGGGAATCAAACAGAGAAAATAGCTTTATTCATGAGGCCAACTAAATATATGTATAACAGGACCTCACTTACAAAGGCAAGGTAGTATATAGCACATATATGTTATACATTCAGCATTATCAGTCTGGTTGGCTGATCGATCATTTTCCATAGGATGTATGTACTGTAGCATTAGTATCCTTTTTTTTCAAGTTAATGTAGTTATTTAGTCTAATACATTTCATTGGTTGAAGGTTTATAAAGATAGATATTTATGTATATGGAAATGTTGTTTTTTCAAATGTTCACTGGTTGTCTATCCGTGCACTATAAAATGTGTTAATTTAATATATTATAATATTATTGTGTACTGACCACTCTGCTACTTATTTGTTTGAAATTTAGTTTCGACCTTTTTCCAATAATTTTTGTTCTAACTCCATCTTAACTCACTTGAAAAAGACACCGATAGAGGGTGTAAGGTGAGTGTTAAGCAGTGCATTGAACAACTGTACCAGCAACAAATCCCATATTAACAATATACTGTACCACAAGCCACTACTCTCGTCACTTACCTCCTAATTACCTTCCCTCATCCCTCATCCCAATTACCTGCAGATTCCTTTCGCTGCAGGAAAGAGACTTTATGCATCATGGCCAGCTTTGTCTTTGCCAGTCCGTCTTGAGTGCCATGCCTAGCTGCTTTCATAAACTGCTGCACCTGAATGGCAAAAAAAGAAAGACAAATAAAATAAAATAAAATAAAATAAAATAAAATAAAATACAGATGAAAGGAATAGATCTTTTTCTTTTTTTCTCTCTCTTTTCACTGCATCTCTCATAGATCTTTTTCAATGTATTGTGCTTATGAGCTTTAGGCAGTACTATTGACAAGACAACCAACCTAGCCGACACCAGGGTCTAAATGTCTCAATGCAAGAGTAGAGAGAAATGAATACGTTCCGGAATGCAGCTTTAAAGGTATATTAGGTCAACATTTATTATGAAAACGGACGCTAAATGTTTTAAATGTTGAATTAAATACTTGCTTTTCTACCAATAAATCCACAAGATTGTAAAAAAGATAATTCAAAGTGTGATTATAAAGGCTGACTAATTTAACTAAAAGGATTGATTTACACAACAGCAGAGTGGAAGACCTCCCATATGGATTCAGATTCCTACCTTGAAGTCACAGCTCTGTTTGATGTTGACCACGTTGCATGCACCCCAACGGCCCACCAGATCTCGCTTGGTCTGTGCACAACGATCTTTTAGACGGCGCACATCTGGAGGCTGCTGGAATAGAGGAGAGGAGAGGAGCAGGGTAGGGGAAGGGAAGGGAGGAGAGGAGAGGGTGTCAATTCAAAAAGGATAGTAAAACTAAGGCAAGGGACCAGTAGGTTCTAAGTCATAAACATTCATAAATGTTGTCATTTTATGAACAATACACTGTTAAATCAATATCATTCCATTAATCAATGGTTCAGACGTGACACCTACTGTACGACACGAGACTTCCCAATTGCCCTTATCCCTTATTCAAAAATCCACATGAAGACCAGACAGTTTCTCAAAGATATGAAAATCCATTAAATGGTCTCCTGCTGTCTCTGCAAAACTGATGCACTGATGTCTTCAACAAGTTCCAACAGCTCATCACTTCATTCAACACAGACAGAGAAAGCAGGGTCACTCATCACGGCCTGATTTCACATGCTGAAAATAGCCGATCTAGGAGCTACAAGCTCACAATGCATTGCGGTGGGATGCGTTGTAAACTTGTAGATCAGCTATTTTCACAGGGACAAAGAGGAAGTGAGAAAGACTGCTGACGGAGCAAGGGACTACCAAAAATATACATTATATTCACTTCCTCAAACCAGTGTACACAGAGGCTGTGTTCACTGTAAGCTGATTCAACCAGGGGCTTCTCTCAGTCAGTGTTGGAAAGTAACAAAGTACATTTACTTGAGTACAGTTTTGAGGGCCTTTTACCTGAGTATTTCCATGTCTTGATACTTTTCGACTTTCACTCCACAATTAGTTGTGAGCTTTAGTTACAAGTTACTTGGCATATTTAGATTAACACAAAGGTACTGTACATTAGATATATCTATACTATAATTTTGCGAATGTCTGAGTGAGTGAGTGAGTGTCTGTCTGTCTGTCACAGCGTTTCTCCTCGGTGGCTGGAGCAATTGATCTGAAATCGCATCACCATCAGCATATGAACACACCTGACATAACTGTGAAGCCCGTTTGTCACTTTCACAAATCGTATGCTGTATATTAGCATTTTTATGGTGTATCTATATCTATTTAGCCTACAGTACCTTTTGTGACCACACATGTTAAGGGAGGGGCGCTGTTGTTCAGGCCATGCACAATCACACACACACACACACACACACACGGGGGGGGGTGTGCAGGCAGGCGGGCGGGCGGGCGGGGGGGGGGGGGGGGGGGGTTCTGGCCCTGTTACAGATGTTGTCCAAATATCATGCAGATCGGTACACAGTATCTCTGTAGCCGTTAAATGGAACGGGTATTTCTTACATTGATGCTCCTACATATTAGCATGCAAGCACCATTTAAAGTTACTTTCCATCCCTCATATACTGTGTGCACAGTGCACATCCCATAACCCACACACTGCACATCATTTCGGAGCTCATATCTTTGAACGGGTAAGGGCTAGTTATGATGTATTATAGGTTAAGCTACTCAGCAGCATGAACAATCAGCCCACCTTTGCCAGCTCCAAGATTAAAGTGATGAACACACAAAGGCTTTACTAATTATCAATAATATGATATGTGAAATGGACCATTCTGCATAGAGAGTCATTTCTGATACTTTTACTTTAAGTATAAGACAAATATGCTGTTCCAGCTACAGTAGATGTTTTGAGGGTTCTTGTGGAACACTTGTCACCTAGAGAATAAAATGCACTGCGCTGCCATCTAGTGGTAAAACAATGCAATGACACAAAGAAAAGTGGCTACTCATTTCTGCATTATAGAAAAATATAAAGTGTTTCTCTGTACCAGAATATCAGATCTGAGCACTGCACACTGCCAGCATTTTCAGCCAGCTGAAAAGGTTTAACTGGATAACTGCCAGGCGAACCTGACTACACCATACAGTACCTTTCTGTATAGTGTGGTTCCTGTGGAAATAAGCCTCTGCTTTCTAGGATCTCCTTTTAGTTGACCTTGTACCAGTGATTTGTACTGTCATGAAACTGTACTTTTTTCTATTGCAAACTTCTAATAAATTCTTCAATCAATCAAATTCTTCAAACTACAGCAGTGGTTCTCAAAGTGGATTTCAGGGACTCTCTAGGTTCCTTTATGGGGGTCTAAATGGACCCTTACAAGTCAGTAAAAGTTGAGGGGAGACCTTCAATGTATACCATTGCCTTTTTCTGTATATACTGTATGTATGTAGATATATCTGACCTGCTCCAGTTGCTTGTGTAATTTCACTGCACTTGAACACTGAGCAGTTTTCTTTTTCTTTATTCTATACTTCTTCCCTTTCCTGCAAAACTACAAATGATGGGAGCTTGCACAAAAAAAGAAAAAAAATCACCCACTGATTTACACCTGTAAACTTGTTGAAGTTGAATTGAGTAGATATATCAAGATTAAAGAACCACTGCTACTGCTGAATCTAAGGTAGGGATGGGAAGCGACGGTTAGTTTTGCAAAGCGTTGTCGCAATGCAATGGATTTATAAATCCCCCCCCCCCCCCTATATGTGATTCAGTTCATGTGCTTAAGGAATTATCTTGGCAGTCATGGCAGACCACTTTACATGTGGGGGTCTGAATACAGATCTTTTTGTGTATCGTCAGATGTCCAGCTCAACTTTGTTTAGCTGTGCCCTTGTCCCTGGTCCTACAGATGCAGATTAATGTACATTGATTTCCCAGTGAAGGACAAGCGTTTGGTGTTTGTTACCTTGCTGCTGCTGAGGGCTTGAGGTTTGGTCTCGCCGTCCGACAGCTCGTCGTAATCCTCGAACTCACTGGAGCTCCAGCCGTTGCTGTTTGAACGAGGTGTTGGTGTTGGTCTCTGGACGTCCTCATAGATGTCATCTGGATCTACAGAACAGCAGAGGAAAAACTTTGGCAATACTGTATGTATGCTTTGTATTAGATGCACATAATCATATAGGTACAAACTAGATACTAAATGGTAGGTAGTATTTTCCTCAAGATTGGCAGGGAAAAGGAGTGCTTTTTTTATTGTATTCAAATGTCATTTAAAACTGTACAGTCATCTTAGGCAAAACACGTATTGTGTAGTGGTTTGTCAGTACAGGTCAGGGCTACAGTACAAATTATAACATTTAAATTGAACACCTCTTTCCTTTCTTTCTCCTTTCACTCCAACCCTCAATAGTTGTACATGTTGTACATTTCACAGAATGTTGTACATACCACTGACTTGTATTCATTCCACAGCTAACGCTATTTTCTGCACATATACAGAGACTTAAAACTGTCTTTAACGTCTAACCCTGACAGCTTCCACTTTTATATATCTACTATTGGAACGGTAACCATGAATACATAATACTTGGATGCTATTTTAGACAGGAACATCCAATAAGGGTAGTCATATGCTTCAAAGCTGCTGACATAGCATCAATGTTGCCATATTCACCAAGCTTGTTTTAGCAAATAAGGGAAATTCAATTTTGCTTTTCTCAGTAATACCTTAATGTTGTTGTTGTTGTTGTTTTTTTTTTTGTCTATGGAAGCAATTTGATTTTGAATTCAAACTAGACAGCACTCTGTCAAGATGTCAGTTTGTGCCTTGTGCACTCATAGCCAAATATGGCCTAATAGTGCGCCAGCAGAGCATACATACATTAACCACTTTCAGCCCTATATTCATTTCTACCATTTGAAAGATCGACAAGATCTATGAGCTTGTAGATCGGCTAAAACATTTGTATACGTTTTATACATTCGAAAATGGGACATTCTACATATGAGTCCTTTTTACTTTTGGCACTTTAAGTACATTTTGATACCAATACTTTTGTACTTTTACTCAAGTAAATTTTGAATCCTGGACTTTTACATGTAGCAGAGTATTTCTAAATTGCGGTATTGCCACTTATACACTGCCTATTATTACACACGCATACACAATCCCACTCACCTTCCATCGGGGACAGCTGGTTCTCAGAGGGCACATCATCGTAGATCACGTCCAGACTCCTGCGCAGCTCGGGAGCGGCTGTGCTCTCGGGGCTGTAGTAGGTCTCACTGTCCTGGGTCTCCTGCGCTCTCAGACCCAACACCAGGTCTCCGTTCGGCGGCCCGTCCACACCGGACGGCTCTTTCTCACCTGGACTTACTGCTTCTGGCCTGGAAACATTTTCAGAAATGCTGGCCTGGTCTTGACTGGCAGTTGGTGTGAGCGTTGCAGTCCCTGGAGGTGTGAGCGTTGCAGTCCCTGTTGGTGTGAGCGTTGCATTCCCTGGAGGCAAATGAAACCATATTGAAGGCTAATATATACTTTGTTACATGGCTGTGTTGCTCGCCGGAAATCTGTTAATAGTTGGCTGTTAGTCCGCTTTAGTGCTAGTGCTAACTGTAGTACTCTAATACTCTGATATGCCTATAACATCTAAAAGATAATGGCTACTAATCTGGTGGGAACTACGGGTGGAGGAACAGAGGCACTGAATTATTCTTGGTATGTAGGGAGTCACGGATAGCAAACATGCACGCACACGAACACGAACACGCACGAGCGCGCGCGTGTGTGCACACACACACACACACACACACACACACACACACACACACACACACACACACACACACACACACACACACACACACACACACACACACACACACACACACACACACACACTCACAAAGTAAACAGGAAACAGGACAAACAGGGGGTGTATAAACATTTCTACTATTTTGGAGCAGCTAGTGTGGAACTCTTTATCATTTCAGTCACCAGGTTGAATTCAGTCAAACGAAAAAGCTCTTATCTCTCCAGTTCCAGTGTCTATCCTGCTGGGGTTTGTACCGTCTACTTTACTGAATGTCTGCTGGCTATCCCCTCATCCTTGAGGACAGTGCAAAAATGTCAGGACTCAATTGTGTCTTTAGCTATTACAGAAATAACTATGAACACAGATCTTTTGTTTAAAGTCATGTAGTTAACTAGAATAAGATTCTGACAATTTTCTTTCTTACTTTTAAACAGTCGTATATAAGAATTACATCATGACCCTTAGTTCTTTTATTTATTTATTTATTTGTTTAAATATATTTTTGGGCCTTCTTTGCCTTTATTCATAGTACAGTAGGTACTGTAGACAGTAAACAGGGAGAGCGAGACGGGTAGTGACACACAGCAAAGGCCGTCGGGATCGGGAACTGAACCCACAACACGCTGTCATGAATCAGAGCCTACAGTATGTGGCATGTGCCTGGACTGCTAATCCAGCGGACACCTCCTCATGAACCTTAAGGTATTGCCTGGAGAATTGTCTTTAGTCCAGCTCAGTGTCGTGCAGCCATGCCCTCATCAAGTCTAGCAGACAGGCCTAAGGACACTTCTCCTCTTAACTCATTCTAAATATCTGTGCCTTTGAATTATGTTCCTTTAATCCTCTGCTCAGTTTTTCTGCAGGAGCAGGAACATTCTGAAATTGATTGATTGACTGAACACTTTACAGTTTGCAAAGAAAAGGCACAGGAAAGTACAGTTAAATACAAGGTCTGCTAAGAGGATTTTAAACTCAAGAAAGCACTAAGACTTGTTTCCATTGGGGTCCTTTGTACTAAATTCATCGAAAAATATAATTGGTATAAGAATTGTATTATATAATATAATTTAGTATACCAAATGTGCAAAAATGACCAAATGACCACCCCCACGGGGCTGCTCACGGGGAATTCCCGGGGACCACCCACTCCTGCTACTCCAGAACGGATGCAAAAGTGGTGGCGCCCCCAGTGGAGGACCCCCTCCACTGCAGCTCACATAAAATGCCCTAACTTGGCCTAGGAGCGTCCGGGAGAGCCGGGGCCGGTACCTATTCGTCCGCCAAGGCAACGCGGAGACCCCACCCCTCATTTCTCACATGGCCCTCTTCTAGCGAGACCTACGGTCGCTTATCTCCCGATTAGGGAGTCTTACTGGTATAATATAATTTAGTATATACTTGAAAGCTGCTCGAGGTGTCCGTCCGTCCGTCCGTCCGTCCGTCACACACGTCACACGTCACACTTTTGCCCTGCTCATATCTCCGCAACCGTTGCCCCGATCCATGCCAGATTTTGCACACACACTCCTTACCTGCCAAACTACAACCTCCAAGGACCCCCGGAGCTCCAGGGACCCCCAGCTCCCTCGGGGACCCCCAAGTGTAAAAAATGAGCACATGTGCAAAAATTACCAAATGACCACCCCAACGGGGCTGCTCACGGGGCATTCCCGGGGACCACCCACTCCTGGTGCTCCAGAACGGATGCAAAAGTGGTGGCGCCCCCAGTGGAGGACCCCCTGCCACTGCAGCTCACATAAAATGCCGTAACTCGGGCTAGGAGCGACCGGGAGAGCCGGGGCCGGTACCTATTCGTCCGCCTTGGCGGCGCGGAGACCCCACCCCTCATTTCTCACATGGCCCTCTAGCGCCACCATGAGGCCGATTCAGATTTTGCCCTAAAATCACGAAAATCACTACACAGTATGTCTACACTCATGTCATCAACATGGATCAGGAAGATTTTGGAAAAACACATTTTTGCTCTATTTGTGGAGATAAGTGACCTACGGTCGCTTATCTCCCGATTAGGGAGTCTTACTGGTATAATACCAGTAAGACTCCCTAATCGGGAGATAAGCGACCGTAGGTCTCGCTAGAAGAGGGCCATGTGAGAAATGAGGGGTGGGGTCTCCGCGTTGCCTTGGCGGACGAATAGGTACCGGCCCCGGCTCTCCCGGACGCTCCTAGGCCAAGTTAGGGCATTTTATGTGAGCTGCAGTGGAGGGGGTCCTCCACTGGGGGCGCCACCACTTTTGCATCCGTTCTGGAGTAGCAGGAGTGGGTGGTCCCCGGGAATTCCCCGTGAGCAGCCCCGTGGGGGTGGTCATTTGGTCATTTTTGCACATTTGGTATTTTTTTTACACCTGGGGGTCCCCCAGGGACTGGAACTCCGGGGGTCCTTGGAGGTTGTAGTTTGGCAGGTAAGGAGTGTGTGTGCAAAATCTGGCATGGATCGGGGCAACGGTTGCGGAGATATGAGCAGGGCAAAAGTGTGACGTCTGACGTGTGACGGACTGACGCACGGACACCTGGTGGAGCTTTCTGTAGTAAGTGCGACCTACGGTCGCAATAATTTAGTATATACTTACCAGTAAGACTCCCTAATCGGGAGATAAGCGACCGTAGGTGGCTTATCTCCACAAATAGGGCAAAAATTTGTTTTTCCAAAATCTTCCTGATCCATGTTGATCACATGAGTGTAGACATGCTGTGTAGTGATATTCGTGATTTTAGGGCAAAAACTGTAGGAGCAGTGTCCAAAAATGTGTTTGAAAAATCGGCCTGAAGGTGGCGCTAGAATAGGGCCATGTGAGAAATGAGGGTTGGGGTCTCCGCGTTGCCTTGGCGGACGAATAGGTACCGGCCCCGGCTCTCCCGGACGCTCCTAGCCCGAGTTACGGCATTTTATGTGCGCTGCAGTGGCAGGGGGTCCTCCACTGGGGGCGCCACCACTTTTGCATCCGTTCTGGAGCACCAGGAGTCGGTGGTCCCCGGGAATTCCCCGCGAGCAGCCCCGTTGGGGAGGTCATTTGGTCATTTTTGCACATTTGGTCATTTTTTACATCTGGGGGTCCCCCAGGGACCTGGGGGTCCCTGGGGCTCCGGGGGTCCTTGGAGGTTGTAGTTTGGCAGGCAAGGAGTGTGTGTGTAAAATCTGGCATGGATCGGGTCAACGGGTGCGGAGATATAAGCAGGGAAAAAGTGTGACGTGTGACGTGTGACGGACTCACTCACAGACAGACAGCCGGTGGAGGTTTTGGTAGTAAATGCGACCTACGGTCGCAACAACTAACTGAATTGTTTACATCTGTGTAAATCTATCGGCAATGTGAATAGAGCTCTGAAGTGTGGTTGAATGTTGTCATGGATATCGTCCTGCGTACATTGTCATGCAGGGACGTGCAGAGAATGTTAGAGAGGCATGGGCTGGAATTTCCACACGGGCCTTTTGGTGGAAGCACCAAAAATAGCAGACCTCCAAGCTCACAACGTGTCGCAGCGCTTGGAGGTCGGCTATTTTCGGTGTGTGAAACAACACTGAACTAAGCATAACCAAGTCAATACTGGAGATGTGGCGTAACGGAATGGATTTCTACACAGAGAGGGCGATTCTTTCAACATAAGATGCTGCATTCAAGTTCAGGAGAGTTTTGACAAGGCAATTCTATTGAATGCTGCCTTCAGGTATGGCATGGAAAGAGGGCATTTGCATTTCTTTCACCATAGTAAAAATTGCACTTATGGTCTGGAAAGGGCAGTTTTTACAGACAGATAAAAGGGCAGGGGCTCAAGCCCCCTCTGATGTCTATGTGTTGCACGTGCCTGTTGTCATGGATACTGCCCTGCATGCATTGTCATGGATACTGTCCTGCGTAGGTTGTCCTTCGCCCATTCGTTTGCGCTGCCACTTATTTTATAGCATCTGTGCCCGGCTGCCCACACTGCCCGGACTCACAAATAATAATAATTATTATTAATCTTCCTCTGTATAACCTAACTTTGAGATTTTCATTTTTGAATCCAACCCCCCAAGGTGTTTCCTGTAAGATATTTTTGTTTTGTTTCCTGTTATGTTATGACTATGTCTTCAAGGTTTGGAGAAACTGTGTTTCTGACTTCCTTTTGTACAGAGCTGTTTTTTTGGGTGGATCGTTGGGATCTGGTGAGGTGAGGGTAGAGAGTTTTTTGGGGGGAGACAGCTAGCTAACATCTGTAGGTTACAGGGTAACACAAATCTGGGGGGTACAGTGTACCACACATCTGGGGGCTACAGTGTAACACAAATCTGGGGGGTACAGTGTAACACAAATCTGGGGGGTACAGTGTACCACACATCTGGGGGCTAACAGTGTACCACACTTCTGGGGGCTACAGTGTACCACACTTCTGGGGGCTACAGTGTACCACACATCTGGGGCTACAGTGTACCACACATCTGGGGGCTAACAGTGTACCACACATCTGGAGGCTACAGTGTACCTTTGTGCAATCGCAATGTGAGCTCTGAAACCACATTGAGCCATTCCTTGGCTCGAAGTGGCGTTTGTCCTGAACACACACACACACGCACAGGGCACACGCACACGCTTTTTGTGATGATACAGACAACTAATAGACACAACAAAGGCACATGCACACATAAGTTCATACTGTACATACACAGTCATTTACAGACAGTGACTGTACGGCTTTCATCCACCTTACACGCTTTTTACTTTGTTAAGGTCTGCACTTTACATCTTTAATATACTAAATCAACACCTTTATTATGTTGTGCAGTGTGCTGTTTACTGTGAAGGTGTATTGTGTTTTAAAACTGCAAATCAAATTAAACCTCAAGTGAATCCTGTGATCTTTAAATTAAACAAAAATACTCAGATATCAAATGATGTATAACATGTTTAAGCTGATCACAGGGACAGACTTAAGGGCTATAAATCATATGTGGACTGTCTATAATTGTGTCACACATGACATAGCAATGATAAACCTTTCTTTCATGAACCTTCTGTAATAGGAAGTTAGAGATTGCAGCATTTGTGTTGGTATTTACCTTCATAGATACAGTTGGCTTTCCACAAACTCTCAGCATCCCCACTCACTCCTAGCTCAAAGGAGGTGGACCGTCTGAAACAACAACAAACAATTAGTGGTTTCATATTTCTTCCAGCCTGATTTATACTTCATTGTACAGCAGTGTTTTACAACGAGAATAACGATCCTAAAAGCTCACACTGCGCCTGCGCGAGGCATTGTGAGTTTGTAGATCGGCAGAATGAAGGCATGTTATGATGCTAATTTAGGTTGTGTTCCATTTGGGTCAAACAGAACCAGTTGGCTCACTGGAAAGAGGTGTTTACCTTACTATTTCAAGTATTACATGGCTGTCCTGAAAAGGTTGTTTTACTAGATGTTTGATGCAATAACAAGAGTTCATGATGATCTTACCCTTCTGGTGACTCTCTGGTCTCCTCCATACCTCCTCTTTCTTCCGTGTGGATCTCTGACTTGCCTGAATATGATGGGGATGGGGGAAAAAAATGTATTACCTGTACTTCATATTAATGAGTGCTCAATTAGACCTATTTCTAATGTTGATTAGAACGTTTCAGCCTCATCTGATCTCTAGTAACGTCCAGTATAAAAAGAAATGAAAAAATAAAAAACATTATAGTATGTGGGGGCGGGAAACAGAAACAAAATGTCAATCCCTGTTCTAGTCGGCACACCTCTGAGAAGCTATGCTGTAAATACAATTCATAAGCATTGATGTTATTTCCATATCCTATCCATATTCAATTTCCCTGAGCTATAAGAATGGAGGGTTGTTGGTCCTCCTCCCGTACAGGGAGCATACCATTGATTCCTGGCGCTACTTTCTCTTCTTCAGCTCCTGCTGCGTTGCTCCTGGACGCGTCATGGTCGATAAGCTTGGGGTTCTCTGTGCTTGAGATGATGTTGTTCTTGATCTCGGCAGCAGAAGTCCCCGGTGCCACTTGTTCCTCATCACTGTCTTCAAACTCAAACTTTTGGCCCTCTTCATCCTGGTCTTCCTCCTCCGTGTGGGTCGTCCCATTAGGTATAGACACTAAAGAAGCAAACAGGCCAGTGAAGAAAAGACAACAGGATTTCTTCATTACATTCAATTCTTAAGACATTACCTTCAAATAGCAGTGATTTGCAACTTGTGTTGTGATTTGACGATGATACAGTGTATTGCGTCACACGCGCACACACACACACACACACACACACACACACACACACACACACACACACACACACACACACACACACACACACACACACAACCAGTGTTTGTTTTCTTGTCAAAATATCAAGGCACACCTTACTAATGCCAAGTAAAAAGTTGAATTTATAATTTGCCACTGTATTTGAAATGAGTGCACAAAACGTACTGCTCTAAGCACACCTGGAAGCTCATCTCTGGACCCATTTCTACATCTACTTCTACTGGACTGACAGGAACATCAGAGACAGTCACCAACTGTAGCCTACCTTGACGCGTAATGTAACTGATCCCAGAGATTCCAGGTTGAATCGCCAAGTCTGTCAGAGATGTAATGTTGTTTCCCATTCAGTTATACAGACTAATATGACACACTGAAAACAATTCCATTTCCTTTCCCACCAAATAATCTTATATTATACCCAATAATATAAACTCAAAACAAATGTGTGGTTATCTTGTTTAAAAACAAAAGATCTCTGCTCCTCTTGTCTGTGTATTTCACTTCCCCACTTTGGTGCGGTTTTTCTACAACCGCACAAACATTGGCTGAGCACAATTGCTTTGACCCTTGTACTCCTCGCTTGCTCGTAATTTCAACTTAGTGTCAGCTGGTAAGCTTGTTTTATAGTGCATGGTGTTGCAGAGTCACTCTGGATGACAGCATCAACTACAATAAAGGGAAAATCAAATGTAAACCTAAATCAGTGCTGCCATCTGAACGACTAGAGAAATGAAAGCCATTCAAAGGGGATGAATTTGTGGGTTTGTCATGCAGTGGTGTAAAGTAACCAAGTACATTTACTTGTACAATTTTGAGGTACTTGTATTTTACTTGAGTATTTCCAATTTCCAATACTTTTACTTCTACTCCACTACATCTCGGATCCAAATGTTGTACTTTTTACTTTAAATTTATTTGAAAATGTAGTTACTAGTATCTTTGTAGATATACATTATAATATTATAAAACATACATTAACCACTTTAGCCCTATTTTATATCTGGGCTGGTAGATCTGCTATTTTCAAACATTCTGTACTTTTACTTTTGGTAAAGTAAATTTTTATGCCAACACTTTCATACTTTCAAATTTTTTCCGGACTTTTACTTGTAACTGAGTATTTCTACATTGCACTATTGATACTTTTACTTAAGTAAATAATGTGAGTACTTTTTCCACCACTTGTCGTGGCACACGCGAGGCTAGCTGAGAGGAAGGATTACAATCTAAGCCTATGGCTTTTAACCACTTAAGCCCCATATACAGTAGGCCTACTTTGTTATATGGCCGATCTACAAGCTCACAACACGTCGCGGTGTGAAACTTTGAAAGTTTGTAGATTATTTTTTCTTTTTTTGCTATGTTTTAAAAATCTTAATGCTAAAGTTTCTCATCAGGACACAATACATAACACACAAATACAAACACAACCAGACAGCAGCAGCAGCACTTGCAATTCAACGTCATGGAAGTCGTGTGACAGCTGAAGAAGTGCAGGAGAAGACATTACAGAACCTGCCAGACTGCAACGTCTGGTGACAAGTTAACTCATTTAAAGGGATAGTCCACTTTCAACAGGGAAACAGTGGAAGGGGTTCTCTCCACATACACACCCATTGTAACTTCAAACTTCATTTTAACCATGTTAGATTCATTAAAAACACCCATTATTTTTTCTGGTAACTCATATTACCCTCCTAATATGTGAGCAGGCCGTGTTTTATCCATAACTTTTTTCATTTATTTTTAATAATTATTTGGGAAAATGGAAAAAATGAAATACAAAAAAGAAATTATTAAAAATAAATGAAAAATGTTATGGATAAAACACAGCCTGCTCACGTATTAGGAGGGTAGTATGAGTCACCAGAAAAATAATTGGTGTTTTTAACTAATCTATCATGGTTAAAATGAAGTTTGAAGTTACAATGGGTGTGCGTGGGGAGAGGCCCTGCATGGGCCTGGAGGGCCTGGTAACATTTACGTCATCAAATATCTAAATATTGAATCAAGCAAATTAAAAACTGTTCAGGGTGTTCATAAAAGCCTTATTAGACGATACAATTACCAAAGGTTTTTTTGAAAGTGAAATATCCCTTTAACTATATGGGCAAAGACCTCAGCTAAACAAATGCAAAGTGATTTTTAAGATATTTTTGGGAGCGTTTTGGCCTTTTTTTATATAGATTCACAGTAGAGACAGACAGGGAATAGGGAGAGAGAGATGGGGAGAGACATGCAACAAAGATCGTCGGGAATGAGACTCAAACCCACAATGTGCTGTAAGGCTACTACACATCAGCCTAGGTGCCTGGACCACAGGACCATGGTCCAGGCCTACATAAAGACCTTTAACCTTACAGTAAGTAAAGGCTTATTGGGAAGGAATACAAGTATTATTTAAAATAAATTGAGAATATCTATCTATAAATGCGAGAAGTCTCTGCGTGTGTGTTTGTAATCCGCGTATCTCGAGAACCGTTCGTCCCACCGGCTTCAGATTCGGCACGCGCACTCCCCGCCGCGGCACGGAGTGCAGTGCCGGGCCTCGACCCGACCCGACGCGCGGTTTTCCCTAACCGGCGCGAAACGTTCGGAATCTCCTTATGCGGAAATCGGCGCAAAATCGGCGCAAGCGCTGACTCATTGTGACATCACTGCAGTGCCGGGTGCAAGCGCTGAGTCATTGTGACATCACTGCAGGCAGATACAGGGTCCTAGCCTCGACCCGACAGACTGAGATCTCCATATATGGGCATATGGGCAGATACAGAGATCTCCATATATGGGCAATACAGGGGCCTTGCCTCGACCCGACAGATATCTCCGTATATGGGCATAAAAGGGACACAGACAGATATATGGGCATAAAAGGGACACAGACTGAGATCTCCATGACAGATATCTCCGTATATGGGCATAAAAGGGACACAGACTGAAACAGAGAATGGGCATATGGGCAGATACAGAGATCTCCATATATGGGCATATGGGCATAAAATGGACGCAGATATATGGGCATAAAAGGGACACAGACTGAGATCTCCATATATGGGCATATGGGCAGATACAGAGATCTCCATATATGGGCATATGGGCATAAAAGAAGTAGATACAGGGTCCTAGCCTCGACCCAACAGACTGAGATCTCCATATATGGGCATATGGGCAGATACAGAGATCTCCATATATGGGCAATACAGGGGCCTTGCCTCGACCCGACAGATATCTCCGTATATGGGCATAAAAGGGACACAGACAGATATATGGGCATAAAAGGGACACAGACTGAGATCTCCATGACAGATATCTCCGTATATGGGCATAAAAGGGACACAGACTGATACAGAGAATGGGCATATGGGCAGATACAGAGATCTCCATATATGGGCATATGGGCATAAAATGGACGCAGATATATGGGCATAAAAGGGACACAGACTGAGATCTCCATATATGGGCATATGGGCAGATACAGAGATCTCCATATATGGGCATATGGGCATAAAAGATGGACACAGATAGAGTATATGGGCATAAAAGGGACACAGACAGATACAGAGATCTCCATATAATGGGGTTTGCATTAAAGGGTGGGGCATTCATTCCCTATTTACATCGTTCCCGAGTTGGCCAGGTCGCAAACTCCATATATGGGCATAAATGGGCACAGGCAAACAGATGGTCAAACCAGGTCCTAGAGAGATCTCCATATATGGGCAGAAAATGGACGTAGACAGACATATCTCTCCATATATGGGCATAAATGGACACACGCAAACAGATGGTCAAAACGGATCCTATGACAACAGGTATAATGGGGTTTGCATTAAAGGGCGGGGCATTCATTCCCTATTTACATTGTTCCCGAGTTGGCCAGGCCGCCGACTAGGCACTCGGCCGCCCGAAGGGCGGCCGAGCTTCTAGTACTTAAAATGAAGGTTATTGGTAGCCTAGCTCAGCTAGACAATCCACCCATGTTAAAACAAGGAGGGGATGTATACTGTAAGGAGTACAGGGATAGGAGGGGATACTGCAGTTACATGTAGTTAGCTGCATTAGTATATAGTCTGCTAGGTTATTGGAGCACCCATTTAATTTGTACCGGTATATGTATTTTAACAACATTTTGCAGGACAACACTTCCAGCACCAGTTAGGATGGATAAAAGCAGAGTACAAATTTCACAATGACATACTGTAGTCTATGTGAAAATGTACTGTGACAATAAATACCCCAAAGGAGATGCAGTGGATCTTTAAACAGAAGAGCTGAAAGAAAACAGTTTCTTTAAGCATGAGACTCCAATTGCAGCCACTTGAGGGAATCAGAGAGTCCACTTGTTTGAGCAAACTAGTCTGGCCTAAGGCTTTGGCATTGCCTGGTTGATACAATAATAATGTTACAACACAGGGAGGGATAGACACCCAAACAGAAACTGTTAATACCCCAAACAAATGCTTGGGGTATTATAAATATAAACCTGGTAGTGAGATAACTATAGGCTTATCTTTATGTATTATTATGTATGAAACGTCTGCCGATATTTGCTGCCACTTTGTGGTCTTAATTTTAAAGACTGGGGTGTCTATAATAAGCCATCTGTTCCTTTCTGAAGTAGCAGGCAAATATTAACCTAATGAAACAATATACCGGTAGATCTCTGAAGTAGTCATTTATATCTGAGGACAAGTTCAGATTTCCTCGGAGGAAGGCAGGTTGTTTAATGCAATTAGCATTTAATAGTAATTGCTTTCTGACATCCAAGATGGTGTTATAGTCCTTCAGTTTAATGATAAAGCATACAGGTATGGACAGAGAGTACCGGTAGCTGTATTATCTCTTTTCTTTCAGAAAGTTGTGGCTCTATTTCAGTGAGACATTTCTTTGCAGTTTTGTAAGCAATGATTTTGCCTCATAACTCATTAATACCAGGAAGCATCTGTGTCATATTTTGAGATGGGGTCAGCGGCCAAATCCACATAATCTTAAGACATTAAATGTTGTAGAATTGGCCTCATGTTGTAATGGGTTAACATGGCTTTAGCCACAGGCACCCTGGCATCCATGAGAATATTTTATATTTTTGGGAAATTTCTGAAAAGTGCCTGCTGAGTTGCAAGATGGAGGAGGGTGTGTTGATAGATGCTCATCAAGATAGGGATCTAAGATAACAATAATCAACCCCTAATAATGAAGATAGTATTAAATCTGGTAGAAAATGTAAAACCTTCAGCGAGAAGTGGGGGTCGCCATCCATATTAGGAGCATACTATTGATAACGTTTCAGGAGATGGTATCTGGATGTGGAGCAGGAAGCACTTCTGTCAATGGCTTCATTGGCTCCGGGTGCTCAACACTAAATATAATGGCGGCACTCCAGAAAATGCAAGACTGCTGGCAGATCTTTTATCCATACCTCGTCCTTGAAGGAGGCTAACCACAAGAGGGTCTGTTTGCGTGTGTCTGTGTGTGTAGTTGTCTGTATGTCTGTTTGTCCAGAGCCAATATTGCAAACCGCCGGACTGATCAACGCCAACTTCCTTGTTTATTTATTTATTTATTTATTTATTTATTTATTTATTTTTTATATTTAAGATGATGAACTGACTCAGATTTGGATGTAGAAAAGTGTAAAAGAAAAATATCATCTTTCTAAATGTGTGCGCTCTGTTTCAGGATGGCACGTTGCTGACACAACACAAAGGCGTGGTCCTGAGAGCAGCAATTAAAGATTCACTGGGGTAATCCTGTTGTGTTTGACCGCTTAAGGGTCCCTACGGTATTCCTGGACAGGTGCTTTCTTGTGAAGGAGGAGGACATATGGCCCGGGAGGAGCCTCCATGTCCTTAGACAGCATATGGTCACTAGGCTAGCGCTGACATCATCAGGAAGCTGCCTTCTGGCCTGTATCAGATTAACTGATCGGTCTTCCTCTATGGCAGACTGAGTTCCCTAGAATCAGACCCGCTGAGCCCACCGTATTGTAGGAGCGCAACAGTTAATCAACATAATTTATTGATAGATTTTCTTTAAAACAGGAGCAGAAATCATCATGCAATGCCTTGTGAGCCAGTAGATTTGCAATTTTTGCATGACATTGATGTATGACAAAGTATAAATAGTATAAAAAAAAGTGGTTAATCAGACAATTTTTACTTTTTACTTCTTCCATACGTTGGGATATTTAAAAGAGAAAATCAAATATGTAAAAAAAGAAAAAAACATGTATGAAAACACACTGACTTTTGCAAAAAATAGCCCATCTAATAGCCGCTTCTAGATCTAGGTCTTTTTTACTATACAACAAAGTGGTTCAAATGTAATGTATTTAGGCAATGACGTCCACTACAGTATGTATAAGCCTCCCAAGTGAGATGAACATCCTGTGTCAGACCACAAGATATTGAGCCCACACTGTTTCTCCAAGGACAGCACAGTCTGTCTGTCTGTCTAGTTTAATGGTTCTCAATTAACCCCCACGGGTCCATGAGGAGTTAAGGGTCAGTAACTCTGTGAGTGTAAAATAGAACCAAACAACTCTAATAACACAGTATAGAGTGGGAACTCCAATAACACAGTATAGAGTGGGGTCCCGGGGATAGAAAAGTATCAAAATAGGGGTTCTTTAAATTATAACGGTTGAGAATCACTGGTCTAGTTCATTATGAGAGATCTTGGGGTGGGGGGCTAAGCAGATGATGAACAGACGATCAACTGGAACAGATGTATCACTTAATTTTACTTTTAACTGAAACACTGAAACACTGAAAAAACATTAAGACCTGAGACAGATTCTAATGCCTTGTAAACCAGTAGTTCTCACATTTTCAATTTCTTTCTAAAATGTTCAAAAATAGCAGATGTACAAGCCAGCAACGTGGCACTAAGTGACGTGCTGTGAGCTTTTATATCTGCTGATTCTGAATGCAAAAATCTACACTTTCCTGGGTTTGGGATGAGTAGAGGTCACATGATCCAAATAGGAGGGAACAATATTGAGATGATTGATCCATCACTGCATCACAGAATGGAAACCAAATGTGTCGATTGTTGCCTGATTTGAATGTAGTTCTTGTTTTGTGTTGAATCATTTGCATTGACAGTTATGCTGCCTCTCTAATGTGTGAAGCACAGAATAAAACTTACGGAAATAAAATGACTCAGAGTTTTGCAGACAGACAGGTTATGTTGACTAGTCAATAAAATATTTTAGTGGCTCACCCAGGGCTTGACGGATGAGAGGGAGCGGAGAAGCCATGTTGGGTTCCTTTGTGATTGTCACATCAACTGTGAATATAAAACAGACATAAAGTTTAGAAAACATCACCTTAAAGGCAGGAGCAGGTTAACACCTTAAGCCTTGTGTACTTAGTTTGTAGTATGACATAGTGAAAATAGTTTCACTATTGGACATTCAGTTAGTTAGTTAATGTTAATTTGTTCGTTTTTTAGGAGGGGGCAATAATTGCAATTATTATTTTTGAAACTTTTCACCTATAGTATTAGTGACAGGCCAGAAATAGAGGCCAGTTTAAAAGTGATTAACAGGCACACAGCTGTCTTTATTTCCTTGTGTATTCCCATCCAAATCCAAGCCTAACCGGTTGTTCCAAACCTGCAGCATGACAGTTAATCATTTCAAAACAGTTGTCGATAGGTGAAAGGTGTGTGCCTGACATCTGATGATCTGAAGCATATTGAACGGCTCAGAGGCAGAGATGTTGACATGTGTGAGTCAGCATGGTTTCCCAGGGGGAGCCCAGCGGTAAACATCTCTGCTTCTTGTCACTGCATGTTACAAGAGACAGTGACCAGGGGTGTCGCACCAAATTCTGGGCCCCTGGTATAAGGATTCACTGCAGGCTCTCGCACAATTATTTTGTGCTTTACCTATTGAACAATAGCAGATATAGAAGTCTTTGAATATTTCAAATCCTTCTAAGGTTTTTTGAAGAAACGATGTTTCTATGTCAGTGGTGCTCAAACGTTTTCACGTGAAGGACCCCCAGAATATGTATTTGGCCACAGACCCCCATCTCAACATAATTAGTTCCAGAGACCCCCCAGAAGCAAAATTTGAGTTAAAAATGTTCGCTTAAAAATACATATATTCAAAGATTTGCACACATTTTCACAACTTTTCGAAAATAGCAGATCTACAAGCTCGCCGCGCTGTGACCTTGTATATCTGCTATTTTTCAATAGCTAAAGTATAAAATAATTCAGTCCCTCTTTTCCCCCCCTTGTGACGCCCCTGCAAGAGACAGTGACTAAACATCCAGCAGCTTGGATGCTCAGTGTATTGAAGTGTCCACGAGAGAGTTTGGTACACTCTCAAACATAAACCTGGACCTTAACAGTGAGGCATGCATGTGATATTTCAGGTGAGGTCGGACAACATATCATCGCTGTCGGGCAGAAACCTTGTATGTCCAAAGCTTGTATTGGTTCAATATTTATAAAACAATCATTTTCACTATATTTTTTCGTTTGCGACACGTATTGATTCGACATGTTATGAGTAGATCTTAAATTATGAAATAAAATGTAGAAATATGGAGATAGAAGATTTCTTCCCAACAGAAACGATATGTGAATGTTAGGCCTTCACTTGAGAGTGCTGCACTCATGCATACAGTATACGTATATACCTGTCTCATAGGAGGGCTGTAGACACCAGTGACATCATTGTTAGGCAGGTTTTTTCACATTTTTTATTTTGATTTCTATTAACGTGAGAATAATGGCTTCCATTATAGCATGCAAACTTTCCTGGAATAGAAAGCCTATACAGTTTCTATTAGCTTGGATTCCCATTGACGATGTCACTGGTAGGTGAGTTTCTGAACTGTCCACAGTGCTCCTCTGAGACACAGACCGAGTAGACAAAAATGGTACCATATTATAATGAGCTTTAGTGAGGACCAATTATATGAAAATATAGGTTGAAAATGGGTGAAGTTGTCCTTTAAGAATGTTGGGTTTCAACTTCTTTCAAATACTCAAAATCACATCCCTCAACCCCGCGCACACACAAACATGCAGCAGTCCAGGTAAACACATCATTATCCCCATGGAGGCCGTAGGTACACCCAGGGGCGTCACAACGGGTAGGAAAGTGGGACTGAGTTACTGGGGCCCAAGGTGGAGGGGCCCTAATAACTTTATCTATTGAAAAATAGCAGATATACAAGCTCACAGCGCGGCACCGAGTGCCGCGCTGCGAGCTTGTAGATCTGCTATTTTTGAAAAGTTGTGAAAATGTGTGAAAATCTTTGAATATATGTATTTTTTAAGCGAACATTTCTAACTGAAATTTTGCTTCTGGGGGTCCCTGACTCCCTGGAACTAAATATTTTGAGATCGGGGTCTGTGGCCAAATACATATCATCTTGGGGGTCCTTGACATAGGTTTCTTGCACACATTTTCACGATTTTTAAAAAATAGCAGATATACAAGCTTGCAGCGCGGCACTCGGTGCCGCGCTGTGAGCTTGTATATCTGCTATTTTTCAATAGTTAACATTCATGGGGGGCCCGCAGTGAATCGGATGAATCCTTGTACCCAGGGCCCAGAATTTGGTGTGACGCCCCTGGGTACACCTGTAGAGTAGACAGCTGTGTACTGTGCAGCAGTGACGTGAGTGCGCTAACATTCCTCGGGCGTCTATAGCAAATCCAGACTTGTTAACTTGTCACTTCCAACATGTGTTTGTTTGGCGTCAACTCAAGACACTAGCCTTACACAAAGTGACACTTCACCAACAATGATTTGTCAATGGGTCAAATCGGTCAATCTCCAAAGTGTGATATTTACCTCAATGTGAGGTGATCAAATGTGTGGATTAATTCAGATAAAAACGTAGACACTAGACAGGGCAGCAAATAAATCTAAATGCTGGATATTCAAATACTGGTAACGTGAGAAAAACAATAACGTATCGTGTATGTTATCATTTGGCATTCTCGTGAACAATAAATATGTTATATATTTTAGAAACAGCTAAGGCTGCCCAGCCCCCACATTTCCTATACTCAAGGCTGTGATGTCAAGGCTGGAGGAAGTCCATCCCTGTTAAACTCACCCACCTCTCGATAGAAAGATCATCAATAGATTTATTTTCACAGTTAATGTAGAGAGAGGCTTACAGAGCATTGCAAATATACTGTAGCTGGTTTTGAATGCTAGACATTTATAATGTCCATTTATCAGCCAATATTGTACAATGTATAGTCAATCAATACAGTGTACAACTAGCTACCTCAACTTGTGGTGTAATTACTGTGCAATTCCATTCTTCTACCTGCACCTTAAAAGTCCTCATTTTAAATTGTTTCCATGTGTTATTGTATATAAAAAAGGAACTGCATTGTTGTTTAGATATGGACTACCGGTAAGTATGTAAATAACTGAAGTTGTCCCTTTTGTTATCTTTAAATAGCATGTCAGTACGGAAGCTGCAACTGTCCATCGGGTACAAATTGAGAGAACTATTATCAGCAACACTTGATGCCGGGCTGGCATCTATGCTTGCACTCCAATAAGGTCAATGGAGTCCTGTATTCACCCTAATTTCAGAGAAACATTTTGCCCTCAAACTACACAAAGTTGAAGGGCGGCTCAACGGAGATGAATTATTCACAAGGCTATATAGGAAAAAAAGGGCCATCAGTAGATATGGTGGGCACAATAAATGTAGAACAGCTGAGAAAAAGAAACTACGTGTACTTCTGTCATCTCTGATGAGAGAACAGCGTTGCGATTGTCCAGACCAAGGGACCTTTTGTCAGCGTGGGACCGCTGGCGCCCACCGCAAAGGCGAGCATTCAATCTGTGTATGACCCCCCCATCAGTTCTTGCAAGGAAAGAATGGTGGTTAAATGAGACTCACACACATTCTTGCATATTTCATTAAAAAGCTGATGTGAATGCCATCGTACGAGAAAGGGGCTATTATTATTACAAGAAGCAGGCCTATATGTGGCTGTACTGGTTATAGCTACATGCATATGGGGTTTGAAGAGAACACAGATGAACTCTTTAACACTACAAATGATGAAATAGTTCATCAGCGGAAAGGACTGATAATAAAAGGCAATATTCACAAAGGCTGTTCCATGTTCAGCATTTCACAGTGAAATCCGTAGTGGTCATTTAACTCAGATGGATTGGTTCCACTTTTCTACACGCTCTCTATACAAGTTAGATTAACAGTGACGATTTGGCTGTGTTATTGTTGTAGTTTCTATTCAACAACAAGCACTCAGTTTCTCTCTTTTGCACCCAATATTCTTGGAATTTGCACCCAACATTCTTGGAATTTGCACCCAATATTCATTAATCAATAGAATGGTATGGGAGTCTGTCAAGCCAGGACCTTTAGGAGAACCCCTCTACCTTTGTACTCTCCAGCAATGTCAGCTTTAAAGACGACTCGAGGGGTTTAAAAGAAGTCTGTCGTCGTCATAGCGATAGTCAGGCTTCCAGTGTAAACAGCACTGTTGTGCCTTGCCTGGCTTGAATACATGAAAACATGACAAGGTCTAATAACAGCGTGGCTTCATGTGGACCTAGGACGTCATGTGGCCAGTCTGTGACTTAAATCCTCTATGACATATCTATAACGTATGACAGCATATGCCAGTCACTTCCATTTTCTAAATTAAAGTTCAAATATTTCCAATGATATAAAAAGGAGGAAGAAATGCATGCAGGTACTTCCTTGGCCTATACTGGCAGTGCTAATCAGTCCAGCTGTTTGAAAGACTATCCCCGGCCCGGACAGACTTCTAGATGACTCATGTCCTACAGCACCTCACCAAAGTAACAGCATCCGCATTAACTACTACAGTATCTATATCTATCTATACTACAGTATAGAGACAATAGGGCAGCAGCTCAGCAAGCAAGCTTGCAGTCTGTTGCACGCTCCCGCCAGCCTGTGACAGGTCACATGCATCTATAAACATGTCCTACTTGAGCAGGTCATTGGAATTTGTTACTGTTGTTATTTCACAACTGTACCATGAAACCATTTCAGTTTCTCTGAGCCCTGACTCATAGAAACAGACCTGTCATCATGGCCTTCCTTGTTACTCCTGACTGTGTACTTTACTAGTTCTCAACATGGGGTCCCCAGGGGTCCTTGGGGGGGTTCCAGGGTATCCCTCAGCTAAACAAAAACTGGGGATTTATAGGGGTCCCAAAGATATAAGTCTAACCCTAACCCTCTCAGAAATGGTGTCTGGCCTAATGGATATCAAACGGTGGGTCCTTGAATAAAAAGGTTGATAATAATCACTGAGTCCCTCCCTATGCTGCTAACTGAATGAATGACGTATAGGAATAGACATGTAGCCTACACAACTTCTCTGAGAAGATGGGTGGTGTCAGTATTGGGAAACCTCTGGAAACACACCCTGTGATTCATTTTCAGGTGTTTTATTGTGCCAACCAAGCAAGGTCATCATAATGTACAGTGATGCTCCCCCCCACCCACCCTCCCTCCTGTAGTTTTGGGACCACTGCACAACCATGCACCATTTCACTCCCCTGCATTCCGGTGTCACCATGACCATGATCAATCAGAAAGAAAAACAAATGTTTTTACAATACAATATAAAGAATCCTGAAATTATCTTTACAAATAAACAATTGGAGATATGAAAGAAAAGCATCAGTGTAGCTTTTCTGTTGCAGTCACAGTGGGAGTGGGGTGTGCAATGTGCATGCATGGTGCAGAGGATGACAGACAGACAGACAGACAGACAGACAGACAGACAGACAGACAGACAGACAGACAGACAGACAGACAGACAGACAGACACAATACCTCCAACGTCCTCTTGGTACACTGGCACACTTCTTCCACCTGCTGTCCCGGCCGGTGACACAGTTCTTCAGCCTCTTAAATCCCGCACAGCACCTGGACGCATTGCTTTAGGATTGCTTTAAGGGCTGCAGCAGCACCCACCACCACCCATGGTTGCTCCCCTCTTCAAGGCTCTGGTGGGCTTTCTCCATCTGCTGCACTAGAGAACCTAAGAGGGTTCTTCTGGCAGAACTAAAGAAGGTCTGTCAGTCAGCTATTCCCTGGTAAACTGTTCTTTCTATGGTTTTTGCCGTGTTCTATTTCTCCTCCCTCTCTTCCTTTATCCCCTCCCTCCACTGCTGCGGTGCTGAGAGAGAGAGAGAGAGAGAGAGAGAGAGAGAGGGGGGGGGGGGGGGGGGGGGGGGGGGATCCACCAATCACAGACAGACTGGACGGTAGCGTCTTCATCCCATGGCCACGAGGAGCGATCGCGCGTGATTGGCTTCGGTGTCGGATACCCTGACAACGATCACAGCGCTGGGATGAAAATGTAATACATTTTTAGTTTGTCTTCATGTTTTACCAAAAAATAGAAATAATAATAAAAAAGTCTATACAGAACATTCTGAATATTATTAATCATACACCAGCCTCTGTCGCAGAAATGACACAAAATAAAAACATAGGTCTATGTTTAATCAATTCGATTTCTAACACGAGCAATAACATTCACTTATTAATGATAATATTCCATCGCACGAGACTCGCTTCTTGTCAAAAAAAGAACAGATCTTTTTGATAAAAGCGGTCAAAAAGTGGAAAGCCCGGTTACCGTTTACTGTTTGTTGCGCAGATCCGGTTTAGAGCCCCGCCTACCCGTATCCGGTAATCTCCACATACACATACATGGAAACACACAGAGGTTCCGTTATTGGCCCTGGACCGGATATGTGAAGCGCAAAATCAAATTGATCCCTGTTTAACCACGGCACTGCGGAGTTGCTTTCAACCTTTTTCATATAAGGATCATTATTTATTCATTTGAGCCGCGGACCACCATTTGGTGAGATTTAGCCTCTCAGACAAAACACTTTGAATATGTTATCGTTGGTATTGATTGATGTATTAGGACTAGAGAGATGACAGGCAAAAAACGTTGATCAAAATAAAAAATATTCATTGTCTATAAATCTAATTGTGTAGATGTAATAATAATGTAATTATTGAGTGCATAAAATGTTACACTCTCAAGAGTTACAGTTACTGATCTATATAATAAGGGTATTTGATTACCAACTCTCCATCATATAGCTGGGGGGAGTCTGGGGACCACCTGGAATATCCCTTCAGTTCAAGGACCACCTGGTGGACCCCGGACCACTGGTTGAAAGCCACCGTGGACCCCGGCCGGCATGATGAATAGTAAATGAATGAAAACCACGTGGTCTGATGGAGACGCTGCAGATTCTTTTGTTCCAAATCAATCAAATAACGAGGAAGAACGACAGAGCTCGAGCTGCTGCTGAATCAGGAAACCAGATGATTTATTCTGTCATCTCGGAAGAATTCTGCTAAAAAACACAGCACGATAGACGCCCGTTGTTCGAAGCCGCGTGCAGCCTGCCGTCCTATCGCGTTGATCTACGACGATCTGGTAAATAGTTTGTGTTTTAAAAAGTTTGTTTTATTAAACATCGCGATATGTATATGATGCATCCAGACAGTGCTCATGTTGTGGCTTTTGTTTAAGACCGGCGACGGCGAGGGACGTGAATAATAACGCGTTAATAAGTGTGTCAATGAACGCTGCTTTTGCCACGTTGTGTACTTATAGGTGTAACTAAAACCGTCCGTGTAAAATATTCCAACTTCTCCGTCCACTGTTTGTTTACGGCAGTTTTTGTTGAGCTGGTAAAGAAGTGCTAGCACGTCGGCTAGCCCCGGTTAGCCGTTGTGAACAAAGAGAGCTAGGTGAGTTAGCTTCATGATGCTAATTCACCAGGCTCCTTCATGTTGGTTATTGTTGTTAAACTTTGACTTATTGTAAATGAAATTGGGACTGAACATCCATAGAATAATAACAATGCACTGGTAGTTTGCAGGAATGACAAACTACTACAGGAGGTTACATAACAGATGGCTCAGAAGCTGTCCACTTTAAGGAACACGTATAGGTTTGCAGGTGTCACATTTATTAATTCATAAAGGTTAACTTAAACTGACTCGGTCAGGGAGATGCAGACCATCTATGCCAGTGGCTTTCAACCTTTCTTTTTCATATCAAGGTCCATTATTTATTCTACATTTGAGCCACGGACCACCATTTGATATGATTTAGCCTCTCAAACCTAACCCAAAACTTAGATAAGATTTTGTCCACAATTCCATTCTGTCTTGATGTTGGTACCATATAATAGGAGAGATACAATAGGAGTTTACTTCTTGTAAATTAAGTAATACAGATGTTTAAGAATAATTGAACTCTTGACAGTGTAAATTACTCAAGAGTTAAATATCTTAGGGTCCATTTGGTTACCAACTCCATCATTTAGCTGGGGACCCCCTGGAACCTCCTCAAGGACCACTGGTGGTCCTCGGACCACTGGTTGAAAACCACCACTGATCTAAAGAAAGCTCCTGAAAGCAATGGCTTCTGTGTTCCTGCGGAACGGATAATACTCTTTTCAGTTTGACCACTGCTACATGACCAGTGACTACTATTCAACTTGTTTTGATCGATCAGTAGTGGATATTGATACTGCTATATAGTACAATTATAGCCTAACACACATGAAGGATTCCCTCGTAGAAATGTACATGCTATTTTTTGCCACAGACATGCAAAATGAGTACACTAACGCATAAAGAGCTTGCCCTAAATGACAGGTGGACTCCTATTGGTGTCAGTTAATCAGTGTCATACTGTACATATTCAGAAGAAAACTTGGAGACTGACATTCAGTAATTTGGTCTTATGATAAAAATTAGAACATTATAATGACGTGTAAAAATGAAATCTAGAATTTGCCACAGACGAGACCAAGTCTTACCACGTTAAAGTCTGTGTACTGCCTTATTTTCTACTTTTGCCTTGAATGTGATTTAACGTGTCGTGCCCCCTTAAAAATCCTCTTGTCTTGCAGCATCTTAGCCTGTGAGTGAACGATGCCCCGCAAGAAGGTGACAGATCATGACGCTGACTATGGGAAGAAGAAGAAGAGGGCAAGTGGCAAGCGGAAAGAGAGAGACTTCAGCAGCGACGACGAGTTTGACGATTTTGAGCAGGAGAACAACAAGAAACCTGGGAGGCCTGCAGCCAAGTCTGGTTTCCAGCCTGTCACCGTGGCGGACGATGTGAAGGAAAAGATAGTGAGTTCAGATTTTGCACACACACCTCATTTTACATCTGTTGTTACTGTTAAACGCTTGTAATACCCGTTAAGCATCCGGTCATTCCCAAGGAATTATTGTCATCTAAGACATCTGTTTTATATTTGTAAATATGATTGATTGCATTATGGATCATCTTTGAAGGACTGAAAACAAAATGAGTAATTCCGAAGAATTCTGAGAATGTGGTGATGCTTCAGTTCAGACAAGGGCATGGCTGTTCACTGACTTTATGCTATCGCTTCTGCAGAAACTGGAGTGTCCCAAAGTGAAGGGTCAGTTGGTCATCTTTGGAGCGACGAACTGGGATCTAATTGGAAGGAAAGAGGTACCTAAACAGCAAGGTAGGAGGATACAGCCAGTTGTTCCTTTTACCACACCGGGGTGGATCTACAAGCTCACCATGCTTTGCAATTTTATGTTGACCTATTAAAACGAAAATGCAATAACACACAGCCTTTATGCCATAAGTCATGGACTGGTCTGTCATTTCTTATTATTCACACAGACTATTGTTATTTGGCTGACATTTAACAGTTGGACAGTGACTTATTGGCTGTACCTCGCTCCCATTGTTGAACTTGGTTGTTAAGGATGATTTATACTTAACCCTTCACCATGCGGAACCGAGAACCAAGCATAAATCAGGCATTCGTGCGTAGATGACCTGATGGACATGACAGTGTGGGTCTGTCTGCACTAGTCAAGACAGAATCAATGAATGATTGGTTGAAAAGCGCCAGCGCATCTGCCTATAATAGGGGAACATTGATGTTTCTCAATCCATGCCTGGGTTCTGCTCTACACCCCAAGAACAAAGCCCATGTCAGAATGTATTGCTTGTCTTTAATTCACCAGTTTGGTCTTAAAGCCAATTTGAACTTTGATTGAACCTGGGGTTGTATAGTTGCGTGAGTATTATGCAAGACCAAATATTGTAAATTCATACCGGTAATCAGTTTCTCCTATAGTTTATTTAGGGTCTGACGCAAAATCCCACAAAAGGCTATACCAGCCACTTTATTCATTAACTCTTTCCATAAAAACTAAACAAAACCAAAAGAAATTATTTGAAGTTATGTTATCACCCATATAAAAAATAAAACAGGACATATGCCAGCAGCAGTTTGTTTTAAACCAGACAGATTTCACTAACACCCTTGTTGTGGTTATTGTCTTTCATCCCATAATGTCTATTCATATGTATGCATAACAATAGCCCCCCCTCTACCACCCCTGATTCATGTCTGGGGTATGGTATAGATAGCCCTGCCTCCAAGGCGCCTTGTCTTTTCTACATTGGCACACAGTAAGAAGCCTGCATTGTAGAGACTGGGGGGGTGGGGTATTGCTAAGTGCAGCTGCGTTGTATGGACAAAGACATCTCTATTTATAGCACCACTGTGATTCTCCATTCAATTCACAGGGCAACAAAAATGCATGCAAAATCCATTTGACATATTTTAGTATCGACATCAGGTAGTTAAAATCCAAGAAAGTTCAGCTAGCGTTGTCCGTGCTGTGTCATGTTTAAGGCTTATTTATGTATAAATAAAATGGTAAGTGAAAAGATGTTAGTTTTCTTTTGCCAAGCATAAAGTTTTAAAACTATCGGCATTCAAGGTACATTGTTTTTGTAAATTAATATGATCACACAGATCAAAAGCATGGCTCTTCGTGTTGACATGACTGGCATGTGTATTTTTGCTTGTAGTGGCATACCGGAATCTGGGCGTGAGCTTGTGGGGCCCCCACCGCTACGCCAGTCTGAACGATGTCCAGGTCAGCTGCGTGGTTTCTGGTCCCTGTGCTGCCCACAGCCTCCTCATCACCACAGAGCGCAAGCTGTATAGCTGGGGTAAGCTCACACGCAGCATCTCCAATCTCCTCTTCACCTTTATGAATGACATGAACCCACTGACTCTACACATGTACCTAATTTCATGTGTTTGAATCTGGAGAGGCATGATGTGTCCATATTGACATTTGGATTCCTGTGGCCACCCTGTAGGTCGTAATGAGAAGGGCCAACTCGGACACGGTGACACAAAGCGCGTTGATGTCCCTAAGCTTATCGAAGCCCTGGCAGACGAGGTGATTGTTGGAGGAGCCTGCGGCCGTAACCACACCCTGGCACTCGCAGGTAAGGCTCACCCTGATCAGGGTTGTAAGTGCTTCATTTGGACTGTTTTGGTCTTGAACACAAAATTCCTGAAAGACCATTGACCATTTTTGACAAATAGTGGGAGAAATATGTAACAAAAAAATGCAAATGTGTTCACTTCCGGCAGAAAGCTGGACATTTGCACCTAGGGGTATTTTTGTGCGCTGAATTCAAACATTGACGGTAAACACCTTTTTCACATATTTCTCCCACTAAAACGTGTTAAAAATGTTAAACATATTTGACATCCCTGCTGACAAGTGCACTTAACTTAAAGCGATTCCTTGATGTTTCATCTGCCATCCCTCTGCCCTTGGAGAATATGGGTCTGGCCCGCTCAATTGTGAATCCATTTCCACCAGGGCCCAGCATTGGTCTGGTCTAACCAATTGTGTCCAGAGCCATATTTTTAACCCACCCCTTGGAAATTAAAATTCTGCTCGCGAGTCCAGAAGACTAATATCCGATACGCAGTGAGGAATTAGTATGAGCAACGCCAGGCTAGAATCTCACATCTCTATTTGAAGGTGAAGGTGAAGATTGTAATCTTAAAAGGCAAACATTTGTTGGAGGGGAGCTTGAAAATGATCAACTTGACAATCTTGACATGGTCTCTGGTCTTTCCCAGAGGATGGCACTGTCCACGCATTTGGAGAGAACAAATTGGGCCAGCTCGGCCTGGGTAACCAGACATCCGCCGTCTTAAGTCCATCTCGGGTAAGCTGTCAAGAAGGGATAGAAATCAATATTTTCCCATCCTGTTTGACTGTGTGTACATATCCATGCCTTGTAGCAGTTGGGCTTCCCACTGTTTAAGGGTGACTAATATCTTGAATTGTACTGCTACTTTGGTATGAAAGAATACACAGGTGACACTTAGATTCTGACCTCTACTGTTATAAATGTAAACCTATCGTTTCTAATCATGTTGCCGCGCTGCCTCCTTCTAGATCTCGTACAACGGCCAACCTCTGGTCAAGGTAGCGTGCGGCGCGGAGTTCAGCATGGTGGTCGACTGCAAAGGGAATATCTACTCATTCGGTTGCCCTGAATATGGCCAGCTAGGTAAGCTCATAACCAGCCAACCATATTTGTACTGCATCTGTGCAGTAAAAGATTATATTCACACAACAAAACTCGAACCAATGACAAACCTCCTTTGCCCGTTTAAATGCAGGACACAACTCTGATGGGAAGTTTATCGCACATGCTCACAAGATTGAGTTTGACTGTGAGGTCATCCCTCGGCGCGTGGTGATCTTCATCGACAAGGCCAAGGACGGCCAGATCACGCCAGTGACCAACGTGGTGGTCCGAGACGTAGTATGTGGGTGCAACCACTCGGTGAGAAAACGGGCTGTTGTCCCATTAAGATTCATAAATGAATATCATGATCAAAAAGCCATCACCAATGGGAGTATTGATAAAGTGTGTGTTCACAGCTGGTTCTGGACTCTCAGAAGCGTGTGTTCAGCTGGGGGTTCGGGGGCTATGGGCGCCTGGGTCACGCTGAGCAGAAGGATGAGATGGTGCCCCGGTTGATTAAGCTGTTTGACATCCCCGGACGCGGCGCCTCCCAGATCTTTGCCGGCTACACCTGTTCCTTCTCTGTCAACGAGATGGGTAAGCACTAAGCGGCGTGCCAGCCTCAGCGAATCTGAGGGAGGATAATGACATCCAAAATGTTAATTGTGGATTCATAATGCACATAATTAGTCACATTTTCGCACGGTCAAGGGCATTTTAATTGGTTAGGTCGTTTAAAAAAAGTGATAAAATAAATTACCGTACCTCAAGGTTCGAGACGTTCAGATGAGCACAATTCGCAGTTCACGGCCTCACGGGAGGGAAGCTGAGCGCTGGGGAGGGTGGTCGCTGTTGCTGTTCTAGTGACGCCATTTTAATAGATTGAATACTTAACAAGATTGAAAAGAGTAAGACGTATGATTAAAAGAGCAATGCTAAAAAGATAAGTTTTAACACACAAAGCCTCAGGGGTGATTTCCATTGTACCGTTCTACAGGTTGGTCAGGGTGCCTGTTGAGTGGGATGTGGAACTAGGAGGAATAGCGTGTTCTCCGCATGCATTACATCCTTCCGGTGAAACTCCTTACTCTCGGGCAGGGGTGAGATGCCATGGGCTTGCGTGGGCTCGGCGAGCCCACACTTATTTTGCTGCACGCACGCGCGCCTCATATGCACACTAATTAACAATAAAAACAGCGTGCGCGCATGACGTCATGAATTTATAGGACCCACACTTCTAAAATCCATATCACACCACTGCTCTCGGGTGAAAAGAAGTGGCCTTAATATCACAAGTATCGATGAAGGTTTGTGCTCTCCCTAGGACCAACTGACAGTTGGTCAGAGTTTTTAAGTTACAGGCAGGGTTGTGGTGCTCGCTTCACGCACCACCACGGCGCTCCACCAGTCTTTTGAGCACATGCATGTGTGTGTGCCTGCGAGACTGCATTCCCATACTACTGTCACACTGCTACATCATGTATGATACCTACACCGCTCTAGTAGTAGCATAGCATGCAGATTAGTAATTGGCCAGCTGTAATGCGAGAATGTTAAACACCAACTTGGGACAATACTATCTAGCATTCGGGTTTTAAGCTCTACAGTGAGCCCTTGCCGCAGTGCATCTACGTAGGTGGTGCGATTCTTGCCTTTTCTGGCTTTGCCCTGGTTGGCTCCCTAGTGTCCATCCATTTGCTTGTCACTAATTCTGTGTGCCTGACACAGTGCCCTGCCACTGCCAGCCTCATCCTTCAATGACTTGATTGAAATGAACCATGTATCCTGGCTGGCTGCCCATGTCATAATGTTGCACATAACATAAATGAATGGATCATAGTGATATGCTAATTTCTAATCTTTACATTCACCCATGTCTTTGGTCTGCAGGAGGGCTGTTTTTCTGGGGGGTAACAAACCCTTCCAGAGAATCTACAATGTACCCCAAAGCTGTGCAGGACTTGTGTGGCTGGAAAGTCCGCAACCTGGCGTGTGGGTGAGTGTTAACTTTGTATTTGTTCAATCATTTCCTAATGTCTTATTGCAAGTATGGGGGCGGTGTTTATCAATCACTGCCCATTTAAGTGTGTTCAACAATAGAGCTGTCAGATACTCAACCTGGACTAATCGTTGACTGTGGGGGAAACAAAATGTCCAATCGATTGTAAGAAGAAAATACATCTAAGTAGTAGGCATGCTGAAAGTGAAAGCCTGCTGCAGTGTATGGCCTTCTTGACAATAATCTGGCATCAAACGCCCTCTTGTGGATGTAATGGTACAATATATAATTGAAAATATATAACTTTAGACCAAATTTTAATTTCTGAGCCCATTGCACCATTTTGCATACAGTGTTGTAGTTTTTTACCAGGATATCTGATATTTACCCCTCCCTAGTCACGCCACCCAGATCCCTACTCCACACACGACACTACACTACATGCTGGAGGAGGGTCACTACCCAATCCTAGTCCTAGTGGGAGCAGTGTATTAGCATTTTGGTGAAGAGGGCAACGGAGAGGTCTTCATTAACCATATGAAACCCTAGTGTCCCTTTTTTGGGGCAGACATGTAGCAAAAATGGCATAATGTCGAGGTGACTTGACTATTTTCAGCAAATGATATTTGATGTTGACGGAAATGTATAATATTTGATGTGAATTGAAGTACATAACTGAAGTCTTTTGAACACTTGTTTTTCTTTAAACAGGAAAAGCAGTATCCTTATAGCTGCAGATGAGAGCACCATAAGCTGGGGCCCCTCTCCTACGTTTGGTGAGCTGGTAAGTTAAGTTCTGTGTAGCTATGCCTTTAAGTTTCTTCCTGGTTCTAGAAGAACTAATTATTCTAATGACTGCATTGTTCTGTCATTCTAAGGGCTCATCACAGCTTTGGAAATGGATGAATAAAAATTGCCTCAGTTGCTTGAATTGTTATTTTAGTGACCTGTATTGTGTTTTCACTACTGTATTTGTCTTCTGTCATACAGGGCTATGGAGACGGCAAGCCCAAATCATCTACCACTGCTCAGGAGGTGAAGTCCTTGGAAGGAATCTATGCTGAGCAGGTAAAACATAATCAAATTCTGATGTTGTTCTTGAATAAGAGTTTTATTTGAGACGATGGCACATTTGCTGCCCCAACCCTGTGGAATGCACTCTCCAAAACTCTGAGATGCCCCCACCATCCAAACCTTCTAAACCCAGCTTAAAAGGTGCTCATTTTGATTATCTGGCTCTTTGGTGCAGGACAAGAGTCAGAAGAAAATGAGCATAATATGCTGCCTGAAATGTCATAAATAATAGAAATCTAGTTAAAAGGGTATCAGCAGATGTTGCCAGTGAAGATGATGATACAACGGTACATCCTGTGGAAACACTATGTGGCCCGTATTTATGTTGTGTGTTTACGGTTGCAGGTGGCGATGGGATACTCTCACTCCCTGGTCATTGCCAGGCAGGAGAGCGAGGAAGACCAGGACAGACTGAAGAAGCTGCCAGAGTACGTCCCCCGTACGCTGTAATCGGCCTATGTTGCCAAAACACCCTCTCACATTTTCACTTCAGGAGTGGCCTTGGCGATGCTCGTCAAGAGAGGCATCCACTGCCCTCTCTTTGAGTCACTGTTAAAAATAAAATGTCAACGATCGTGCACTTGGGGAATGGTCAAGTCTTAAGGAGGAGGCTGGCTTGTCTCTCCGAGGGTTTAGCCGCCTGGCTATCAACAACGGTCATCCGGACATCTTCAATCTCAGCTATAGACAAAAACAAAACAAAATTTATCCGAAGCACTATTTGCTCTCCAGAGCAGTGCTTCCCAAATACCTCTGCATTTTTAGTCGGTAGATGCATCCATTCCCATCCGCAGTCCTTATGCCTTCTTTATAGCAGGCCTTCAAGCTCACAACGGATCGCGTATGCAACGTGTTGAGACCTTGTTGGTCGGCCAATTTGGTTGTGTGGCACTTTTGTGCTGCCAAAAAACGAATTGGGCTTCGTACTTTTCCTTTCATCACCATTATTTTGACCAATCGCCTTCCCTTTCACATTAACGGGTGCTACATCAGGTCCCTCGACCTTTTTTCCAGTGGGGGATCTTTTCAAAGACCAACACTCCATATCTGTGCCTTTTTATACAAAAGCGTGTTTACAGGATATGGAATTACAATTTGATTTTCGACGTTCCCAAAGACCAGTTGTACGACTGTGTTCCCATGGCAGTATTAACCAACTACATGTGCTGCTGCCAAGAAAATACAATCAGGACAGGGGGACGTAATCTCCACTTATTGATATCTGTTACATTCCTTTTGTTCAACTCGTTTGATTAAATGTTCGCATCGAAAGATGCACACCTCAGTCCTTCCAAGGCCATAGTTTCTGCCTAGGGTTTTTATTTTTACCATTTCCCTGACTTTTGAGCGCTATAATTGTTAACAGCGCTTAAAGCAGTTCCAGCCCCATGTCAGAAAGAAACCTGGCAGAACCAGTAATGCACTCTTGAATATGGTTGAACGTCTAACAAATGCAGGCATGTCCTTGTTTTTAATCACAGCCAAGGCTGTCTTTTCTCAAATTTAGTTTTTCCTGTTGCATTAATTTGTTTATGGTGGTGTATGTTTCTGGGCTACAAAGCTCACAAGTTAAAGTTTGTTTTATTTTTTTTTGTCATTGAAATGGTAATAAAGATTCATGTAAATTGTTGTGACTGATGTTCTTTTTCTTAACTGTACATGTTTAAGAGAAGCATTTTGTCATACCTGTTCTCTTAGGCTTCAAGATCGCAGCAACAGTAAAAATAATTTATCAAATATGATTTCAATTTCTTTACACATGCTGCAGTGATTGGGACATTTTGGTACTGGAACTTATTGGCTTCTCCATGTCAAATAGACAATGTTGATAATGTAGAAACAAAAACATAGGATTAATTCCACACCTGAGCCACCACTGACCCAGATTAAGGGATTGTGTCTAATGCCACATGCAGTTTTGGTAACTGGTCACTCAAAAATGGCTTACTGCCTATACCTACCATTTAGGTATCTGCTGTCCTGAATCTTGTTACAAGGGTCGTTATCTCTTGCAAATGCAGTATTCTTTGCAACCTTGAGGATTACCCATCTATTTAATACAAGTTTCAAAGGCCCACACCCATACACATTAAGAGGTTATAGTAAAATATGCTGCCCCATCTGTGGGAAGAACCATTATCCACTATTAAAGCTCTTGCAAATGCAGTATTCTTTGCAACCTTGAGGATGACCCATCTATTTAATACAGGTTTCAAATGCCCACACCCATACATATTAAGAGGTTATAGTAAATAAACGATGCTGCCCCATCTGTGGGAAGAACCATTATCCACTATTAAAGCTGGAATCCTTAACCTTCATGTCATTTCTGCCACTGATGGGCATCTCCCATCACCTATGTAAGACATGGGAACCAATATGTCCAGAGCCTTGTGGCCCATAGGTCAAGAGCTTTTCTCCTAATTTAATGGAGCGTGAGGCAACTTGATTTAAAAGTACACCTCCAGGACATAACGCTAGTATATCACAGGGACTTACCCCCCTGTCAAACCTTTAATGTTGAGCGCCAAGCAGGGTACCATTTTGTCTTGTATGATTCGGCTGGGGATTAAACCCTGACCTCCCAATCTCAGCTGGACACAAAGTTGGTTGTCTCACTGCCTATGCCAACAGTTTACTATTTACTAGCATCCAGCAATTCAGTGTATTCAAGTGTAAACACGTTTTAAGGCATCAAGATTGTATGAACCTCAGGCAGTACTAGTTGACCTCAGGCAGTACTAGTTGTCAACCAGTAGGTGTCCTACCTGACCACTGAGTCTAGACTTCTGAATAGAAGCAGGGAGACCACCTGAAATAAACCACCACTGCAGTTGCGTTATATTGTATTAACATACTACTCTACCGTAGATTGATTTAAAATACACATTTTTAATCAAATTACAGATAGTAGCTTTGACTTAAAGTAGTTCACCCCAAAAATGACCTTTTCTCTATTGATTAGTTATGCCATGGAGACCTGAGTTCAATAATTGTTTTGTATATGTCGCATTCCAAAGACAAAATTGATTATAGTAAACGTACCCCCATTGATTCTGAATGGGGACCCAAATACGAGGCCCTGGATGGGGACCCAAATGCATTTGGGGTAAGAATCAATGGGGGTAAATTTACTTGACCCTAAATTTACCCCCCATTGATTCTGACCCAAATGCATTTGGGTCCCCATCATTTTGGTGAACTACTCCTTTAAGTCAACATGCAAGTCCAGTCTTGAGGATGTCCATCGTCAATCCTTATTGATGGGTTTAAGCCGCTAACTCACTACATAATGTATTCATCTGTCATATCAAGTACAACCAATGCTTGCAAGCGTTGGATGAGAAAAGCCAAGAATGAAGTGAACTGTTGAAGTACAGAAATATGACTTAACCAGCCCTATTGTATTACAACTAGTGAAAATAAATTATATACACACATATTTGCCTGGAATAACATACCCAAAATGTGGATGTCAAGTTGAAAGCGGTTAATGTGTGAAGATTGAAGATGCCTTTTGAGGAGACAGGTGAACAGTTCTGACCCCAGGTCTGAGTATTTCTTTTTTTTTTTTATCAGATATCTCAGGATTACAATTTTTCCTCCCTTTACCTTTTATGTAATCTCCAGACTATAAAAAAAGCATTCAAGTAATATTGAGTAGGGCTCAATCAAGTTTCAAATTAAACTGATTACCATTTTTTGATGACAAGACTATATTAAAACCAAGAACTAAACATGAGATTTGTCTAGGCTGACCATTTTTATTTTATTTGTGTACATCACAAATCTAACTTTGACTTGTCTTCGACGTATGGCACGTCAACGGTCAATGTTTATCCCGGTCTTAAGACACACTTTTGCATTGAGCTTTCATTTAGTCAAATCAATGCCAGGACTTAAACGTGGCAATCAGAGGTTCCACTTCAAACTGCTTCATGCATTTCATAGACAAATGTGGAAATAAGTTCAGATTGTTGAAAAGTTAAATCACCCAAATAGGATAACATTTATCATAAAGTTAATTACATGTTTTCAGTTATAGAAAGTATCTTGCCATAAACATTGCTATCACAAATTTAAAGAAGCAGTTTGAATAAACAATGCCTTAACAGGGATTTTAAACCACAATGGCGAACCAACCTATCCATGCCGTCTCACCTGGCCTGTGATAAATATGTGGAAGAATGCCAGCAGGTTTCTTATGAATGACAAAGAGGCTGGCGGTCGTACTCAACAATTTATTAACTTTAGAAAAAACAGGATTGCGGTGAGCTTAATCCTCATCCTCCTCTTCTTCCTCATCCTGGTTGATCTGGAAGTATCTTAATTCGTAACTTTCCTTGGTGTTAGCCACCACACGGAGCCAGTCACGGAGGTTGTTTTTCTTCAGGTACTTCTTGGTCAGATATTTCAGGTATCTGCAATCAGAGACAGGAAGGGCATTTAGATTCATTGGGTCTTTCAGTAATGATGAACGAATCATTTCATTAACGATAATGATCCGTTCAAACTATTCGTTAATGTTCACTGTTCATAGCATTTTTCATCATCCCGCGGGAGCGTTTTTATAACGTTACGTGTACAGCCCGCCCTCCCGTCCTGTGTGCCGGGGGCTATTAGGGGGAGGGGACTGGGGGTATCAAAAGCGTGAACGTAACTCTTTAAGGAAATGAAAAATCGTTCATGATTCATTCTTATGAACGACACATCCTAATGACCACTGAGCTACACTCGGCAGGGAGCAGAAGCACCACTGTTTCAACATTACGTTACAAGTGTTGTCCAACACAGTGGTTTCCAGATGATTAGATGAATGTGCAACATTGTTTTCTCACTCAAAAGTAAACAAACAATATGCGTATATAGGGTATCACAAGTACATGTAAAGTTATAATTTAATTCGTTTTTTATACCCAAAATTGTCAAATATTACGTAGGAAAGAGGTTAAACATGATCTACAAGCTCAGTGAGAGGCGTTGTGACTGTGAGCTTGTAGTTCGGCTAATTTCCCAAAATAAACTAAGCACAAAAAGAAAGGAAACATTACTTCGGTCCATTATATCTCCCCTTTAATAATACCAATTTGTACTGTACTCATTTTCATCGTAGATCCGTTACCTTTACAACAAGGTACAGTTTGTAAGCATCTGGCATTCGTGGAATGAGCACCACAGCCAAACGTGTGGGTAGCGCCGACCCAAAACTTGCCAACTTTCGGTCCATTATATCTTCCCTTTAATTATGCCAAATGGTATGGTGTTTGAAATCATTGTTATCGTTGATTTGTCACCTTTACAACGAGGTACAGCTTGTAATCTGGCAGTCGTGGAATTAGCAATACAGCCAAACGTGTTGGTAGCGCCCCTCCAACAATTGTCAAAATGATTGCACTCTCCCACAGTAATAAGGAAAAGAAAAACAACACATACTGTATTGGCCATTTTTACACTTTAAGTTTAAGCTCAGTGTCAGGGAAGCCCACAGTGAGTGTAAATGGGGACTGCCCCATAGGTCGAACTCCCGTTGGGTCGAACAGCGTCGGCAGGTTAGATAATTAATTACCCGTGAGCGTCGGCAGGTTAGATAATCACCCGAGTCACGGTTACTGAGGTTAGGTTTAGGGTTAGGATTAGTTAGGCATAGTTTTACTGAGGTTAGGATTAGGGTTTGGGTTAGAGTTTGGTGGTCGATCCAAAGGGTGTTCGACCTAATGACATGTTACCAGTGTAAATGCCAGCAGAAAAGTATTGCAAGTTATTTTGGCAAACCTTTGGTCGGCGCTACCCACACGTTTGGCTGTGTAGCTCATGCCTTAAATGCCCGATGCTTACACACTGTACCTCGTAAAGGTGACGAATCAACTATAAAAATTATATAAAACAAAACAAATTGGTATTATTAAAGGGGCGATATAATGGACGGAAGTCAAGTTTCCTTTCTTTTTGTGCTTAGTTTACATCTGTGGAACTGAGTCAAACTAAATGTGATGCCTACAATTCCAAGTGCTTGTCAGGTTGGGGGGTCTCCAGTTCAAATGTGATTATTTTGGAGGGGTCGCGGCCTGAAAAGTTTGGGAACACTTGGTCTGGTCTAACAGAGCAAGATGGGAGAACAAAGCTACCATTTAAATGTATTTTATAGCACACAATCACAAGTTGTCTCAAGACACTTTAAATATAGAGCACAAGAGCAGAGACACAACATTTGCTCATTAGCAAACACTTTGCCACAACAGTGGCAAAGAAAGACTACCCTTAAACGGGAAGAAACCTATGCCATATGCATTCAACCTAGTTAATACCAGCTTTCATTCACTGTAATACACACATGCTAGTGTTAAATTAATATCATACTCAAAATGGCCAGTTCAGTGACCCTGTGGTTAGAGCGTCAATCCTGAGACAGGGGGTTCAATCCTCAGCCGAGTAATCATACCAAAGACTATGACAATGGTACCCAATGCCTCCGTGCTCGGAACTCGGCATAGGCTCCATGCACATATTGCCATATTGTTGAGAAATATATGGTGGCATGTTGGCTCACTGGAAACACTGCTACACCATTGGGTCTCAAAGTGTCCTTGAAGGGGTAACGAATGGCCCCTTATGGGTCTGTAACTAACAAATTGAACCAAATGCAGGTTCATTTGGTTCCATTTGTTACACTCTGAGTTAGAACCACTATGCTACACTAAATGGAACAGAGCCTTAATCAAAATCATTGTTAAGGAAGCGGCCCAATTTCTTTCCAATATAGCTGCTGTGCATCAAGCCTATTGAGGGCTGGATCGTTCACAGGAAGTCCCTGTGACAAACTACAGTAGCGTCATGTGCAGGGGGTCTACTTATACATCAAGCTGCCTCACGCTACTGAAACAGTAGACAGCTACTTATTTTAGAGCGGTCCTTCATATTGGTACACTATCAGGATTGGTTCTCAAAGCAGTGGGCATAGGTTTGTTAGCGGAGATTTTCTCAGCTGTTCTAGCCCCTTCTAGGGCTGTAAACGAATTCTTGAGAGACCCTGTGCCCAAGTAGCAGCTGGTCTCGCAAGGTCACAGAGCCATCCGTTTTTAGGTTGCAAACTACAGCTTCAAGTTATTCCCCTCCCTTGCAGTCAGCACGGAAAACAGACAAAGCCTGACTCAGTAGAACTGTACTGAAATCACACATCGCCACTTTATTTGATTTCACTCACTTGTGGAACTCACTCCAAACTCTCAGAGCTGCCCCACCCTCACCACCATGCTTAAAACCACTCAAAACCTACTTATTCAGACTCGCATTCCCTACATAAATCCCAAATCTTTTGTGTGCGCTCCATCTTTTTGTAGTTTTCATGAGAAGAGAGGATAGAGGTAGAGTAAAATCATTTCATATTCCATATCAATATAAAGATTGGTCCGTGTTTATCACAAGTTAAATTAATAGCCTGGACTTTTACAGTATTTTATCCACTATATTGCCTAACCTTATTAAAATGAGGCTGTAGAATATACACATCAAGCAAAAAAAGAGGTGTGCAGTGCACTTCAGTCTTACGTTTTATGCAATATTTTACTGGGCGCACACAAAAGCTAGAGTATAGTGTGTGCCAGCGGCTACGTCATTGTAGTCCTTAGCGGCCATTTCTTGTGACAAAACACAGGTGTTTCAATTGTTTGATTGCATAGAACTAATGCTATAGTCTAATCAGAACACCTGTGTAAGGCTGTGTTGTCACAAGAAATGGCCGCTCTTAGAACTACATTTGGCACACCCTATACGTGAAGTAAGTCTAAGTGAAATTCCCATTTAACAGTTTTTTGGATAAATTACCTTTTGGAGAAGGGAACCTCAGAGGACACTGTAATCTTGCTCTTGCTCCTCTCGATGGACACCACACCGCCACCAAGATTGCCGGCTTTCCCGTTCACCTTGATGCGCTCCTGCAGGAACGTCTCCTGGAAATATTCAACAACACAGGGGTCAACATCAGCTAGCTCACCACTTATACGCCCATGTAAAGCCAACTTTAGACTACAACATACAGGCATAAGCCCGGGATCGTACCCATGACCTTATGGTCAAAAGGCGAGAGCTCTATCGACTGAGCTACCCTCAGTTTTAGAAGACATATCTCTCGTGGGCAGCACCTCCTCACCACTGGTGTACGATCCTTTTCCATTGTTTGTCCCTATCGCTTAGGTAGCTCTCCAAACAGACTACAACAGATTACTACAGACTGGCAGTCAAATGAAGCTGGGAGACCAATCAGTCGGAAGGTGTGGAAAAAGTTACTGAATGCACCCGAGATCCAACACTGACAGACGGTACTATGGAGCTAAAATAGTATATGGCTTGATGTATTTTTCAACAACAAGCCCACTGCTATCTGACAGTCGTAAGCCGAGCTTTCAGGGCTTCCCTAGAACTTCCGACCCAACACAACAGTGTACCCAACCGCCCATTCGACAGCAGAAGTCATCCAGCCTCCCACCTGAAATCCATCATTTCAACATTCAGGAGGAACAGTAAAGAAATGGCAATCCTGCCATGTGGTTCACTGACATGGAAAAAGTTTGAAAACCACTGGCCTAGAACAAACGTCAACAAACAAGACTTACAAAGTTGGCAGCGTCCATGATGCCATCTTCAACAGGATGGGTGCAGTCCAGAGTGAACTTGAGGACCTGCTTCTTCTTCTTACCACCTTTGCTGGTGCTCTGCTTCTTTGGCTAAAACATAGGGGATAGAGGGGATTATTTACAGCAAATGGTACCAAATGGACCCTTATTGATCTGTGTAAGTATTGGTCTGTGATCAGTAATTGTGTGTACAAGGTCCACATTTCGTATCATTTATACACTCAAGAGTTAAAATGTTTAAAACACTATCTGTACAGTTTAGCATTCTAATGACACCTAAATAACATCTGTCAGCTCAGCTGTGTAGTTTGTGCGACCATTCAATTGAGTCTGGCTGTCCACACATAAAATACCAATCACATTGTAACCACATAAACATGTTTATAGCACACAACCTAACATTATAATGGTCCATTTGTCAAATCTGAGTAATAACTTAAAAACACATCTTGGACGCGAGGAAAAAAACACAACGTGGTGTGTTTCACAGGAGGCTAACGTTAGCTTAGCAGGCCTCGGACTGGAAATATGACCAAAATAGAGGCTCGCAGGGCGTCTGGAAACGCAAACCCCCGAGCTTTGCGTTAATACAGGTTTAATGCGACATGTCGATGTGTCTGTGTCGCTTTTAGGCATGAATATGAACTGTTATGAGGTGAACATGCAGACACGCGATCACACTTACGACCGGGGCCATGGCGGCGATGCTAGCAGAAAGGAAGAGCGACGTGTGCGCACGCGCCTCATGTGGCTGTGTGAATCAAACACAGAGTCATCGATTGAGTATTAAACGCATCGGTAATTGATTTACTACAGGGAAGAAAGTGTTTTTATTTTATTTTGACACTTGCTTTGGCAATGTAAACGTATGTTTTCTCATGCCAAGGAACCTGGCTTGAGGGTCCCTGGCTGGAGCCAGAACCACTTGTTTTACAGGTAGGTCCAGCCCAGGGGTGGGATACTTTGATGATGGAGAGGCCCACATATGTATAGGCCTAAATTTGTAAGGCATAGGCCGAAACTTATTTTCTACATATTTTCTACTTTTCTTTTCTTCTTATGTCACACAAAAGTAGTAAAAATCTACTATGTTTACTATTATTTTTAAATGGTTATTTTTGCTATTTTGAATTGGAATCCTTAATGTTTTGCCATTTTTTGGGAATCCTGAAAAGTATAATTTTTCATTTAATTTCAAATGCATATGGTTATACTGTATAATACTTATACATCAAGAAGGCGACCTAATGTGACAGTGACATGCATACAGTGCCGTGTGTGTGTGTGTGTGTGTGTGTGTGTGTGTGTGTGTGTGTGTGTGTGCGTGCGTACTGTCTACCACTATAGGCCTATATTCATTTTTTGAGGAACATTAGGGGTGCTTCTAAAACACTGTTATTATTTCTGCTATGCCAGAAAGCCTTCAACTCCACAGTAGTATCATGTAGGCAGGCATGATACTGGGGGCCATTCATATAGCCTATTGCCATGGCTATGCACATAAATGTTTGGCAAATCAATTAAGCCAGTGGTTTTCAACCATTTTCATATCAAGATCCATTATATGGCATTTCAGCCACGGACCACCTTTTAAATTGATGAGATTTAACCTCTCAGACCCAAAACTATTTTGTTGTCCACAATTCCATGCTGTATTGATATGGTACCATGGGAGAGAACTCTACAGGCAAACGTTGATCAAAATAGCAATTCTTCTACATTCTTTAATTGTGTAGATTCTTCTAAATTAAGTAATGCAGATGTTAACTCTTGAGAGTGTTAAATGAAACCAAATGACCCGTAAGGGTCTTTGAGCGGTGCTAACCGCATCTACACCTGGCTTTGTCTGTATGAACAGTTTACTGTATGTACAGTTTGTCCGGCCAGCAAAGCTGGGCATTGGCCAAGCTTCGCTGTACGTGTAATGAAAAGAACTCATAAAAGGCACCGCTCACTTCAAACTGGGTGTTATTTTTCAATTCTAGCAAACCATTGGTCTGTTAGTTTAACCTCTGGGTAATATGAGACGACACAAGAGACACATGCCAAATTTGAGCCCGCTCGGTCGGACACTTTCTGAGTTATGCCCGGGACAGAGTGACAAACGCACACACTGTCTGGAGGACAGTGTGAAGTTGTCAGCATGTCCCAGCCCCACCCACATGGTATCAGTGGAAAGGATGTCTTCTTCTGTTTACAACTTTTACTGTTTTTGAGCGGTGCGAACCGCTCCTACATTTCACCTTGTGCGTTTTAGTATGGAATGTATTAGTACGGATCTCCATGTATGAAGATCCGTGCTCATACACATAAAGTAACTGACGTCACGGACAGAGCGGCCCATGGAGATACTGTATGCATGTGTGTCGTGCATGCACCGCTCACTTCGCACTGATGCGATTTTTACTGAAATGAGTAAAAATACATTTTTAATTTCCATTCCAGAGGAATGGTTCCCAGGATATTTAAAAAATATTTTCATTTGAGGGTGGAAAAAAAATGTGGAGGTACTTCCTTGACCTACTGGCAGTGTGCATGGTCCGGAAATGGACCTGGCCAGGACACACTGACTCAGTCATCTCCAAATATGGGCAAGGTTTTAGCCCAAGCGACTCTCCAACAGACAATAGGGACGACGCCAGCCAGGGAAAAAAAGGACACCTTAATGGCAATTAATTTGGTTGCCACTCGCATTTATAACTTATATCTTCTGTGTTAACACTGACGAAAAGGGAGGGCCGATTGGCCTATTGGTCAAAATAAAATAATCCCATCCCCAAACTTTGTGTGTAACTTCCTCAGTACGATGAACGGAACAAACATCACACATAGGTTGCCAATCTGAGACAGACACACAGATGAGACAGATAGGCCTACATATTTGTGGAATGTATAGATGTATGATACTGCAGTACATGTTGAAGGCCAACATTCAGATTTATTCGAGGTGTTATGACGGCATCAAACTTTTTCATGATGCATTAGTGTGGTACAGAGATTCTCAAAGTGGGGTCCGTGGAGCCCCTTCTTCTTTCATGCATCATCGTCCTTGATGATTGGTTGAGGACATTTTATTTCACAGGATTTCTTGTTACTTAGGGGAGGCCATGGGGCCCCCGAGTGGTCTTTGATGGGGTTCCAGCAAAATGAGGAATACATGGGATATTTTAAATATATTGAACATTTTTGAATATTTTTTTGGCACAAACCCTTTACAGACGGTGGTCCACAGCCAAATACATTTCAATTTGGGAGTCCTTGATATGAAAATGTTTGAGGAAACTGGTGTGGTAGAACTGTGGTGGATGAGAGAGAACACTCGCCAAACCTCTTCTCAAATCTCTTAATGAGGTACAGTTTAAACTTTATTTTTGAGGGGGTCCCAGGGATTCCCCAGCAAAATGAGGTACAGTAAGCTAACTTTATTTTTGGCTATTTTTGAAAGATGACAGATGTTGGCAAATCGTCTCTTAGGGGGTCCCTGGCACAAAACCTTTTTCAGATGGGGGTCCGTGGTCAAATACATTTGGGTGTCCTTGACTTGAAAATGTATGAGAACCAAGTTATAGTTTGACAGATAGATTAGATATCCTTCCTGATTGGTCTTGCAAAGTGTTGTAATTCAAACTACAATTCCCACAGTGCATTGCAGACTGAAAGGCCCATTGCAGCAGTGTTGTTGAATCCCCTCACACCATGAAGTTCCTAATCTCTTTGTGTCATCACATTGTACTTCAACAGAAATGTTTGAGTACCCGGTGGCTTGCTCTCAGTCATAATGAAGACCAGTGTAAAATATTATCCACACCAGCAGAAACAGCGCAAAGGACGTCATGAAGCCTTCTTTGGTGAGTTCCCACGAGCCTCCATACTCCTCCTCGTCAATGTGCTTCTGAAAGCTGCTGAAGTACACATACAGAATGCCAGAATTGATGATGCAGAAACTGGCTATCCCCTGGAATCCTTTCAGTGGTACAACACCCCATAACACACCAAGGATTACTGCAACGATTTGCCGAAACCAGTAAATCACATCTAAAAACTCATCCTTCTCTTCCCAGACAGCAGTACCGTTGAATGCTTTCTTCCATGTGTTAAGGGCTTTGCTCCATCTGGTCTGCTGCATTGCATTCACCCCACGCACAGCTCTATTGTTCATCATTTTCTCTTTTCACCACGCTGTGCGAAAAACTATCATGCACACCAGCTATATAATGGTCTGTGGCGTCACAGTGACGTCACTGGACCCGTGACACCCCTGGCAACATGGGGAAAATAACTAGAAAGTGAGGTTTCCGTGACGCGAGTCACACTTGCAAATGAATTCCGTCTTACCATTTGAATTTTCCCCATTCAAGTCAATGGGTAATGGGCTAAAACTAATAAATTAATGGCCATATATGTAGATCTCTGTGTCCTTGTCCTTTTCATGCCCATATGGAGATCCCCAATGTCATCAATATTAATCCCATATCTTGGAATGGCTATATATGGACATACTGTACTGTGTTAGTCTCATGTGGTCTATGATGTTAGACTTCTATGATGACAGGGTTAGTTATAATTGTTATAAATATTTTTGTAAAAGTCTATGGGGAAAATGAATGACGATTTTTAAGTTGCACCAGTAAACCACTTCCGCTGCGATGCTCTATAGTCACTGAACCATACTGCTCCTGTTTGTCGGTGTGTGAAAGGATCAATATGAAGTGCACATTCTATTCTAGCACTTTGAAGGGGCAAAGTCCACTCTGAGACATAAAATCACACCCGTGTGAACTGAGCGGTGGTTGTGTGTGTGTGTGTGTGTGTGTGTGTGCGTGCGTGTGTGTGTGCGTGTGTGTGTGTGAGAGAGAGAGAGAGAGAGAGAGAATATTGCAGTTGATGCTCAGACTAGACTCAAGAGCACCCTCTCTGGTCACTGAGTGGTAGTTCAGGCTACATACACACATACATACATACATACATACACGGATACATACACGGATACACACACGGCCATGCTATGGAGCGGTCTACCACCGCTCAAAAACTAAAATCTCTGTTGTTTCCTGTCTACACTGTGTGTGTGTGTGTGTGTGTGTGTGTGTGTGTGTGTGTGTGTGTGTGTGTGTGTGTGTGTGTGTGTGTGTGTGTGTGTGTGTGTGTGTGTGTGTGTGTGTGCGCGTGTGCGCGTGCGTGTGCATGCGCAATGATGAGTCACATCTGCTCTGTGGTATGTCAAAGCTCCACCCCCTTCCCAGACTCAGCTGACAGAAAGCAGGAAACAGAAACTCACACTCCTCATTGTCGACACACAGAGAGACAGTATGGGCATAAGATTCACCTTCAGATACATAGGCTACACAGCTTCCAGTGAGGGAGGACAGACTGTTTTACAGGAGGGCATACTGACCCAGACCACTGGAACCTGCTGCTGACCCTGAATGGACTTGAACAAACCAGGATTCAAAGTGAAAGTAAACTTCAGGGAACATTCAGAGGGACCAAGACTGACTGGCTGATTTCCTGTTGTGAGTGTTTGTAGCTTCACTCGGAGACAAAATGGCTTACAAGTCATCTCTCTCAGAAGAAGATTTTTCCTGTCCTGTGTGCTGTGACATCTTTAAAGATCCTGTTATTCTGTCATGTAGCCACAGCTTCTGTAAAGCCTGCCTGCATAAATGGTGGGGAGAGAAGGTAATAAAGGAATGTCCAGTTTGTAAGGAGAGACATTCAGTGGATCCACACAGAAACCTGGCTCTGAAGAACCTGTGTGAGGCCTTCGTACAGGAGAGACATCAGAGAGCCTCAACATTAGGGTCTGACTCTGAGGTTCTCTGCAGTCTGCATGCTGAGACACTCAAACTGTTCTGTCTGAAATGTCAACAGCCGGTGTGTGTTGTGTCGAGATTCTAAAAGACACAATAACCACAGATTCAGACCCATTGAAGAAGCTGCAGTGTATCACAAGACGAAAGTCCAGAAATCACTGAAGCCTTTACAGGAGAAACTGAAGGTATTTAATGAAGTTAAAACAAACTATGATCAAACAGCAGAACACATTAAGGTCCGGGCCCGGCACACAGAGATGCAGATGAAGGAACAGTTTAAGAAACTTCATCAGTTTCTACAAAAGGAAGAGGAGGCCAGGATCAAAGCACTGAGGGAGGAAGAGCAGCAGAAGAGTCACATGATGAAGGAGAAGATTGAGGGTCTGAACAGAGATATATCATCCCTTTCAGACACAATCAGAGCTGTAGAGGAGGCAATGAGAGCTGAACACATCTCATTGCTGCGGAACTCCAAGACCACAATGAAAAGAGTTCAGTTAAAATTGCCGAACCCACAGCCAGTCTCAATAGCACTGATAGATGAGGTCAAACACCTTAAGAACTTGACCTTCAGAGTCTGGGACAAGATGAAGGACATTGTCTCCTACACTCCGGTCGTTCTGGACCCCAACACTGCCTATCCAAAACTCGTCCTGTCTGACGATTTGACCAGCGTGAGATGTGGAGACATACAGAAGCTTCCTGACAACCCAGAGAGGTTTGGCAACTGGCACCGTGTCCTGGGTTCTGAGGGCTTTAACTCGGGGACTCACAGCTGGGATGTTGAGGTTGGAGACAATATAAACTGGAGACTGGGTGTCTTAGCAGAGTCTTACCAGAGGAAGGGAGACAGAGGGGGTAAATTCTGGAGCATATTCTTCTATGAAGGTGTACACGGAGCAGATTCCTCAGCAGGTACAGATACTGATCTCTCATTGAAGCAAAACCCCCAGAGAATCAGGGTCCAATTGGACTGGAACAGAGGGAAGCTTTCGTTCTCTGACCCTGATACTAACACACACATACACACCTTCACACACTCCTTCACTGACACAATCTTTCCATTCATTGGTAATGCTCATACTCAACCTCTTAACATGTTACCATGGAAGGTCAGTGTCACTCTGAAACAATGATGCTGATGATGCTGACAAACTATGGAGTCTTAAGTGTCAAAATTCAGAAAGAGACCATGTTTAGTGTCCATTGTCTATTATACCGGTACATTTTCTATGTAATGTCAGTAATGCTAACAATGGGAACAAATGTTTTTTAAGGAATAAATTAAATTACCAGTGATAATGTTGAGTTGTGTACTTTATCATACAATGTACCAGACTAATATGATGTTTTTACTGTTGCACTTCCATGTTTCATCATTGTTTGTTTCTGAGACATAGACTTCTGGAGGTATTGTAGGTTTTTATAATGTCACAATGTGTTTTTAACTAAAAAATGTGTTGGCTGATATATTCAGTTGAGACTACGTCATTTTAGTCCATAGAAATACATTGAAATAATAGCAGGGGAACATTTACATTGATGTAAATGGATCCAGCAAGTACAAAAATCTTTAAATAAAAGATGGTGTCTCACTGTCTCCTCTACTAAGGACAATGTCAGAATACACTGTTTTACAATTATTAAACTAATTAAAGATATAGTGAAATGTGATATTTAGAGTTGAAATTGAGAAATGTACATGCCTTTACCAATGTTCTAAATTATATAGGAAGAAGTTGTGATTTTGTTTTAAAAATATATACACAATTTGGGATCATTAAATTGAAAGAAATTGAAAAAAGCATATTTAAAAAACAAAGCATACATTGAAAGCCTTGGTCTAGTTTGTAATGTATTTTACTTTCAGCTGGTGAAAAAGGTGATCAGCTGGTTGCTGTACTTTGGCTGACTGCTCTAAATACTTATGTTGGTCATTTTGGTTGGAGAGTGCCTCCTGGTGGAGATTTATATAATATTACAGTACACTGAGTGCACCTTACTCGGCCCTCAATGCTCATGGTGAGCAGGCAGGTGACTTGCATGACTGCCTCTGCCGTCAATGTGTGAAAGGGTTAATGTGAAGCGTAGCCTACGTTGTAAAGCCACCAAATTTCTACCTAATCTAAATCTAGTCGATGAAAATTTGTCTTGGAAAGAACACATACATAAACTAACAACGTTTCAAGATCAGTTGGTATCATCAGAAGAATCCAAGTATCCCTGACATCAGGGGCTTCTCGAAGAATCAGGGGCAATGCTCCTCAGGCTTGCCTCTTAACCCTTTATTACAGTTTAATTGACCGTATCTCTGTCTGTCTGTAGCCTGACACTGTGGTTCCCCTGACACATCACCGTGACATCACAGGTGACATCACAGTGATGTCAGATACAACGTGTCACATGTGTGAGCTTGTAGAACTTCTATTTTCTGTTGTACTTACTTATTACTTAGGCCTTTAAATTCCCTGAGGAACATAGGCCATTGCCGTGAACAGTGTTCTCATCAAGAGCCCATGGTAAAGTGAAGCCTCGATGGAGTCTAGCCTAATATGTTGGAAAAAGACCCCATCTTAGTTTCCTTTTTATGTAGACATTGTCCTTTTAATAAGACGGAAAATATGAAATCCTGTTGGTTATTGATTAATCACCAGATTCAAGAGATGGGGGCTACTCAGTGAGTGTGGTTCATTCAGCCAAAATCCGTCTCAGACAAGTAACAGTGGAGAGGTGCACACACACTACTGACTGACTGCACCTTTGACCTTTCTAGTTAGTGTGTGGTTGCTAGGCAAGTTAAGGCAACAAGACTATTGTTCTAGGTCTGAGAACTTTCATGTCACCTAAAGTATTTTCATTTAACTTTTCTGTAACCCCAAAAGTCCATTAAGTTCAATGGACGATTTCTGTAACCTTTTCTGACAATATAATGTCCAGTCAGACAGGATTGGTCATGCTTCACTTGACATCACACTATGTAATATAAATGAGATTCCTTGTGACTCGCATCAGTGCAACCACACTTGCAATTTTCCAGAATTGCTTTCTAGTTAGACCCTGTTATGAGTGTGTAATACTTGCAGATTACCTCTAGAGAGAGACATTGGAGGGGGTCAGAGAAGGCAAAGCCTATTTCGGTCACTTATGTGTCAGTTATGAGGCATCTGAATGCCTGTCATCAGGTTACATTGTGTATTGTTCCATGGCCACATAACACACAAGCACACATGCACAAACACACACCCAGAATTAAGAGCTGGCTTTGACCTCGGGGCCAGAGCTGCATCCTTGTGGCTCAGTCAACTCAGGGACTCTCTGGCATACAGTGGCAACAGGAGAGCCGAGGTAAATATATCAGCATTATTCATGATTCACATGATATCGTGGACTTGGCAGAGTCTAAGTTATTGTATTCTCTTTGGCTATTTAGTTTAGTATGACAGCTGAGTGAGAACAATGCCTGCAGCTAAGTCTTGTGAGTTGATTCCTCTTCATAAAGGAAGAGGATAATGGATGGATATTTTAATTAATTCTGATAAAGCCTTTCCTGTTTTACTTTAACAGGAGAAGATTGTGTTTTTGTTTAGTTTTAGTTTTTTGTTACCACTAAATGGGTGTATGTTTCATGCATCTAATTATTGATTGTGAATTCTTTCCTCGTCTGACTTTTTTTTCCAGATGTCTGGTGGAATCTTCTGTCCCTTGGAAAACCTGTATGATCCAGACGGTGCCAGTTGTCACCCTTTGGTGTGCCTGTTGTGTCATGAACAGTACGAGCAGCCTTGTCTTCTGGACTGCTACCACACCTTCTGTGCCAGCTGTCTCCGTGGCAGGGCTGTGGAAGGACGCCTCACCTGTCCACTGTGTGGGTAAGCACCAAATCCATGGCATAGATGTATTACTATTATTATGACCACTTAAGAGTTGAGGCATTACATTTTGTATAACACAGTTCTATTGTGAAAATAGCAGATCTACATGCTCACAACGCCTTGCAACGCAATATTTTGTTATACTTTATACTTCTACTCAACTACATCTCAGCGACAAATAGGTTTTACTCCACTGCAGTTATTTGACAGCTTTGTTTACTACTTTCTTTGAGGATTTAGATTACTCGATTTTCAGGCCGACTTCAAATTGAGCTGATCAGAGCAATGGTCACAGAGTTATGGCCATTTGACGTGTTAAACACTGCTGTACTGCAATTTCTTCTGGTGTGACTATCTTATGCCAGACCCCTGAAAAGTGTTTGTGTCAACTTAAACATAAAATAGTTTAGTGCGGATTGGAGCATTGGTGCACGAGAGGCCCCTAGGGGCCCCTGGAGGCCACACATGGCCATTGGTGTGACTCTTGCCATGGCAGACCCCTGAACAATGTTTGTGCCAAGTGTGGTGCACCTCGCATGTCTGGCTGTTAACGTTTGTGACATCCACCATACGCCCATCATCCACCCATTACTCAATTTTAACATAGGATTGGATTAATACAGAACATACTGTTCCCATAGACTATAGTATAGTTTATTTTGATGTGGATACTTTTGTAGTTTTACTCAATAAGGAATACGTCCACCACTGGTTAAGGATTGGAGCTACAGTAAGGCTAGTGGATGTTGACCTGTCTTCACATACAGTAGATGTGGTTTTATATGAACATATGTACACACTGTATGTTGTCTGTTTAATCATTCATTAACATTTAGAGCGAGGCCTTTGAGGTCATTAAGAAATTAAGTTAATCACAAAATCAGGCACCAATCATACTGGGTTCATTAGTATGGTCAAAAACTATTTTCCTGCCGTGCCCAGAGGCTCACGTTCAGCATAGTGTTTACTGTTTACAGCTTGTAGCAGCGTAGTAGTTTACATCACATTTATGTAAGAGTGAGGGCTGTATGAGGTCACTGGGAACCTCTGAAGTGTTTGTGTCATCGGCAATCCCAAGTAAAACACAACTATAGCACAATAATGAGTTGTTGTTGTTGTCGTCGTCGTCAACTTATATCATTAACCATTTAAACCCTAATGTGTTGACTGGTGCCCCAAGGGGTCTATAGCCCCCCCCCCCCCCCACACACACACACCAATGTATGATATGAAAAGTTTTAAAATGTATCAAAAGTAAAAGTACAAGCAATTTATCAAAAGTAAAAGTACAAAGTGCTCTTCATACAATGAAACAATACAGGCAGAAACAGTATTTCTTGCTCACTCTCTCTCTCCCAAATGTTGGGAACTGAGTACTCTAATGATTAAGTCACATAGTTACACCACAAAGCAACAATATGGCTTTGGCAGACCTGAATTGTCAAACCAAGTCATTAAAATATATTTTAATGTCCACATGATATTTGACTGAAGGATTTTGGCCTCTACTGTATGTATCCATGTGGTAGATTATGTGCTGTTATATTTATAGCAGACATCAATCCATGGATTGAGCGTGCAGCTATTTGTGGACATGTTATCTATGGAGACCTGTGGAACACTTGTTAATGGGAGGGGAGAGATAGAGAACAAAAACTTGGCAGTCGATGAAGAGAATACATCCGACTGAGAGGCCCACACGAGAAAGATTTTCTGTTTCTGTTTGGATGAAAAGCACTCAATGGCAGAAAGAAAAAAACATAATAGTTTTTATTCATGATACTGTACTAATTAGAGTTGTTCCGATGCCGACACCAGTATCGGAGACCGGCGTTGGTACCGGCAAGTATTCCGATACCATGTAATTTATTACACAGAAAATGACAATTCTTTATTTTGAATCAGTTGATGTTGCACTACTGTTTTATACTCTTACTGAACTATTTATTTTACTGTTTATTTATTTATTATTTCTTGAATATAAAAAAACGTGGAAAACATGATTTTTCAGAAATGCTTCATTATTCATTGCATTGTATTCTCCATCAAGCATATCTTAACATCACAATCAGGATCAAAAAGGAATCAAGACAAATACAGAGGACAGGGTTTTATGTGTCCATATGTGTCCATAATATGTGTTTTTCTAACAGACAACCATCTACAGTAAAAGGCTTCAGTGCGTTACCCCCGGAAGACCGTCTTCTCAAGTTCCTGGTGGACAACACCACGGACAGCGAGGAGGCCGTTCAGTGTGCCAACTGTGATCTGCAGTGCAACAAGCAGGTGTGTTCAGTGTGATCTGCAGTGCAACAAGCAGGTGTGTTCAGTGTGATCTGCAGTGCAACAAGCAGGTGTGATCAATGTGATCTGCAGTGCAACAAGCAGGTGTGATCAGTGTGATCTGCAGTGCAACAAGCAGGTGTGATCAGTGTGATCTGCAGTGCAACAAGCAGGTGTGATCAGTGTGATCTGCAGTGCAACAAGCAGGTGTGATCAGTGTGATCTGCAGTGCCACAAGCAGGTGCGTTCAGTGTGATGTGCAGTGCAACATGCAGGTGTGAGTGTTACAAATAGTCTGTATTTTACACATCACCTACAATTGAAAAATAAACATAAAATGCAGTAGTTCTGGACTGTTAATTTTCCAAAGCGATTGCGCAACTATATTAGCCTCTTGAGCCCTGTTTTATACTTCACTGTATGATGGTGTCGTATACAAACAGTGAAAATAGTATATATTTTGTATTTTATTTGTATTTTATTTGCTTAATATGACACAAGGTCAGGTCCTACAAAGTTGACACTGGTGTGTGTGTGTGTGTGTGTGTGTGTGTGTGTGTGTGTGTGTGTGTGTGTGTGTGTGTGTGTGTGTGTGTGTGTGTGTGTGTGTGTGTGTGTGTGTGTGTCTGTGTGTGTGTGTCTGTGTCTGTGTGTAGGATGTGGATACAATGTATTATTGCAACACTTGTAGTCAGCCGCTGTGTGGCGCCTGCAGGGAGATCACCCACCGTGCTAAGATGTTCTCTCACCACGAGATCGTCTCACTGGCCAAGCGCACCAAGGAGACCCACAAGAAGTGTGGTGGGTTCACATCCTCCAGTGCACAACCATTGTACACTGCACAATCCAGATAGTTTAACTCTGAGATTTCAGAGTTAAATTGACAGACAAATTTGACAGTGGCAGTATTGGAGGTAACCAGTCTATGGAGGTAACTAACACATTATACACTTCCGTTTTGCATGTTGTCACCTTATTAAACTAATGGCCCAAGTCATTTTTTGAAGAAATTTATATTTTTGCCTAAGTCAGATCCTCATGACACTGGCCACCTCTGGTAAAATCGCCTATCTCCTAATTGAGAAGAAGCATGCTGTTCCCACCCCTTTTAGTATAATGGCCAGTGACTTGGCTAAAATACCGTAGTCAATTTCTTTTCACATGTTTTTTTTTTGTACTTGAGACCAATTATTTACTGACTTAGGCCAAAATAGGTGTTTGTGTGCCTATATTAGGTTTAATCCTATGTTTCCTGCCATGTCTTTTTGGTTCAGTCTGTAAGTTGCACCTCCAACTCTTTCTTTGCTGTGTTCCTTGTACTGTATAAAGGCATTGAACCCAGATCCAGTACTCCACTAAATAGGCACTATTCCACTAATCTAAATAGAGAGAACTTAGATTTGAATAGTACCCTTCCAGCTGGAAGAGCACATGACAGCTTCCTGTTCTCAATTACCATGATTACAGGCTCGATAGTGTAGTGTTCAAAGATTAAGAGATAGCCTGGCTTGAGAGACAACATTCCTGACTAGAAAATATATAATGTATGTAACACATTATTTGGAACATAACTTGTTACTTTTAATTATAGCTAATATGTAACAAAGTCCAGAGGGGGCTGAAATGTGTCCCGTCTCAACTATGCATTGATTGATTGAATACTTAACAGTTTATATGACAGTAACTATAACAACTATAGCCATTAACAATAAATCTTGCAAAATAGTACAGCGATACAATCATACAGCAATGCTAAAAGGATAGTGCAAAGGTCCAATGGGATTTTTTCCCATTGTGGTCCTATCTATTCAATTAATTAATACATCTATAAATGTATATGTACAGTACAATTATCAATATAAAGTGCCGGTGCCTGAGACCCACCCTTTATGTCCATTCATTTTGCTGGGTCTGAGGTTGTGTTTTCTCTGTGATTCCTCAGCCCTCCACCAGGAGCTGTACATCATGTTTTCCACAGAGAAGAAGTCAATGCTGTGCATCAACTGTTTCAGAGACATGCAAGTGTGAGTTTTTGTGCGTATACGTGTGTGTGCGTTTGGGGTCTAACTATATAGTAACTGCTTTTATCGTATCGCACACACACACACACACACACACACACACACACACACACACACACACACACACACACACACACACACAACACACACACACACACACACGATACACTTGCGTGTGCGTGTGTGTGTGTGTGTGTGTGTGTGTGTGTGTGTGTGTGTGTGTGTGTGTGTGTGTGTGTGTGTGTGTGTGTGTGTGTGTGTGTGTGTGTGTGAGAGAGAGAGAGAGAGAGATAGTGTGTGTGCACGCTTCAATAGATATTGATACTGTATGTAAGCTTCCACATTTGTTAAATTTGGAATCTAATCAGATTCATGATTATTTAATAAGTGTTTGTTTCCCTCAGGGAGGACCGGGCTCACTGCATTGACATTGAAACAGCCTATATGCAAGGTTGTGAGAAACTGGACCAAGCTGTCATCGTAAGGCAACCGCTCATTTTCTTGGCTTTACTACAGGATTTATTTATGATTTATTTATACAGCTGATTAGAGGGCTAAAGCTCTTGGGAGAGCCTGTTTATGTTACTGTCACTATTCTTCATTATGTATGCATGTATGTATGTACTGTTGCGCTCATAATATTGGTTGTGTTGAGCTATTTACATAGATATGGTAGGCCTATTTCATACAGTTGACAGTTTGTGAAGTTTGCCAATACCTGCCAGATTTGCAATGGTGTTTGAATAATTATAGTACACTGCAAAATTCTGATTGTTAATTGAGTTAATTGAATGTATAAATGTAACCACCCAAATTGACATGATATGCTCCCAGAGTTACAAATGGATAAATTAAAAGTTCCAGGGTTTATTTACAACTGTCAGAACAACAAATATGTGCAATACAACTATGATATAACTGTTGATTGTGTTTGTTTATACCAGCATTTAACTCAATACCATATGTAAAGATAATGTAATACCATACCATACTTATGACATGCCTATAATATATAACCTGATCAGGCAGTCAAGGAGCTCCAGACATCAGCCCGGGAAGCCATCGTCCTGCTCAAGGCCATGATCGGTGAGGTGAGAACCAATCTTGAGGATGAGGAGAGTGCCATCAGCACGTTGTTCAATAATCTCCAGGTGAGCCAAACTACTATTAAAGCATAATGTGATTGAACTGTGTGTATTAAACAGCTTGAGATAGTCTGACAAAGCACTGAAATGACAGCATGACAAGCATGACAGCATCTCAACATCTACTGACTACCTTTGACCATCTCTGAAGATCATTCTCAAAGACGAAAGAAGGGGGGAAAAATGCTTTCTTAAAGGGGCACAACAAACACCCTAGGCTGATGTTGTAGCTTGTTTTCCACTTCAGGTGAAACAACATTAAAAACATGGCAGAATAGTAAGAAACACAGTTAATTAATAATGATTCGTAGGCGTGTTCAAGGGCATGCTAATGTACAAGCATGATAGACGGTATTGACACACAAGATCCAACACACCCATTAGTAATTTGATTAGCTGCAGTTGTGTTGCTTTCTAGTCTAGCATGTTTTTAATCTGATTTAGTTTTATCCACCTGAAGTGGCAAACAAATAAGATCAGCCTAGGGTGAGGATTCAACTGAAAGGCAGTTGAGTGTGTCACCACTTGGGGTCGCTCATAGACATAGTATGAGATTCTGATTTGAATAACTTATTAACAGTTTGCAAAAACAAGCGCAGGAAAGTACATTTCAATACATGGTCTGCTAAGAGGAATTTAAATGAAAGCACTATGGCTATTCTATTGAGGTCCTTTGTACTCAATTCATCACAAATTAGAAGGCAGATAGTTCAAGAAACACATTGGGGATTGTGTATGTGCTTGTCACAACATGAATGACAGAGAGATTATGATTTCTGGATGAGAATTACAATATATTGACCGAATCTTTATTCGCCCTTTAAGGAGAAACTGGCTGAGAGGAAGAAGATCCTGCTGAAAACAGCTCGAAGGTCAGATGGATCTACTGATTTCCAACACTCATCATTTTAGGCTCATTTAATCACAACGCGCCGTAGTTTTGTTCTTTTTCTGGTTTTCATGTGTCTATTAGGTTGACAGTATTCATTAGACCCCCTGGTGTGGTTGTTATGAGCAAATGTGTTCCCTTTGTTTTTTGTATTTCTTCCTGGAGGCTGAAACCTTGTGGGTCAAAAGTGCAGATCCAAAAACAGCGATTAAATGACATCATATAATTATCCCCTCCCCTTTTATCATTCACCCAACACTGTGGGTGTGGCTAACTTCAGCTGGGTCACCACCCACCATGACAACCAGGCATACTTAATGAACTGGTGGGTGTGGCCACATAAAAACCTAATTTGAACTCCTCCTCCTAGTATAATCATAATACCTGATAATCATGGAAATAAATCATGGCACTGCAACTTAAAGTGTTGCTGCAGTTAAAACTGCAATCCATAGAAAGGTTTTATCTCCTCTTCCGATAGAGACCCGAAATGTGAACCCGGGTCTCCCGCATGAGAGACCAAAAATGTACAGCTCATGCTAGAGGGAAATCCCTGATAACCCTGTATAGTAATCATTCCGATGCTCATAGACCACCCACCCAAACTAACGTAATATTACTGTTTTGTAGCCAGCATGAAGAGAAAGAGAAAGCATTTAAAGAGCAGCTGTCTCACCTGGCTGCTCTGCTGCCAACCCTGCAGGTAAAGTACTCTTCTAGTGTTATATGCTGTTATGTGCCGTATACCCTGCACATATAATGTGTTAATTTAACTAAAGTAAATTAAACCACATTTGCATGGATTTTACTGTACAGTCAGTTCTTAAGTCTTTCAGATTGACCCAAATGTAAAGTGCATTATAAATTAAATCCATGATTATTATTATTATTATTATTAATAGTAGTAGTAGTAGTAGTATTTAAGGTTTGCCAGATTATAAATCAAACCATTAAAAATCACACAACATGGAAATGCAGCACTCTTTAGCTCAGATGCATAGGTTTTATTTATATAGGCTACTACATCCGTGAGGAAGAAGCCCAACAACCCACGGTGAGGCCTTTAGGAGGGCCATTCGGCTGTAAGCAGAGCCTGCAGCATCATTGCGGCTCAAGAATCCACCACTCCTGAATGAAATGTCTGGTACTGGGAGTCTGGTGCAACGCACAGGTCCTGGACCTGGTGAGAGCAGGAGTGGACCTGGTGAGACGTATTGTAGGATGAGCCCAGCCAGGTGTCAACCCACAGAGCCTAGTCCTTCCACACGCCAGATTGATTTATCTCCCAGTCCCAGCAGAGTAGTTCCGGAGTAGCGAATTGTTTTGCCCTGTATTTAGGACTAATCGTGGGTAGCTACTGGGACGCAAGTCGGGACTTGATCAACCCCGGCTGGGTCACCTGAATGCAGGGTATGATGTTGTGAGATGATACATCCCAGGTGCATCCATGTTATGTTTATTATCGCTAACATGTAAATCATTCTGAGCTAAGGTTTTTCATTTTTAGTTTTTGGAAAGCCACTATTTTCCACTTCCTTCGTTTTTTATACGTATAGTACTGTGACTCAGCACCCATACACCTTTTTCATTAATATCAACAGACAACATAATGAGTGACACAATATGAGACACAGGGAGGGACACAGCTCCAACCGAAATGGAATGTTTTTATGTCAAAGAATTCGCATGATGCAATTTTAGAACATTACTTATTTCTCTTTTCAATAGGAAAGTGAAACATCAACAATGAAAATTGGCGTTGCTTGTTGACATTGATGCAAAACCAGATACGCATATCAGGCCTATAGCCAGGGAGGCGACCAGAGGAACCTTCACACCCTGACAATCCTCTCGTCTTTCCAGGTTCACCTGGTCACGTGTTCTGCTTTTCAGAATTCAGCAAACAAGTTTGAGTTTCTGGATATGGGCTACGTAAGTCTAATAAGCGACGGTGCATTTTGAATTTGTACTCATACAGCTGTGCATTGAGTTAACCTATGTGTTCATCACATAGCAACTGATGGAGCGGCTGAAGAAGATAATCAAGCTGCCCCACAGACTGAGGCCAGCGCAGAGTAGCAAGGTAAGTACCAAAAGACAGGATCTGAACTATTGTGAGGAAATGTCATTGAGGTTATTAAGGAGGGGAAAATGAGGAATTAGTGTGGCTCAAATTTGGAATGTCGGACTTCCTGTCGCCAGCCTGTGACACCAGTCGTCTTTACAATATCTATGATAGTAACATACACTATGACTCCATATTAGGGCAAGGTTTCAGCCTGATCGGAGGCAACTAGACTTCCATTATTGAATGACAGTACAAAAGTATAAAACATATTATGAAAAGAATGAATGGAGGATTTAAGTTGGAGTACTGGCAGTGTGCATATGATATTTGGCACAAGATTATCTCAGGTTAAACAGACACACACACACATAGACAAAACCACAGACCGACCCTCTTATAGGTGGCCTCCTACCGACCTCTCGCGTGACCAGCCCTCCAATCTTGCTCATAAGATGCAGGTCTGGAGAAACAATGGATTGAATGAGTGAGCAGCTCACTCGCTGGGGATTTTTTAAAATAAATGTATGAACCCATTTTGGACGGAAACCCCTTTTGTGGTTTTTGTTGCTGCGCGTACAGTATATAGCAACATAATTTATTTTCAGAAAACCTTTGTTTTATCGGCCCCAGTCCTAATATATGGGTTGAAAAATTACCTGAGGTATAGCTTTTGTTAGTCTAGCGTTACTTGTTGCAGTCGCAATATCTGTTGTTGATGTGTCTTTTGTACAACTCTCTTTTCAGGTTAACACAGAATATCGTGCCGAGTTCGCTCGTTGCCTGGAGTCCTTGTTGCTGCTTGGTCAGAGACGCTCCATGTCCATAGCTGGCAGTGCCTCTGGATTAAGTATGGGCACCATCAATGGGCTGTGAGTTCTGAATGAAGGTGTTAAGTGAAGTACAGCAGAGCCAATTAATATAAAGCCCTAAACTAACTAACTAATTGATAATAAAAAACATTACGCAAAGACTGCATACGTCATCTGTATCACAATATCAAATAGACATACATACACAATCACATCACACTGTATGCATACCTACACAACCAAATTGTGTGTTTAGCCTATATGATGATGTGGTGCCTTGGTAGGCCATCACATATCATCAAAATGAATCAGCTAAATTAAAGGTGGGCAATGAATGACATTTTTTATTCCCGTTTCTCTCAGTCTCCAGCAATCGCTGACAGGAGTGTGCCACTCCCCTGTTGGCAGTGACCTGTCCCTGGCGTCGTCTGGGGTGAGGAAACCCACCTCCCACCGTTACATCAGTACCAAGGTCCTCCTGTCCGAAGGCGGCGAGACTCCATTCGCCAATCATTGCCGCAACTATGAGAACAGCTACCAGGTGCTAATATTCATGCATGTGGGCATATGGTTTAGATGCCACCTTTTGGACTGAGTCACCAAAACCAAGGACGGGTGTGTTTGATGAATCTATCATAGTTAAAATGAGTTTGAAGTTACAATGGGTCTGGTAAAATGAATATCAAATATCTAAATACTGAATCGAGTAACTTAAAAACTGTCTGGGGTGTTCACAAAAGCCTGATTAGACGGTAAAACGATATCCCTTTAAATACATATATTGTTTGCATTTGTCAATGAGCTGTGGGACTTCTTTTAACTGGACCCATTTACCATGGTCAGCACCTCCACAACATCTGTGTGCAACCCTTCCTTTGTTTGTAACATCTGTTCTCACACAACTTGTTCCTCAATGTTCCTCAGTAGTCGAATAGTCCACTGTAAAGAATCATTTATACTTGATCATACCGTATTGCTCCATAAACATCTCTTATCGTCTTGTCTGTCCATCGGACCAGGCGCTGCAGATGACCCTCCAGCAGCTAAAGGAACAGGTCCAGGAGATCCACCGTGATCTGACGAAGCACCACTCCCTGATAAAGACTGATATAATGGCCGAGATCATGGATCACTCTCTGCAAATGGATAGGCACATTTCCTCCCAGTACTCCTCCGTGGAGCTGATGAGGGCCAGGTTTGAGGAGGTGAGTGGGGTAGAAGATGCTTCCCCTCTGGCATTAGTTAATTTGTTAACTGTTCTGATCAACTGTTTCACCTGTTGATCCCATCTGTCATCCCTTAATCAGGTTTGGGAGGAGGCCTTTCAGAGGGTTGCCAACGAGCAGGAAATCTATGAAGGTACTGGCGCGCGTGCATTCTGCTAGACAACTTTGAGGCCAGGAATGGACAGGAATGTACATTAAAATGAGTGTTCATTTAAAGGTTGTATAGACAAATTCAGCAACTAGGTAAGGTTCCTTATTTCAACTGAAGCAACATGCATAATGCCTGCCTACAGCATACATATGTAAACAAAACAAACAAACAAAACAAAAGAAATCACTATTAATTATTTTTGGGACCAAACCATAAAGGTCAGTTGATTTTATTGCGACCGTAGGGAGCAGTTAGTATCAAAACCTCTGCTTCATGTCAGTCAGTCAGTCAGTCATGCCTCATGTCACTCTCCATATATGGCCGTCCTTGACCCTTTTATGCCCATATATGGAGATCCTTTATGTCATATTACAGCGGATACAAGTTATTGCTTATACATAATTCATATTCAACATACTGCACATGCTCATCTCTTAACAGCACAGCTACATGACCTGATGCAGTTAAAGCAAGAGAACAGATACCTGACCACTATTGCCAAACAGATTGGACCCTACATCCGATCCATTGCCAAGGTGAAGGAACGGCTTGAACCAAGGTATTGGGACTTAAATATTCCCCATAAAACTTCAAAACATAATGCAATAACTTTCAAATGACTGTATTATTCTCATTCTGACATATTCTTTGCAGCTACAGTATTTAGGCCTATCTGTGTAGATACAATGATGCTTTAAATGGTTTGAATGCTATAGAATGAAAGTCACTGGGAGGGAGGTACAGGCTCTATCACATGCCTCACAATCACAACTTTATGAGATCCAAGTGATGATTTTAGATTCTATTAAGACATTTCTGAGTCTCAGCAAAGAAAAAAAATATATATAGAGAGAGAGACAGAGAGACATAAGACAGAATCCATATGAAGCAACTTATGTGTGGGCTGTTAACCAGCTGAGCCAGCCACAAAGTAATCAATCAATGAATGTTTAAAGCAACAATTTGTAACGTTTATGTCCTGCCTGGGATTTAAACACTCGTCCTCTGTATGAAATAATTTATTTCTACCATACATGCACAAGGATTGCAGATTTTAAAACACATTTCTAACCTGGCGTTTTCAAATGAGTCCCTTGCTTGTTTGCAGGCTAAAGGCGCCAAAAGAACTGAAAGATGACCGCACAGAGGCCATGCTGAAGATCTATGAAGACAGCACCATGGCTTGAGAAGATGATTCACACCTTCCTTTCACCATCACATCGTCATTGTCGGGTGAAAACCTTGTATGTCCAAAACCGTTCGTTTTTCATTTTAAAAAATAATGTAAACTGATGTGAAAACAGCCGATCTACAAGCACACAACGCCTCGCACCGCGAGGCGTTGTGTGCTTGTAGATCTGCTGTTTTCACTACTTTTGTGCGATGGCCTTGTACGATGAAGCAGGGCTTTACTTTGAGAAAGAACATACACATTTGAAACTTGGAGATACGAGGTTTCCACCCGACAACGACGACATGTCCCATTGCAGGAAAAAAAACATTCAAATTGTCCCAACCAGTCAAAAAATGACTTGAAGCGAGTGTATGCGGTCTGTAAGCATATTTTTCTTTTATTTGTTCATTTTTGTTCATCAGTTTGTTATAATTTCTTACCCCCAAAACCTAATTGTGTTTGTCAAGTGTAACCTTTTCTCTATATCAGTCCAATGTTCCGAAACTGATTAGAAGAAAAACGAATATTTTACGTAGAAAACAAGAACATGACATGATGACAAATATATATTTTTTTTTTTGTGCTTCTACGGTAAAGCATTGTAATGTGTTGTTGTACAGTAACAATAATTATTATGTTTAGTTTGTCAATAGCATGCATACTGTTTTGGTGTATTTTTCCTATTGAATACAGGACTTGGCAAGACTTGTGGCCAACAAGATGAATACAGGGGCTATGGTTGCGATCCCACTCATATGCAACTATTTAGTTTATACTAACATACTTTGAACCATTAATCTCAGACGCTTTGTTGGCAGTTTCATTCAAAAGACTAAAATGATCCAGATTTTGCTCAATACAGTAATCAACATTTTATTTTATCATGAAATATTGATTTTTGGTGGAAAATAACTACCTTTTGACTCAATGTGCATATCAATGCCATTCTTTGGTCAAGTGGTATTTAATGTCCTAGGATTTTATTGTGACCTGATGGCTGGAGAGATTTGTAAAATCTTCACGTTTACATTATTGTCAATTTGTGGATTTTCAATTACTTTCAATTCATTGTGCAGCCCTACTGTCAAGTAGAGACACTGAAAAAGCTAAAACAAAGTCCCACTTTCAGAAAGTGAATTACTCAATGTTTTTAAATGGGAATGGAGCGGTTTGCTGCCATTTGCGGATTTCTGCAAGAAAAACACTCCATTCCCATTGAAATGCATTGGCAGAATCCGTAGGTGTCTGGGGAGTCGGGACCCTGAAGGTCTTTAGGCTTTCGGTTCCAGGGGTACCCGAATAAATGACTGAAAGGAAACAAATGGACCTGTTTCAGAGTGTACAAATGAAACTAAATGGACCCCTACATGTCCATTAAGTCTCAGAGTTAAGATAATAAAGATGTTACAGTGGATTAGGGTCCTAGTGATGAAAAATATATATCTGGTCTTTGTCTAATCAATGGGGGTCCTTGAAATTTAAAGGTTGGGATTGGGAATCACATTACTTTCCAAAACAAAGTCAGAAAGCAGGACGCGTTTACAAGATTCTTTTATTTCAAGTCAACGTCTTATTTCACAGGCCCACAGTGGTTTTCAGACAAGACAGTCTGTCTTGTGAAAGAATGCCCCAGGGTCACTGCCACTTCTTCAGTCTGTGATAAATACTACTTTTAAATGCAATAAAGTTTTATGAAACAGTGCAACGTATCTGTGTGTATCAACTTGGGTGTGTATAATGCTGCTAACAGCAGTGCACTCATGTGTCTCAACCAAGTATACGTACCCGTATAACTCAAATTGGTCCTGTGTCTAGGCCTAATGCTTAATTTATCCTGTCATAGAACGGCATCACGTCCAAAGATAGTCAATCTGAAAGCTCACAAGCTAACAGATTGGTTCATTTCGGCACAAGCAAGGACCTCAATTATAAATCAGGCTTTATACAGTGCTCTTCACAAATGTGTGCTACAAATACATGTCAGTGTAAGAAATATAAATAACCCCTGTTCTGCCCCAGTACACGCAAACTTCCTGCATTAAGATACTTGGATCAATAAGATGTGTACCTAGAGACCCATCATTGCTCCCATCTTTATTGGCTACCTAAACACACACACACACACACAAAATAAGGTAGTGAGGGGCCAGAGTAGAGGGCAGCAGTGGGACGGGATAAGCGCAGCTCTACTCTGGACCCCTCCATCCCTACGACTGCATCTTTTTGGTCAGTTTTTAAGAATAGAGAGTAAACGAGTAGCGGAAATGTAAATGAATACAAAGACAAAATGGCATCACATGATAAATGCAACTGTTTCTAGACAGGGGCCCTTTTTTGGAAACTACAGTAAGGCCATATATAATTCTAGTTATTGAAATTGTACTGTACATCAGTTGCACATCCCGAACACGTCTAAATGTAAAACCATGATAGGAGTCAGTATACCAGATACTGTGTAATTGGGATGGACATTTATCGTTGTAAATGTAAACACTTGGGAGTGAGTGGTTAAATGGTTAAATGCGGTTAAACATAAGTGTGACGTCATATTTATACAAGTTAACATGGCAGAGGACATCACAAGTCTTGGACACGTTAACTGTATTATAAATGTAGCGCAAAAGACCTCCAGACTTGAATGCAGTGAAAGAAGCCGTCTCAAGGTCTCCTTACAGACAAGAGCCTACGAGGTGAACATAGTCCAATACAATTAAGCAGTCATCTGTCTTTGGTTAAATACGGTTTCCTAGATTTCTCTGTGTCAGATCAAAGCCTTTTGTTTATTTTAAAAGACAAGGCATTAAACACAATGAAACTTACCAGGTTCATACATTACAATATGATAGTTTTGCCCCTTAACACGCTGCTTGATTTGACATGTTGTAGATTCTGTGGCGCCCAGTAATATTGTTTGATATTTGATACATACATTGGATACATCCCACAGGATAAAGTATCGCACCCTGGACATACTATAGTACAGGGGTCTTCAACCTTTTCAGGCCAAGGACCCCTTAGTTGAGAGATAGATGAAGCAGGGACCCCCACTTGAACCGTCAATACTTAATAAACTTGACCTTTCACTCTGTACTTAGTCTGCTTTTCCCCCTCCAAAGCTCTTTGCCGAAAATAGCCGATGTGAGCATGTAGATCTGCTATTTTTGGCTAAAGTTCTCAGAATATGGACGCTAGGGTTAAAATGCTTAATATAAGAAAGGGGGGAAAAACGAGTTCCTATCACACAAAGATTTGGAGGACCCCCTGTTGAAGACCCCTGCTATAGTAAATGCAGGTCAGCTGTCACTACTAGTGGTGCATGTCTGCACCTTAAAGTGGTTGGCGTCCCAGATTTAGAATAAAACAATTGCAAAACTAATTGTTAAATCCATCCTGAGACTGCCGAAAGTCACTTTAAAAAACAGTAACACTGCTAGAGAATTGTTTGAGATACACAATTATATACAATATTGTATTAATAGTAGTAGTATTTCCATGTACAACGGTTAACCTTTAAAAATGTACTGTGTACATGTAAAGGCAGCCAATATGAACCTCAACCTACCTTGGATATCTTTATTTTCTGATTATCATAATCACAATCATCACAGCTTGTGAGTGATCCATATCTATACATCTTAACTTATGGCTCCCATTTGTCCCACTCCCAGTAACATGTCTGCACTCACAGCAGCACCCTCGCATACAACCATGAACCGATTGTCCTGTTATGCCTCTTCGTAATTCAGAATCTAGAAACCTTTTAATACAAACTGTTATACCTGATGTATACTTAAAAGCCAGTCCACACAAACGCAACTCCTTGCAACAAAACCATTTTAGAGACCGGTGCAGCAGTCTGGACTGACCAGTTGCAGACTGGTGACATTTGGGGATATTGGTTGCAAGGAGTAGCAAGGATTTGCATTGGTGTGGACAGACTGACCTTAACTTAACTGTTTTTTTGCCAGGAGTTGCACTGTTGTAGACTGGCCTTTAGTTGCACATTGCCTTGTATACTGAAAACAGCCGATCTGCAAGCTAACAACGTGTCGCACTGCAGCACGTGGTGTGATCTCGTAGATGTGCTCATTTCAACGCACTACACTGGTGCGCAACTAAGTATAAATCTGGATTTAGATACTGTAGCGTTTTTTTTTTTTTTTTAAGAGGAAGTTGAGAAAGCTGCGGACATTGTGGTGTGTTGAAGCACTACAATAAGCCTGTTTGAGCTTGTGACATATTGGCTCATTTGTTTCAACACCATTTGTTTCAACACCAAAATGTACCTAAATCCACTTGTCCACCGTAGTAACCCAAGACCTAAGTGAGAAGCAGACGTAGGAGGTCAAGTCACTTTCAGTTCAGTGTGTGGATTTTATATGAAATTAAAAATACAATAATACAACATGTAAGGAGGCAGTAGCCATTCAAATTCAAGCTGTGTCAAGTTAACTGAATCAAATCCCGCCAACAAGCAAAGATACCAGCTATTCTGGTGATAGGTCCGCCGAGTAGCATTTAGAGCCACGTCAAGCAAGGTTCAAGTGTTCTGGGAGGGGGGGCAAATCAACCTTAAAAACAGACAGAATATGTGAAGTGAATACACAGGTACTGTACTGGAGGTTGTCATGTCTTTCTAAATGACTTGTTTTTGTCTGTTTAGACTTAAGAGGTTGGTAGAGGAATAAGCAACCCAGCTACTGTCCGCCATCAGAGTTGTCTGGGCAGGGAAGGGGCAGCAAAGAGCTTTTCTGGGTCTTTGCAAGTTCCAGGGTCCTCCCCTTGGAGAGGTGCAGCTCCCATGGCCGCCCCCCCCCCCCCCCCCCCCCCCCCCACACATTCTTGGTGCCATTTAGCCAAGTTTGTATGTCCGGCGCATGTCTCCCAAGTGCCTAGTTGACACGGATGCCTGAAATGAAAGGCAGCCCTGTGGACACCTTCTTCTTGTACTCCACATAGTCCTCGCCAAAGAAATGGATGAGAGAGAGCTCCTCCTCCTCTATGCGTTCACGGAAGAAGCGCCAGCTGGCTAGACTGTAGCCAATTATGCACACAGGATTGCACAACATCACCTGGAAAGTTGAACAAGCACCAGGTCAGTGAGGTGCAATTATAATACATTCCGTTAATATTTGTGCTCATATAAAAAGGTTAAAGCTGCAATCGATAACGCATTTCAATGAATAATGGGCCGCGTCCACGTTCTATGAGCTGCCAGAGCATTTCTGCCATGCATTTCTATAATGGTAAAGACACACTATGTAGTGTTCATTAATATGCATTGTCCCGTCTAAATAAATAAATACAATACAATACACTGCATAGAACGATCATCTTGCCAGTGCCGAGCATGACGCTTCAGTGCTCTCAGTGTTTTTTTTTGTGGAGAACATTGAGTGCTTTAAGCAGAAAAGGAGAGCGGGCGCGGTCCCGTGAAATCCCCGCGAGCGTGCTCGTTTGTGCATGCGTACACGGGCGGTGAGAGATGGATTGTGTTCATCTTTGTGAAATACCGCACAGCGTTTACTCACTGAGCGAGTGTGTTTGTGTCTCACCGCAGTGCGGCCAACGCTGATCCTCCACACTAGGCAACCGCGCCTAGTGTTGCCTAGTGTGGAGGGCACCTTAATGGTACTTGCACATCTTGCATACTTTGCAAAGGAGTTCTGCACTGAATCAGCCCTTTGCTCAGCCTTTTAACACTTGCCTTATACATTTTCATTTTGTTGATATGGATGTGTTACTAAATATAAAATGAACCTCTTTTATCTGTATCCCATTTCTGGCTGCTGTAGCGATCAAATCTTGTTCTGCATGACTGACCTGTGTTCCTATGCTCCAGTGGAACCAGCCCACATAGGACGGGTGTCTGAAGTAGGCGTAGACGCCGCTGGTGACCAGGACGTGGCTATTGGCCTTCTCGTTCTGGACGATGTGGTTAAAGTTGGAGCCGGCCGTCAGCATGGCGGCCTTGCGCAGGCAGTCCCCGAACAGAACCATCCCCAGACCCACCACACTGAACCAGTTGAGCTGCTTCAGCTCTGTGGAGGGAGAGCGACAGATGACACTGATTGAACCCATTTCATCCAGTCAAAAGCATGCGTGGTATGTGGTGTGGTTCCAAGCAACTACACAGTAGACACAGTGAAATCCTGAGTGTTCATTTAACCTCTTTAAGCCAGACTTTATACTATTATCATCAATTGATGGTGTTGTGTGGCAGAAATAGCAGATCTACAAGCTTACAAATTCAACGCGTTGCAGTGTGACGCTTGGGAATTGCACAACACAACACCTCCACATGGACCATACTGTACACCAGGGTTCCCCAATTAGTTTTCTCCAAGGGCCGAATTATGTCTAGGGTACCAAGCCGAGGGCCACAACATTGCAGGGGGCGACGGTGGCGTTCCCATTACTCCAGCGACAGTTTACGTCGTTGTCGGGTGAAAATCTTGTATGTCCAAAACCGTTGGTTTTGAATTTATCATTTTAAAAATTATTTAAACTAGTGAAAACAGCCGATCTACAAGCACACAACGTCTCGCGGTGCGAGGCGTTGTGTGCTTGTAGATCGGCTGTTTTCACTACTTTTGTGCGACGGCCTTGTATGATTTGCGAAAGAACGCACAAATTTGGAGATACGAGATTTCCACCCGACAATGACGATATGCTAGTGTTGTTGCTGCTCTTATACCACCATTATTACTGGGGTTGGTGTGGGCCAGACAGTAGCCCCCCGCGGGCCGCAAATGGCCCTCTGGCCGCCTATTGGGGAACCCTGCTGTACACCATCAGTGTTACTTTTACTAAAGCATTTACCTGGCACTGTGAGCTTCTCAACAGTGAACTCCACCCATGAGGACACAGCGGCCAGGGTGTACTCCATGCTGTGGTTGAGCAGGAAGGAGTCCAGGGACAGGCTGCGAGGGTTGATGACAGCCGTCACCAGGTACTCCGAATAGTGGAAGAACGACAACGAACACATGTACCTGTGACAGTTAGGAATGCACTTAGTTCAAACTGACATTAAGCTTCAATGTAATAAGTGCAACCAGTGTTGCATGCATCACATATCCAAAAGTAACATTTCACAAAAGACAAAAATGAAGTACATTATGCCTCTTCACAATCACATATATCTTTTTGTTTTCCAATCATAATTAATAACCATTCTTCATCCATTCATGATCAACCACTTATCTGGAGTCGCATCATTTTATTTTTTGGGGGGGGTGGGCAAAGCAGATCACATACAGTACACATGGCATCACTCTGTCCTGACAAAATAGCCGATCCACAATTTTCACCATGTGACACTGGTGTACGACAGAGTGTACATTAAGCATATAGGCCTAGGCCAGAGACTATTTCTGGGCATTTTCACCTATGATGACTGTCTGACATGCCCAATGTATAACTACACCTTTTTAACAACATACGCATGTCTGAGCAGGTCATTTTGACCTTTTTTGAAATTTAGAAATGGAATTAGTTTGCTCAGGAAACGTCTCAGATGGTACAAAAAAAACAAGACTTGTTTAGGAAAAGTCATGAAAAGGCAGATTTCTGAGTCTCCAGAGCAAACCCATTCCACCTCTAAATCCCAAAATCAGGCTCAGGCATGCAAGTGCTTTAACGACCCTAAAGCTAAAAGTGTTTTTGATGGTTTAAAACAGTACTACATACTAACAGGCTATGGTGTTGCAACTTAAACCCTGGATAAAAGTATGTCAGTATGGTTCGGTACTCTGTATTTCTCCACATTTAGTACCAGTTTGAAATCTCCATTACGTCAAACAAATGCCTCCACATAAAGGAATAAGGAAACATGTCAAGAACAGACTCATGTATGGAATAAGTATAATGATGGAAAATGCTAAGAAGTATCAAATGTTTAAGAGGATGAAGATGTGTCGTGTGGTGGGAAATGATCCACTTTCACCACTGTGAACAGCTCAATCAATGACCATGTCACTGAAATATTACATACCAGCCGAAATGGGTCCATGTGGTTTGTGAACAGCTTATGATTAAGCCACACCCAAAGGCAGCACCCAGGAAGCAGGCTCGTACAGCAACCTATAAGGAGAAATCGCACCAAAACCAAATATTTGCTCATTCAAGCCTTGTGATTAGTTACAAGGCCACATTGCTAAAGGTTCAATAGGTAAGGTAGCATTAAGCCTGTCCACTTTGTGAGCAATACAGCCACAAAAGGCTTGCCCTGGCTTAGTGGTCTATCCTGAGCAGAGTCTGACAGCCGTGTCTGTCCTACTCAAGCCACATAATGAGCTTAACTAAAGAAGGGCCGAAGTTAACTACAGTAATATCGTCATATCGACTTTATCCATATTGTCAAGCTTTCCTTAAAATGAATTTCCTTAATAAGACAATTCAATCAATATGCACCTCCATCTTTATTCTTTTCTAACATGTCTTTATTTCCTGCTATCAGATTTCTGCTAACATAGATTAGAGGGGAAGGAACAGAGAGGTGATGTTTAGTGACTTCTTTCTCTTACACAACTGAAGTACACAGCAAAAGTCTTTGGCAGCATTAGTTATTATGCTTTTTAGATTTAGATTTTTAATACAAAACATGCATTGATTGACTGATGTAGGCAACCAATGCATTTCCACCTTTACCAGCTGCAACATTATAGCAATGAACACATTAATTACTGCTTTACTATTGTTAAATGGGCCATTCTGCATAATGAGTATACTTAAATGTTGATGCCAACACTTTTTACTCAAGTAACATTTTACGTGTAAGAATTTCAACATTGCAACTCGTAGCCTTATTTAACAAAAAGCACTGCAGATTAGAATAGAATCCAGATAGACAGATGCTCAGCACTAATAGATTAGCTAGAGCTGCATTAGCAACCGAGCTGTTGTTATATGACTATGAACTGAGCTGTCAGATAAAATGACGACGTGTAATGTTATAGATTAATAGAGGACAGCAATAGAAAGAATAGATAAATATATAAACACACAACAGCTTTGTGTGACAGCAGAAGCACTTCCAGGTCTCACCTGGTACAGAGGTCCTCTGTATAACAGCAGCAGCAGGCCGTTGATGACAGCTATGTGGACACAAATGGCTATTTTGCCGTTTGTTTCGGTCAGATAGTCGAACACCCAGTCGATATGTCCGAAGCACAGTCTGGTGGCGGGGATGAGGATCACGCTGAGTCCCAACAAGAAGCTCTTTATACTTATTCTGCCCTCAAGAACCAACTTGCTGCCTGCCATGATGGAGAAGATCTATGCCCTGCTTTAATCATCTCTCGCGATAGATAGGATGGGAAAATAATATACACCGTGATGCCGCATCCGGGGTCTCGGAGACGCGCATGCTCACGTTACATTCACTGTTGCCATGTGCGCTTATTATAAGCTACTTTGGCCTTGATCTTCTGTAAAGCTTGTAGTATAGGGGCCGCGGTGGGCTTGTTTCAAAATATCAGTTGCCTTTTTGGGCTTTCCTAAATAAATGTTGTTTAAATCAGTGGGTCTCAAACCTTTTCATGTCAAGGAGCAAGGACCCACCAAAATTGGTGACCAAATTAACATGTTGCCGACTTGCTACTTGGCCGCACATAATTACTGCAACACTTGTGTATTTACAATGTTTCAAAATAGTAATTTTTAAAGAATATTTTAAATGTGGCCTGTAGTCACTCCTTTTGGGCTTGTTTTATCATGATAGACCTCACCTCGCTCGCTCGTTCGTTGCTTATTTCTCTCGCAAATTTGTGATGGACCTGATTGCTTATTTCTTTCGGACAACCTGGCAACACTGGTCACATTTATGTGTCGGCCATCTTGCTCCGGGGCTGTGGTATGATCGGTTGTTGCTGGGTTGTTGCAGTGAGCAGAACCGTGCAACCGTCATGCCAGACTTCTGTGCCGCCGTTGGATGTTCCAACGAAAGGAACGCAGAAACCAAGCAACAGGGAATCACATTTCACAGGTGACCAAGTTGTATTGTTGTTGTAGCTATACATACAGCATTCTACTGTTTATGAACTAATCCTTATTTTAAGATAAGGTAACAAACCTCCCAGGAGGGAAATTGAGAACAGCATTGAAACACAGTGGAGGTAGGGTTAAATAAAATAATGAGCTGAACTTATATCTGACCAGTGCAGACTGGCAGTCATTTATGATTCTATCAATAACATAAACATAGCCTACAATCAGTGTGAATTAATTTAAAGTGCATGTATATTATTATTATTATTATTACCCTTATTATTATTATTTAAAATAAATGTATATTAGCACAAGTTGGTTGGAGACGGTCTCCCTACGCCTCCTTTGAGAAATGTGCTCCCTTCTTGGGTAGGACAGCTACTGCCTCAAGGCAAGCTCATAATCACAATTTATCTCCTGGCAACCTGGCCAAGCATTGATTGCTTCTAGGAAGATATATGTTGTTAGGTAACTCACCACAGTTCTAATCCCAGGTAGGGCAAAAAAAGTTAGGGATCTGTCCTGATACACATTATGTCAGGTAAAGTAAAACAAGATAATAATAACATTGTTAAGCCCCTTTTCCACAGGCCCCACACCACTCGACTCCACTCCACACCACACACACCGCCCACTTGTGCCAGGTTTTCCAAGGACCTGGGTAGAGTGGTGTGAAAGTGGTACTAAATGTGGTACTAAAAAGTATCCAATCTAAAGTAGGTCTGAGCTAGGCCAAACAGGGCCAAACACTTCATAATGACTGATCACTCACTGACTTTTCATTTAGACCATCAGGATAGGTGTAATACATGATGATAGATTTTATTGTGTTATAACCACTATTATAATCTATTATAGTGTACAATCCATTAGTGTATTATAATTTAGGGTTGTAAATTAATACAAATTTATATTGTGTTATAATCACAGTTAAAAGGGTCAATTTGTTTCTTACCGATTGGGGTACTTTTGTGTAATGGAAAATGTATATATTTTTATGTGGTGCGGTGTGGTGTGGTGTGGTGTGATGCTAAAGCAGCAGTTGAAAAGGGGCTTTATTAAAGACAAGTAGGATATCAGTAAAATGCTGAAAATGATATAAATCAGCCATAGCTGTACAATATCAGTATAGGCTATGGGTTATGTTAAAGAGTCCTAACTTATCTCCTTGTAGTCCTAAATGATGTTTGACTGCACTTATTGTGACATACAGTGTCAGTAATAGTTAGTAGCATATACAATCAGCATTGTTCAGATGGAATTGTGTTGTGTTTAGGTTCCCAAAAGACCAAGTTAGAAGGAAGGCATGGACCACATCGCTGAGGAGAAGAGACTTCGAGCCAAAGGACTCTTCGATCGTCTGCAGCTGTCATTTCAAGTCAGAAGACTTTGACAGGACTGGACAGACAACTCGTTTAAAGGAAGGAGTGATCCCATCAATTCTTATATTTCCGGACCATCTTCGCAAAGTTAGTATCAATGGAGATTGTAATAGGTCCCATCATTTGTTTCTATGTAATTACTTAAATCGGGATCTTGTTTTACAGTGGTGTAAAGTACATTTACTTACTGTACTTAAAGGGGAAGACCACCCATTTTCAATATTGAAATATATCATTAACATACCTTAGAGGAGTTGTGTGGAAATAGAAAAAAAGTTCCCCCCCTTCTATGTTGCCTAGAACTGGAGGATTGATTTGGGGGTTTGTATTGTAAATTACAACTTGATGACATCACACATTGTAATTTACAATACAAAGGGGGTGGTCTTCCCCTTTAAGTAACATTTTGAGGTATTTGTACTTTACTTGAGTATTTCCAATTTCCAATACTTTTACTTCTACTCCTCTACATCTCTGATCCAAATATTGTACTTTTACTCCACTACATTTATTTGAACACTATTATTACAAAACATACATTAACCACTTCAGCCCTATCTTTAAACATTTCGGCCATTTGAAAATAGCCGATCTACAAGCTCACAATGCGTCGCGAGGCATGAGACATTTAAAAAACATAATGACGTGTACTCTTACTTAATGAATGCTCTTACTTTTGGTACTTTTAAGTACATTTTTATGGCAATACTTTGGTACTTTTACTCAAGTACATTTTGAATTCCAGACTTTTACTTGTAAACAGAGCATTGCTACATTGCAATATTGATACGTTTTTCTTAAGTAAAAAAGTTTGAGTACTTTTTTCCACCACTGTTGTTTTTAGGTGCCCAGCAGTACCTCCAGGTTGAGCAGGAAGTCAGCTGCAGAAACTCCAGACAGTTTGGATCAGCCCTCAGAGGAGCAGGAGGAGCCCACCCCAGTGAGTAAACAACTGCTGTTTCAAAAGACCTGGAACCACTTTAACCGTTATTTTATGCTTTAGCTAGTAAAAAAAAATAGCAGATATACAAGCTCACAGCATGGCACCGAGTGCCGCGTTGCGAGCTTGTAGATCTGCTATTTTTGAAAAATACAAATCTTTGAATAATATTTGTAACTCAAATATTTGCTTATCTATTCCGATTGGAATAAAATTGGTATCCCAAATCTTTACTAAATAGCTGGATAGACAATGAGACCCCTGTTACTGAACAAACACTCTAATAGCAATGATTGTTATCAGAATATAGAGCAATCTTTGAACAATACTTTGATAAAAAAAGAAAAAGACAAAAATAAATTACTGCTCACTTACTCTTTTTTTCAGGATCATCAGTATGCCCTTGACCCAGTTATAGATGAGACAACAAGGTTAACTGAGGCTCAGGAGAAGGTGTTGGAATTGCAGCGGGACTTAAGAAATGCCATGGATCGGGAAAGAAGGCACAGGAAGACAATGAGATCCCTGCTACAGGATTTAGAACACAAAGATCTGCTAACAGGGGAACTGCAGGGAGAGTTTGACTTCTACTCTGGTTGGTTGAACTGCAAGGGCCCTTTCTCAGATGCATGAGGAACATTGATATATATACAGTATTACATATAACATTATATGTAAATAGTAAATACCCAAGCTCCATATGTTTAATAATGTACTGTCCCTATAATCAACAACTTAATGCTGTTTTGATTTGCCTCCCAGTCCTACTTGTTTTGACTGGGTTGATCAGGGTATAAGGCTCTGTTAAATACTGGCCAGTGAGTTGGAATTGTAGTATACAGTATCCGCTCATGAAATGTATTGATTTTGATTAGGTGAGCAATCCTTGGACAAGCCAGTATTGGACAAGCCATCCTTGGATGGGCCAGCCTGGAATGAGCCAGTTGAGTCAGATTTGGACGAGTCTGTGGACAAGCCGTCCTCTGAAGAGCCAACCTCTGGCTCTTCTGGCTCTTCAGTGACAACAAGGTTAACTGAGGTTCAGGAGAAGGTGTCGGAATTGCAGCAGGACTTAAGAAATGCCATGGATCGGGAAAGAAGGCATAGGAAGAAAATGAGATCCCTGCTACAGGATTTAGAACACAAAGAACTGCTAACAGAGGAACTGCAGGAGAAGTTTGACTTCTACTCAGGTTGGTTGAACTGCAAGGGCTGTTCCTCAGATGCTCGAGGATTATTGATATATATCAAATACCCAAGCTCCACATGTTTAATAATGTACTGTCCCTCCACCTCAAAAATCCCAAAGTTAACATAATTATTAGGCTACATAATTGTTGCAGTCCTAAAATATGATCGTCTTACATTCTATTTGCTCAGAATAAAACAATCTCTAATATATACAATAATATGAAAAAAGAAAAAGAAAATACACCCAACGTGTAATCTAATGTTCATTCCACAATGTTATATTATGTTTTGTAGCTTTCATCAATAACCTGTAGCTTGTTTTCCCAAATAGATCCGATTACAGGAAGTACAAGGGTTAGAGGAAGAATAAACAAAACTGAGAGGACGGGCACCCCCAACACAAAGGTAAGCCTCACTGAAATTAAATAATCGCTCGTAATGAATCTGGACAGTTCTTAATGCCATTCTCATTTGTTACTGTTTTTAATTAATTCATATTACATTAGTAATAAGTTAGTTAATGCCAATTAACGTCACCTGATTATAAACTGTTACCAGTCTTAGAAAGTCAAAACAAGGGCTTTGTTCTACTGACAAAGTGTGTGTCTGGCAGCTATTGCTCTACCAGTGACTGACACTTCACACTATTGCTGATTTGAACATAGTCCTGATGTAGCAGAATATTGATTTCTGTTTCTCTTTTGTCCAGCTTCCCATTGCAGTGCAACGACATGGTGTACTGCCACCTCTCCAGCAGTGTGTTCAGTGCTGCAATAAGTACCATTGTCCACTCTGCACTACTGATATGTTTAAACCCACAAAGCACAGTGCGTGCAAAAAACATCTGTTGTTACACCAAAAAAGAGCTGTGCATCATAAAGGTTTGTATGACTTCTCATCTGCTTTGTAGCCTATATGTATGACAAAAACATAAACATGGGTACAATAAAAACAGAAGTTGTATGATACGTTTATTATAGTAAGTTTTATGTAGTGTCTTATTGAAATGCTATAGTAATATGTACATTTGCCTTGCTTATTTTGTCCTTTTTGCAGGTTATGACATCTACAAATGCCATCTGCCTTGTGTACCAAACGCACACTTTCACTGTGCGTACTGCACGTTAACATATTCCCGAAGAGATGGCATCATTGACCACTTGACAAAATGTCAAAGTAAGATATTGTCTTTCTTGAAATGGAACTACATATACATATACATTGGTGGAGATTTGTCCTCTACTGACCAGTTTGTCTTGTTTTATGTAGTATTTAAAGGTTGCATTATTATCCATGAAAAGAAAATCACTCTCTTTTTACTGATAATTTCAGTTTTAACAAGTTCCAATTGACAGCCCATATTGTTGTTTTTGTGAGAGCTGGCTATTTCAGAAAAGTATGCAATCAACAACTTCAAGCTGTTTTGATTTGCCTCCCAGTCTTACTTGCTTTGACCGGGTTGACTCAGATATAATGCTCTATTAAATACCGGCCAGTGAGTTGAAATTGTGGTATACAATATCCACTGATTCCACTCATGTAATGTATTGATTTTGATTAGTTGAGCAATCCTTGGACGAGCCAGTATTGGATGAGCCATCCTTGTACCAGTCAATGGAAAAGCCATCCTTGGATGAGCTGGTTTTGGACAAGTCGATGGACAAGCCATCCTTAGATGAGCCAATTGATAAGTCAGATTTGGGTGAGCCAATGGGTGCACCAGTCTGGAACGAGCCAGCTTTGGACGAGTCCGAGGAAAAGCCGTCCCCGGAGGAGCCAACCTCAAAAGAGAAGGAGTTACAAGTTAATGGTATGTACGGTAAATAGTAAATACCCAATCTCCATTATGTTCAATATTGTACTGGCCCTCCCCCTCAAAAATCACAAAGTTATCATATTTGTTGCTGCCCTAAAATGTGATTATCTTACATTCTATTTCTCAGAATAAAAAAAAGCTGTAACATTTCCATACTATAATATGTACAAAATAATAATAATATACACAACATGAAATCTAATGTTCATTTTACAATTCTATATTATGTTTTGTTGGTTTCATCAATAACGTGTAGCTTGTTTTACCAAACTGATCCGATTACAGGAAGTACAAGGGTTAGAGGAAGAATAAACAAAACTGAGAGGACGGGCACCCCCAACACAAAGGTAAGCCTCACTGAAATGAAACAATTGCTCGTAATGAATCTGGACAGTTGAAGTTCTTAATGCCATACTCATTTGATACTGTTTTTAATTCATTCATATTACATTAGTAATATTACATTAGTAATACATTAGTTACTGCCAATTAATGTCATCTCATTATAAACTGTTACCAGTCTTAGAAAGTCAAAACAAGGGCTTTGTTCTACTGACAAAGTGTGTGTCTGGCTAGCCTGGAACCAGACCAATCTGCATGGGCAAAAAAACTTGCCCTTGGCGAATATGGGTCTGGCCCTGCTCAATTGTGAATCCATTTCTTCTTCCCCAACATTTGGGGAACCAATCAGGGCCCAGTATTGGCCTGTTCTAGCCAATCGTGTCGAGAGCCATTTTTTAACCCACCCCTTGGAAATGAAAATTCTGCTCGCGGGTCCAGACTAATATCCGATGCGCAACAAGAAATTAGTATGAGCAACGCCAGGCTAGTGTCTGGCAGCTATTGTTATACCAGTGACTGACACTTATTGCTGATTTAACATACTCCTGATGTAGTAGAATATTGATTTCTGTTTCTCTTTTGTCCAGCTTCCCATTGCAGTGCAACGACATGGTGTACTGCCACCTCTCCAGCAGTGTGTTCAGTGCTGCAATAAGTACCATTGTCCACTCTGCACTACTGATATGTTTAAACCCACAAAGCACAGTGCATGCAAAAAACATCTGTTGTCACACAAAAAAAGAGCTGTACATCATAAAGGTCTGTATGACTTCTCATCTGCTGTGTAGCCTATATGTATGACAAAAACATAAACATGGGTACAATAAAAACAGAAGTTGCATGATACGTTTATTATAGTATGTTTTATGTAGTGTCTTATTGAAATGCGATAGAAATATGTACATTTGCCTAGCTTATTTTGTCCTTTTTGCAGGTTATGACATCTACAAATGCCATCTGCCTTGTGTACCAAACGCACACTTTCACTGTGCATACTGCACGTTAACATATTCCCGAAGAGATGGCATCATTGACCACTTGACAAAATGTCAAAGTAAGATTTTGTCTTTCTTGAAATGGACCGAACTTATATACATTGGTGGAGATTTGTCCTCTACTGATCTGATTTTCTTGTTTTATGTAAAGCATATTGGGCAGTATTTAAAGGTTGCATTGTTATCCTTGAAAACAATCACTCTCTTTTTACTGATAATTTCAGGTCCCTGGTATGCCTAGCCTTTTAACAAGTTCAATTTGACAGCCCATATTGTTGTTTTTATGGCTGGCTATTTCAGAAAAATATGCAATCAACAACTTCAAGCTGTTTTGATTTGCCTTTTGACCGGGTGCCTTTTGACTCAGATATAATGCTCTATTAAATACCGGCCAGTGAGTTGGAATTGTGGTATACTGTACACTGATTCCACTCATAAAATGTATTGATTTGTTTTGATTTTGACTAGGTGAGCAATCCTTGGATGAGCCAGTATTGGATGATCCATCCTTGGATGAGTCAATGGAAAAGCCATCCTTGGATGAGCTGGTTTTGGACAAGACATCCTTAGATGAGCCAATTGATGAGTCAGATTTGGGCGAGCCAATGGACGCACCAGTCTGGAGCGAGCCAGCTTTGGACGAGTCCGAATACAAGCTGTCCTCGGAGGAGCCAACCTCAAAAGAGAAGGAGTTACAAGTTAATGGCAAGTAAATAGTAAATACCCAATCTCCATATGTTCAATAATGTACTGGCCCTTCCCCTCAAAAATCACAAAGTTATCATAATTGTTGCAGCCCTAAAATGTGATTATCTTACATTCTATTTTCTCAGAATAAAAAAAGCTGTAACATTTCCATACTATAATAGGAACAAAATAAGAAACGTGTAATCTAATGTTCATTCCACAATGTTATATAATATGTTTTGTTGCTTTCATCAATAACATGTAGCTTGTTTTCCCAAACTGATCCGATTACAGGAAGTACAAGTGTTAGAGGAAGAATAAACAAAACTGAGAGGACGGGCACCCCCAACACAAAGGTAAGCCTCACTGAAATAAAACAATCGCTCGTAATGAATCTGGACTGTTGGAGTTCTTAATGCCATGCTCATTTGATATTGTTTTTAATTCATATTACATTTATAATATTACATTAGCAATACATTACAGTTAATTCCAATTAATGTCATCTCATTATAAACCAGTCTTAGAAAGTCAAAACAAGGGCTTTGTTCTACTGACAAAGTGTGTGTCTAGCAGCTAGTGCTCTACCAATGACTGACACTTATTGCTGATTTGAACCTACTCCTGATGTAGCAGAATATTGATTTCTGTTTCTCTTTTGTCCAGCTTCCCATTGCAGTGCAACGACATGGTGTACTGCCACCTCTCCAGCAGTGTGTTCAGTGCTGCGATAAGTACCATTGTCCACTCTGCACTACTGATATGTTTAAACTCACAAAGCACAGTGCGTGCAAAAAACATCTGTTGGCACACAAAAAAAGAGCTGTACATCATAAAGGTTTGTATGACTTCTCATCTGCTGTGTAGCCTATATGTATGACAACAACATGGGTACAATAAAAACACAAGTTTATTATAGTATGTTTTATGTAATGTCTTATTGAAATGCTATAGAAATGTACATTTGCCTTGCTTATTTTGTCCTTTTTGCAGGTTATGACATCTACAAATGCCATCTGCCATGTGTGCCAAACGCACACTTTCACTGTGCGTACTGCACGTTAACATATTCCAGAAGAGATGGCATCATTTACCACTTAACAAAATGTAAAAGTAAGATTTTTACTTTCTTGAAGTGTAACTACATATACAATGGTGGAGATTTGTCATCTTCTGACCACACTATAGTTTTATTTTGGGCAGTATTTAAAGGTTGTGTTATTATCCTTGAAAAAAACACTCTTTTTACAGGTAATTTCAGATCTCTGGTGTGCCTAACAAAAGAAGTTCAATTTGACAGCCCATTTGACACCCCGTTTTTTTTTTTTTTTTTTTTTCTTTTTCTATTTTTATTATTTCTTTTAGGGCTGGTTATTTTAGAAAAGTATGTAATCAGCAGTTTTTATTTGCCTCCCAGTCCTACTTGCTTTGACCGGTATACGGTTCTATTAAATACCGGCAGGTGAGTTGGACTTGTGGTATACAGTCTCCCCTCATAAAATGTATTGATTTTGATTAGGTGAACAATCCTTGGACAAGCCATCCTTGGACGAGCCAGTCTTGAATGAGCCAATTCATGAGTCAGATTTAGACGAGCCAATGGAGCCCACTTTGGACGAGTCCCTGGACAAGCTGTCTTCGAAAGAGCCAACCTCAAAAAAGAAGGCGTTACAAGTAAGAGGAGTGAAGTCAGTCTGCTGTCACCTGTGTGGTCTCATGATGAATGCCAAAAATTTGAAAAAGCATTTGCAGAGGAAACATTCAGAAGACAACATTATGGACATCACACCAGCATCCCGCAAAAGAAGTGTGTCCCTGGACAGCACCAATCCAGATATCCTCAAGCGAGCGAGATGGACAGAGCCAGTGTTACGCACAGAGGGTGTAGTAACCATAGATCTGGACAGCTGGAAAAGAGATCAAACAATCCAGCCTCCCAAAGGTGAGAGGATGAAGAGAATGGTGACATTTTATTCCATACATCACTATTATTAGTTGAGCATGCTGTTTGTGGAGATTCGCACTCTAATGATTGCACCTACTCGTTTTATATTAAGTACACTGGCCAGTATTTAAGAGCCTTAAAGTAATGAAGGCCTTTTTTGTTTACCTTTTTTGTTTATCTTGGGTCCATCTGGTTGTACATTTAGAGTTACTAGAAGCTGGGCCGTCCTTCGGGCGGCCCAGCGTCTAGTCGGCGACCTGGCCAACTCGGGAACGATGCAAATAGGGAATGAATGCCCCGCCCTTTAATGCAAACCCCATTATACCTGTTGTCATAGGACCCGTTTTGACCATCTGTTTGCCTGTGTCCATTTTATGTCCATATATGGAGATCACTGCAGATATAGTTCTGGGTCCATTTTATGCCCATATGCCCATATATGGAGATATCTGTCTATTTGCGTCCATTTTATGCCCATATATGGAGATCTCTGTATCTGTCTGTCTGTGTCCCTTTATGCCCGTATATGGAGATATCTGTTTATCTGCGTCCATTTTATGCCCATATATGAGATCTCTGTCGCTTTTTGTTTGTTTCTTCTTTAAGCAGAATACACAGCCTGCTTAAATCTGCATCATTCAAGATGCCCATATATGGAGATATCTGTCTATTTGCGTCCATTTTATGCCCATATATGGAGATCTCTGTATCTGTCTGTCTGTGTCCCTTTATGCCCGTATATGGAGATATCTGTTTATCTGCGTCCATTTTATGCCCATATATGAGATCTCTGTCGCTTTTTGTTTGTTTCTTCTTTAAGCAGAATACACAGCCTGCTTAAATCTGCATCATTCAAGTCATCCTCCCAGTCCCACGCTTTGTCGCTTGTCTTATGTTTGTCTTTGTCTCTTTTATTTTCTTTTTTGGAGCGGACCCCATGAATGCCCCACCCTTTAATGCAAACCCCAATATACCTGTTGTCATAGGACCCGTTTTGACCATCTGTTAGCCTTTGTCCCCACCCTTTAATGCAAACCCCAATATACCTGTTGTCATAGGACCCGTTTTGACCATCTGTTTGCCTTTGTCCCCTTATGCCCATATATGGAGATCTCTGCACACACAGTACCGGTTGCGGAAAACTCTGATGTCAGACATCAGCTCCCCATTCGGGGATTCATTTTATGCCCATATCTGGAGAACGCGCGTGCCGGTGGAAGAACGGTTCTCGAGATTCACATACATACATACACATTCACCGAGATTTTTTGTTGACTCATGTGGCGTACGTGATGTCAGAGCCTTTTATGAAGTGATGTCACAATGAGTCAGCGATTGTGCCGATTTCCTCAGGAACAGCCTGATGTCAACAATCAGCTCCGCATAAGGAGATTCCGAACGTTTTGCGCCGTTTCGGAAAAAACGCGCGTCGGGTCGGGTCGAGGCCGGGCACTGCACTCCGCGCCGCGGCGGAAAACGCGCGTGCCGAATCTGAAGCCGGTGGGACGAACGGTTCTCGAGATACGCGGATTACATACACGCAGACAGACAGACAGACAGACACGCAGAGACTTCTCGCATTTATAGATAGATGGTGGTCCTTGAAATAAAAATATTTGAGAACCACTGCTCTAAGGTCAAACATAGTTTAAGGCATAAGGCTCTCGAATACTGCCTATTGAGTTGCAGTTGTTGTATTCTGCTAAATAAATAACATTGGTTGCTTTGATTAGATGATCAATCCTTGGACGAGCCAGAGGACGCGCCAGTCTGGAACGAGTCAGCTTCAGACGAAGAGCCAACCTCAAAAAAGAAGGTGTCTCAAGTAGGAGGCGGCTCTAAAGTGAAGTCAGTCTGCTGTCCCCAGTGTGGTCTCACGATGAAAGCCAAAAATATGAAAAAGCATTTGCAGAGGAAACATTCAGATGACAACATTATGGACGTCACACCAGCATCCTGCAAAAGAAGTGAGTCCCTGGACAGCACCAATCCAGATATCCTCAAGCTAGTTTTAAGCACATTGGACGGTATTTAAGAATGCATTTTTTGTGTCAGTTTATTTTTATTATTATAATTAGGTTGTAGTAATGATATTCATGTCTATGACTTGTGAGATTTATGTCCTCAAAGATCTAACATGCTTTAAGGCAGTGTTTCTCAACCTTTTTCTGCATGGGCACACTTTTCATGTCCCAAGAATCCATGGGCACACCAACTTAATACGGGGGTGTAAATATCTAGCCTGATAAATCAGTCCGCACATTACCACCCCCTGTTGGTGGGTGGTGTGTAAAACGAAGTGAAACGTAGTGTGTGAAGAGTCTGACGCTTGCAGCCAGGCAAGTAAATATCGTCACTGCAAAGTAAAGCCCTGCTTCATCATACAAGGCTGTCGCACAACAGTAGTGAAAACAGCAGATCTACAAGCACACAACGGGGTGCGAGGCGTTGTGTGCTTGTAGATCTGCTGTTTTCACTACTGTTGTGCGACAGCCTTGTATGATGAAGCAGGGCTTTACTTTGCAGTGACGATATTTACACCCCCGTATTATGTTGGTGTGCTTGTAGATCGGCTGTTTTCACTAGCTTAAATCATTTTTAAAATGATAAATACAATACTGGCTTTCAAGCAGTTTCAAGGGGCACACTTGACCCTTCTCAGGGGCACAGGCACACCAAAGGTCCCCAGGCACAGTGGTTGAGAAACACTGCTTTAAGGCATAAGGCTCTGAAATACTGCCCGTTGAGTTGCAGTTGTTTTATTGTGCTAAATAAATCCAATTGATTGATTTTGATTAGGTGAGCCAGATTTGGACGAGCCAGATGGCGAGCCAATGGACGAGCCAGACTGGAACGAGCCAACCACAACAGAGAAGGCGTCACAAGTAAGAGGCTCTAAAGGGAGGTCAGTCTGCTGTCCCCAGTGTGGTCTCACGATGAATGCCAAAAATTTGAAAAAGCATTTGCAGAGAAAACATTCAAAAAGCAATACATCCTACAAAAGAAGCAAGCCCCTGGACTGCATGGATCCGGACATCTTCAAGCAGACGAGATGGACAGAGGCAGCGTTGTACACAGAGGATGTGGTAACCACCGCTCTGGCAGCAGCAATCTACCCTCCCAAAGGTGATCTGATGAAGAGAATGGTGGAATACACGTTCAACCACAAGAAGCTGCCGGCGACATTACCCGAAGAACTTCGTCGGATTACCGATTATCCAAAGTCCTTGATTCCACCTGAGAACCTGTGCTCTGTCTGCCCTGGAGCAGGCCCGCTGACTGACCCCATTCTCATAACTTCCAATGCCCAAATTGTCACTGCTGATGGCATTATTGAAGGTAAGTAAGTAGGTTCCGATTTGCTTGGCGGGGGGATCTGAGATCCACACAACGATTAATTTTTATAGCCGGTGGAGATATGTTATATCTGCTTCTGGTCGATGTGTTGGTAGACGGTCTCATACAGTATGTTTGAGGTTTATGTTTGATAATATAAAATAAAATAAAAATACTATAAAAAAATCATGTTAACCAAATTAACTTTGGTGTCCATATCTGGGCAGAATTTGTTAACTCCTTCTCTGGCATGGGACGAGTTTGAAGAGTTTTGCGGTTTGATGCTGGATGGCGCTGTTCGCTAACCTATGGGTCACCAATTATTTTCCGATTCCACTGGACGTCACCTAAAATGTTGATTTTAAGTTAAATGATTTTTAGTAAAATGACCCATGTGTATGTGGCGACGAGCTGGTTGCAAGGCTTAGGCGGAAGCCTCTATCTTTCAAGTGAATGGTCGCACCTGGACAAGGATTATTTTCCGATTCCGTGTGCGAATCGGGAGAGATGCAGAATATTCAGGGATTTTTCAGGTTGGTGAAAAACAATCTGAATCCTGGCAGTCAATGAGTTCATTTATGAACTATTTTATTTTATTATTTTAAATAGGGAAAATAGCTGTTCTACAAGCTCGCAACATGTCACATGACAAAAGTGTTTTGAGCTTGTAGGTCAGCCATTTTTGTTGTTTTTCGTTGTGCAAAGAAGTATATTACGTTTTTTCTTTTTATCTTTTTTACAAATACAACCCTACGTATGTGTAAATAGAAATAGAAATCATTTGTACCAGTTGACAGCAGTGTCAGTAAAATATTTACTATTTTCTTTCAGACATATCTACATACTGCAAAATGTGTTGCAAGTGCGGTATGTTCTACCGTTATCAGCAGTTTGAAGATGGACTACATAATTTCAATGACAGCATACTTCTTGGTCTTCACTTTTGTCTATATTTGAGGGCTCATCTTCAGGTTCGTATTTTCTTTACCCGCTGCTGCATTTACCCATATTCCCCAGAGTGTTTGTTCAATAACAGAGGTCTCCAATCTCCTCAGCTGAAACTGAATGAAGCTCAAAATACATGTTCAGGTAGGGATACCAGTTTCATCCAATCAGGAGAGAGAACTCTAAACAAGTGGAGTTGGAATTGTTTAAGTGAATGAATGAGCTGAAACATCTTTGTGGGGTTCTCTCTCCTCATTGGATGACATTTGAAAGCCACCTGAAAATGTATTTTCCGTTTTTATACTGTAGATAAGTGTTAAATAGCCCTAAATTCTGATAGTAATCATCATCATTGCTATAGACTATAGAGAGTCGGGGGGTAACAGGGGTCTCCCTGTCTCTCCAGCTTTTTATACAGAAAATGTATTTCCAGTTTGAGGTTTCAATTTTATCCAATCAGGAAAGAGAACTCACAAAGGAACAACCTAACAAGTGAAGTTGGAAGTTATGACACTGAAGACCCCGGTTACTGAACAAACACTAAATGAATGAATGATTTCCATCCGAATGGATGGAAATCCATCTGAATCCATTCAGATGCAAAAGATCACTTACTCTACGAGACCATCTCTAGGGAAAGCAAAGTGAATTCTCAACATGCTCAGATTTTCTGTGCTAAATCTCTCTAAAATTTCAGAACAATCAGTCTATTGGAAGTGTTATTCAGGCTCTGGAGTACCACACAGAAGTGAAGTTCCCCTCTGCCGAATCAATTCGGCATGGGTATCTGCATTTTGAGGCACTTTCCAATCACGTCTACAGTTACAACTGTGTGCGTTGTGGGGACCATCCACCAGTTGTCATAATGGATCTCCACAAAAAAGGAGTGGTCAACATTTCAGGTAATTCAATCTGTTAATTGACTGGCCCATGAAGCAGTGGTTTCTATATGGTGTGCCATAACACAAGCATTGGGATTTATTTTATTTTTATTTGTGAAGTATGAAATGGGGCTTGACTTCTTAACTCCATAATATTAGTTGTACATCATCGGTAGCAAAAATGGCTGATCTACAGGCTCACAATGTGTCACAATGCAGCACTTTGTGAGCTTAATGTAGATTGTCTGTTTTGGGCAACTTTTCAGCCTATTCTTTGTTAATCTATGTTTGCTACTGTAGATGTTTGCCTATTATGTTTGCCAGATGTTTGCCTATTTTCACCTATTGTGACATTTCCAATAGGACACGAGGGTTCATGTGGTTAAGTTATTACGATTTTTATTAGGCATTGGCAAACAAAAATAACTGTAGGTTCACCACACAACCTTTCCCTTGTTAAAAAAGACATGAAATGTATTTAGTTTTCATAGGGGAGAAAAATGGCATTGCATTTCTGTGGTGGTCATATTAATAAATGATATTATTCTGGTGTTTGTAGAGACTGACCTGAAAGCACCATCTGAGGGCTACAAGGGGGAAGTGCACATCGAGGACTTTTGGGATTCTGTCTCTAAACATATGATCGCCAGAGGGTTTCTTATTTGTAAGTACAGTAGTACAAAACTGATTTGCAGCTGTGGTGAATTGCTCTCCCACAACTGTCATCAAATGAATTACACAATCACAGAACGATAGGGTCCAATCATTGTATGAACCGCTGTGTTAAATTGAGATCTGAGGAGCTATCAGTTTTTATTTTTTTAATTGATCATTCGGTATTGGTGACAAAAGAGATTACAGTTGACTTCATTTTCACTGAACATTTTGGTTCTTTCTGTTGCATTAAGGTAACGAAGAGAATCCTTTCAAGGTCCCGCCATCCTTTGAATCCTGGGCGCCATGGATTGGCCCCAAGACCAGGAGGTCTTCGCTTGTGTTGAACACGGAATTCCAAAAGCTCCATGCAGCTCCTGATGAAGAGGCAGAGCTGCACACGACAGATGGCCTTGTAGATGAGCTTGTGAATCAGGAGGTATTGAACGTTTTGCAGACTCTGGGTTAACCCCATTTGCAATCATGAAAATGTAAAGATGATGAAATGCCACTGAATTTGAACACGTATGCACTTATTAACCAGGTTGAGGTAGTTCGAACGCTCTGTAAAGAGTGCGGCTTGGACACCACTGGCTCGATGTTGGACCTTGTTCTACGACTGAAGGATGGGATGCGCTCAAGAGCGACCTATAATAAAGTCTTTGAACAGATCTGGGGTGCATCAGGTATTATTTCCCACTGAACATGTTATATACAGTATAAACCTGTGTTTTAAACACAAAATAAATCGTTGGGCCATTGGGACCTCTACTTGTCCTCCATTTTCCCCTCTACACCAAATCTGTTGACGAAAATAATTTAATTGCAACACATTGTGAGCTTGTAGATCTGGTATTTTGTGGAATGTTCACCTATGACATGCCCAGATTTGGGATGCTAGGTTTTCATTTGGCTGAAGTGTGTGTCTGTTTATTTATTTTCAAAATGTTTTTTTTTCCAGGAGGCTGGGCAGCTGTACTTTGCCCATGCGGCATTGTCTACAGCTTGAAGGTTCTGCTCAAGGGAGAAAGCCCACAGGACTTTACAGATCTCCTTCTGTCATGGAAGCACATACCGAATGTTTGTGTGTACGACCGTGCGAGAGGCTTGGCCAGGCACACCAACTCCAGGGAACCAGATCACATCCCCTTCGGTCCACATGAAGGTCAGCTGTTGTACCCGACTCCAAAAGTCATCCAAGATGCCAAAGAGGGGAAAATCAATGTCAATCTTCCTTGGCTGTCAAAAAGAAAGATTCCCCCTGACATGGACTGTCATCCATGCACAGGCTCTTCAGAACATTATGTTCTGAGTAACATATTCTGTGAAAGAAATTCAAGTGACCCAAAGGATGTTCTGCGACGTGCAAGTCTAGTGCCACAACTGGCTAGTCTTCTCAACACACAAGTAGTGGAACAGTTTTTTGAACATATGAGAGAAGCTGATTCTTTCCTGAATGACGCAGCATCCGAAACCTATATGTTTCTGTTGAGAAATGTCTTGCATCATAGAAACATGAGGCTGAACAAGGAGACAGCTACACTCATCAGCAAGCGCACATTGGAGCAACAGCAGCTATCTGCAGCTTCGCAGCCCAGCCTGATGTGTAGTTATCGCTTTATCACTTTGTAGCTGGAGTCAATTCTTGTTATTCTTAGTATATAGTTATTATAGATTAACGTTTCGACACAAGATCTTCTTCAGAATCTGTAATCACACCAGAGCCACACCACCGATCGAAATAATAAGAAAATGTTTAAATGGTGCTTTATAAAGCGACTTTATCCAAGGCGCTTTCCAGAGATTGTGCACTACATTAACACTTTCTCACACACATTGATACACCGATGGTGTAGGAGGCACCAACCTGCTCACACTTTCCACAGTAACTCTGGGACAGCCCGGGATTGAACTGGAGTCTGGGAACCTTCCCAATTACCAAGCAGCCACAAGTTTTTGGAATGGGTTTGGTTTTGTAAAGGCAAAGATACAGGAATTGCAAGTGTTGGAAATGTGTGTACAAAGCTGTTTCATTACTGTAGTAAATTAGTGTGGACACCAGGTGGCAATGTACTACTGTATGCATATCGTTTTGGGTCATTATGGCATACATGTTTGAGAATCAGTTTGTTTTGGTTAAGGCAAAGATACCGGAATAGAATAGATTTTGAGACATTGAATGGGGTTGAAGGCTTACAAATCATTATAAACGAATGAACCCGTCATTCCATGACGTGATAATGAGTAGCCTACAATATGGCATTTCTACTTTCAGATAATGCCACAATTTGATATTGTATCAGTTAAAACATGTTATACTTAACAGAAAATGTATGTTTAGCACAGCCACCTCAGGAATAAAAAAAACAAATGTACGTAACTTTGTTGGGGAGATAATTTTTATTTTATTTTAGATTGACTAATGAATTCAAATTGTCATCATCCTTAATATTTAAAGTAACCAAAGGAGCAATTACACAAATACTATTTTACATGTACATTAATATTTTGTTTGCATGAAAGTTGTGGCCATTGACCTTCTGTAGATAAATGAGCTCTGTCAAGTTGTTTCCCATTCTGCTAAAGTGAATTAAAGGGAATTCTGTTAGTACAAGACTAGAGCGAAGGAAGTGCAGAGTGTGAGTCGGCAGAGTTTCCGTACAATTAAATACATCACATCACACTAGTGATCAGTATTTGCGTGATTCCTAAACCCACCAGTGGCTGAAATCCCTGCCTGACACATGGAGGGTGGATAAAGTCAGAGGCATGAAGACTTGTACTTGAGAAAAGCCTGCATTTGCACAATGCACAACTATTAATTTCTCACTACAGTGCTCAAATAAACTGTGCTAAAAAAAATCTTGAAACTGACTTAATTGTACTGTGCTTAAAGGGAAAACTTTGTAACTTTGCTAAAGAGAAAAACGTACTGAGAAAGCTATTAATTTAATTGTCACTACTGTGCTCAAAATAAACACTCTTACTGATTATCAGTTAAATTGTTATAGTTTGGATATGGCTTTCTTTGGGCCTATTATGCTGCGTGTATTATTGTAATGGATCAGTAGGTAGTAGCAGTAGGTACTTTGCACTTGAGCGGCGAGCAGCACTAACGTTCATGGGCACTTTCATACTTGAGATTATTGATTATTGGCGAAACAGAAAATTCTGTTTCGCCATTCTGCTAAAGTGAAACAAAGGGAAAATTCTGTTAGTACAAGACTAGAGCGAAGGAAGTGCAGAGAGTGTCAGTCAGCAGAGTTGCCACAGCTAAATACACCACAGCAGCACACTAGTGATGGAGCTCAGTATTCATCTCTATGCGTAGAAGATGCCATGTCCATGGTGCCTTGTGAGCGAGGTTTGCGTCTCAGCGTGTCCATCAGTTGTTTCCGGAACATTTTGCACAGGAATATGTAGATGAGTGGATCCAGACACACGTTTGTGGTTGACAGCCACAAGGTGATCTCCTTGACGATGAAGATGGCATTCTCTGAGCTGCAGTCGTTTGCTGTGTTCTTCCGGGTTTGGCTCAGTGAGTAGGGAATCAGGATAAAGTAGAAGGGGGCAAAGCAGATGAAAAACACTGCTACCACCACAAAGACCTTAGCGTTGGTTCTGCGACTGGTTACTTCAGAGCTGCTCCTCGAGGCTTTGTATGACTTGTACACGGTCCTGCTGATGAAGGTGTAGCAGAACACCATCAGAGCCAGTGTGCCCCAGAACACCACCTGGACACAAAACAGAAAGCACAACAAAGTGCTCACTTAACATTACTTACACATAAACTCAATGCAATTGGCTTTGGTTAGTTAAGGGCAGTCGTGACGTGCACAAACTGGGGCAGTATAGGCCTATAACCATAGAGTTATAAGCCATGGGGCTTGCCTATCACAGATATAAAAAGCTAGATACCTCATCCACTGCTACAGTTCATTGGCGCGACTGGTAAAACAGGACTGGCGGAAGTGCGGAACTGTGGAAGGCACTCTGCCCCCTGCAGTGGGAAAGAGGGAGTCCCGCCAGTCCTGCATGTGATTGGCTAGCCTGCCGAGCATCCCATTCTGTGACGCACAAGGAAGCGTCCCTCGGAATTCAGGAAGCTTGCCAGTCCTCTTTTACCAACGCCCCTGAGCCGGAGGAGGCGTCTACCTTTATATGTCTATGTTGCCTATACCTTAATCACACCGTGGCTATCTTTGATCACATGACTACATGGGGCCTGCATTACAAACCATTGTAAACAATGGAACGATGGTTTAGTGATGAAAAGTGATGAGTCATCACTTTTCACCACTTTTCACAGTTTTGTAGGCGTTTACTGGGGCCATTTGTAGCCCAATGAATGTTTTTTGTGCAAAACAAATGCTTGCAATGGATTCGGCAACATGACAAACCCCTAGTTAGACCCCTCACATCCTACTTAAATACCCAGAAAAAAAAAAGTTTTTTCTGGGTATTTTCCTCCTGTATAGAAAGTAGATGGGAGCCCAACTTGATTTGGCCGCTGTGGCGACCCTGAAGGTCGCCCTAGCTAAATCATTAGAGCAAGCCCTGGGCTACATCTGTGAAAAATCTGGCACTTTTAGACTGATTAGCACAACAAATCCCTAAGGCCTCCGACTTATGTGCCTGACAGCAGCATTTAGACAACGGTTTCCCAAAGTGTTGGGTGCCGTGCCAGTCCAAGGGCGCCACAGAATAATTTGATAATATTTGGAATTCTTCGATATCACTTCAGTATGTTCAACCACTTAGAGAGACACTCTGTGCTTAGTAAAACAGACCTGATGCACTGTACTTTATGAGTTATTTTTCCATCTACCCCAACTCTTCACCAAAAATAGCAGATCTACAAGCTCACAACGCGTCAGAGCTTGTAAATCGGCTATTTTTGGTGAGTGTGGGATGCTGGGGTTCAGCTGGTTGATTGATTGATTGATTGATTATTTTATTAGACAAAAATGGAGAACAGTACAGTCACTTCTGGCCTGTCTATGGAAGAAGTGATAACTACCTCCTTCTCTGGCCTCCTGTAAACGTAAAGTAGGCTATAAAGTTATTTTCAGTCAGTTCTGATGGAAATGGATATTTTTACCATATCTCAGGTGGAAAGGTGTGCTATAGTGTAATAACATGATATAAGATTCTAAAAAATAACAGTGTAATTCAGGGGTGCGTGGATAAAAAGGTTATAATTACAGGCGTGCCCTGAGTCAAAAGTTTGAAAACCCCTGATTTAAACAACTAGATAGATAGATAGATAGATAGATAGATAGATAGATAGAAAGACCTTTATTATCCCACTGGGGAAAATCAGTTGCCCAGCACAGCAGTTTAAGGTTACGTTACAAAGAACAAGAAGTAAGAAAAAGAGTACTGTTGTGTACAAAAAGCAAGGCACAACTGTGTTACCTTACCTGAACAGAGTAGCTGGATCCCACATACCAGATAAGACCAAGCTTGTTCTTCAAGGAGGTGCACTTGAACATGATTTCAGATTGCAGTGGTGGCTTGTCAGCCAGGATGGTGTTTGGCAGCGCTAGAGATAACATCACCGCCCAGAGAACTGCAATCAGCACCTGACCAACCCTGACCTTCTGCAGAGCATATTTCCCAAACGGCCGGACTATCTTCAGGTAGCGATCCAAGCTGATGAGGCCCAGAAAGAGAATACTGACGTTCATGGACGTGTAGAACAGAACAGACGAGTAGCGACAGTAGAAAGCACGCAGGCGCCAGGAGCCCACACCAGCATCCTCGAGCACCTTCACAGGGATGGTCAGAGTCATGAGCAAGTCTGCCACCACCTATTGGGTGAAGGATCACATTATAAATTACTTTGTTCTCTTTATTTCTGTATTTTTGCACTGACAAATATATTTCAGCCCATTACTTCCCAACCTTAAAGCCACAGTTAGAAACCTTGGTATAACTTTCAACCCAGACCTCAGCCTACAACAACATATAAAAAAGGTCATTCAATCTTCATTTTATCAATATATTAATAAATATTTCACAAATTAAATCATTCCTAACCCCTTCCGATCTGTCAAAAGTAGTCCTTGCCTTCATATTCTCACGTCTCGATTATTGTAACTCATTGTATAGGCCTACATGTCTTTCAAAAATCACACCCGTGTGAACTGAGCGGTGGTCGTGGGGGGGGGGGGGTGCCTGTGGGGGGGGGGAGGGAGGGGTGCCTGTGTGTGTGGGGGGGGGGGGGGGTGGTGTGGGGGGGTGTGGAGGGGGGAGGGGTGCCTGTGGGGGGGGGGGGGGGGTGCCTGTGTGTGTGGGGTGGGGGTGTGTGTGTGTGTGTGTGTGTGTGTGTGTGTGTGCATTGCAGTTGATGCTCAGGGCAGGCTAGACTCAACAGCACCTCTCTGGTCACCCAGGGTACTGAGGCTACATACACCAGAGGCTACAGACAGACAGACAGACAGACACACAGACACGGATACACACACGGCCACGCTATGGAGACGGTGTGACCACCGCTCAAAAAAATCCATCCATAGTCCAAAATGCAGCAGCCCGTCTATTAACTGGTACAAGAAAATATGATCACATCACACCCATTCTAGCATCTCTGCATTGGCTCCCAGTTGAGTTTAGAATAAACTTGAAAATCCTCCTAATTACATGTAAGGCCAGGATGGGCCTTGCCCCCGCCTATATTTCAGACCTTGTGACTGATTACGTGCCCTCAGGTTCACTGAGATCCGCTAACAAAGCACTCCTGGACCCTCCTACAGGTCAATATACGACCAAAGGACATGTGGCCTTTGTTTTTAGAGCCCCTACCCTTTGGAATGCCCTGCCCCTTGAGATTCGCCTCACTGAGTCTGTCCCCTGCTTTAAATCTCTCCTTAAAACACATTTTTATAGACTAGCTTTTAATCCCTAATTCCCGTAACTTTTATGTATTTGTATCCTACCTTATGCAAGCTTTGTATTTATTTCCATGCATTGTTTTTCTGCATTGTTTTTAATAACCTTTTGTGTGAATGTTCTTTGTCCTTTGATGTTCTGTGTCCCTCTTGTAAAGCACTTTGTAACCTGATTTTGAAAGGTGCTATAGAAATAAAGGTTTATTATTATTATTTCCATTGCAAATCCACTCACTCACCAGATTTTTTAGATAGACACTTAATGTGGAAGTCGTGGGGATGGTGAAGAAAATCCATGCAGCCAGGCTGTTCAGTGCCAGAGCCAATAGAAAGAGGATGCTATACAGACAGGGCAAGACCACAGCAGTCACGCTGGTATCTCGAATGCAATCTGTGGAGTTACTGGATATTGTGGCGTTCATCTTCACTTGCATGCACCTTGAGAGTGAAAAGGAGAGATTATTTACAATGTGGGACAGGGGTAGGCAACCTTAGGCACGGGTGCCAACATTGGCACAGGGGAGGGTGATCACCAGCACACTGGCAGAAGTGTGAGAGTGGATTTTTATTTTAAAAACAAATCTTTTTTTAAATGTGGTCAATTAAATGAAGTTAGCTAATGTATAGGAAATTACATATTGCACAAAACTCTGAACTCTGACTGGTAAGGGAGTCGGGGAGGTAGGTGGATTATTGCTCTGGGTCTAATGATCGTTATAACAATGTCCTGCCAATCAAGATATGACAAATATTTGTCATTAAAAAAAATGTAAACGTGGTCACTTAAATGAAGTTAGCTAATTTATAAAAAATTACATCTTGCAGATAATTCTACCGGTACATTCATTAAAACTCTGAACTCTGACTGGGGAGGGAGTCGGGGAGATAGGTGGATTATTGCTCTGGGTCTAATGATTGTTATAACAATGTCCTGCCAATCAAAATATGACAAAATATTTGTCATTAAAATGTACATTATGTTGACATAGCACACTCTCTAGTCTAGAGTCTAGAAAATAGAAACGTGGCACTTAATTTCCAAAAGGTTGCTGAACCCTGATGTCGGAGATGAAACACTAAATGCACAAAAAAATAATAATAAAAGTAATAAAAAGACATAATGTCAAGGAAAGATTAAAAAATTTGTTTGTATAAGCGATAAGCAATCTTTAATATTTTCATCAAGATTATTCCAGAGAGTTATATCACATATTGAAATGCACTATATTTTTTACATTTGTATGAATAATTGGCTGTTTAAAATTCTGTTTGTTTCTTAAATCATAATTACCTCTCTGTCTCTCCTTAAAAGGCCTTTGAATGTTTCCAGCTAAACTATTATACCAGGCTTTAAACGTGGTTTGTGCTGTTTAAAATTTCACCAAATCTAGAAACTTTAGCATAATTATACGATTTTGAAAAAAAAGAATGAGTAGCATGATTAAGGTATCCTGTTCTATTTATTAACCATACTGCTCACTCACATTGAATGCCAAATAGCATAGTATACTAATCTGGACTTACAGTGGGTGGTCTGGCTCTCTAGCTGTTGAGTGGCTGTCTTGTCACAACCCCAATGAGCATATCCACTATCCAGTCTTACTCTCTGGCAGACCATTTCCTTCTCAGCTTCCGTTCTGTGCCTGCCACAGTGTCTTCCTCTTAGTGATTGTTGATTGATATTATGAACAGAAAGACCTGAACTAATTTGCCAACCAGATCTATATAGACATCATGCAGCCACCCCATATCTCTAACTATTAATTTAGCAAATGTCTGTCAGTCCGCCGCCTTTCGTCTGCATGCTGACATCACTGATAAAAAACATTGTTGCCACCATGGTAACAGCCTGCTAAAACAATGCCCAAATTTAGAGATAATGTCCGCCATTTGTCTGCATGCTAACATCAATGATAATAAACAGTGTTGCCACCAACAGCTGCATGCTGAAACAATGCTTAAATTTGGAGACATCACAGACGAATACAACTGATATTGCACAACTGGACGTCAATGGTGACTGTTCTGCACAACAGGCACCGTTCTGGGTTCTCCAACATTACTTCTGAGACTCCTACATTCAATCCCTCATATACTGTGCCCCCCAGGCACAGGACTAGTGTACTAATATTAGTCATAGACACTCTGAGGTACTTGAAGGTGCTGTGTGCATGGTTCCTACTAAATAGTGTCCATGTGTCCATTTTTGCGTTCAGTCTAAAAAATGACAGTGTGTCAGTGTTCACGTAGTGATAAGTGTGTGAGGGGTGCTTTGTGTGTACTGTATTATGTAACGTATGTAATGTAAGTAGATAGCCTACAGTATGTGCATAGATATGTGTTATACACATTCCTTACTAGCAAGTAGTTTACTTTACTGAAAGCTTATTTTGTCCAAATATATGGTGTACTTAGTATTATGACACCTCACAGGGTGCCATGGGTTTTGGTGGCTGTGATGTGATGGTGAAAATGCCATGTGTGCCCGATTGCATAATGGCAATACATTTAATAACGTACAGCAGCAGAAGGAAACAAGCCGTTACAGGCGCATTTCTCAGACTATTTGTGGGTGTGAAGTGAATTTCACACCCACCCAGTGAAAAAGTACATTTTGGACATCATGCATTTCATGCTCAAAAGTGTGAGCTTGTTATGTTCCATTAATTCAACAGGTTATAGTTGGTCATTCATGCAGCGAGCAGTCAAACCTGGGGAGTTGTATCGAACAACAGGAATAGTTTTCAGTTTATTAACACGCTCATCGTAAAACAATTGTTTTATACATATGACTTGCTTCAGGAAATATTATATCCTCTGCAAATTGTTAGTTATTTCTTTTGAGCAGCAGAATAGGGATGCTATAGCGTTCAAGTGATTATGGGTTGTCTCCAAGTGATGCTTTCGATGGCTTGCTATAGCTGGCTACTACTAGAATTTATTTATTTTCAACCACAGCTAATGAGACACGACATCAGTAGAATGAGTTTGGGAACAGACACCATGAGCCAAAATACATATACAATGAATATTTTTTGGTAATTTGGAATGGAAATGTATTTGTCTCATTAGTCACAACAATGCAGCCGTGGTTAATACAATGAACTCATGACATCTCATGACAAACCACAAATCATTTGACAAGAAAAAAGAAGGAAGAAGGAACTGAATGAAATCTCAGCCATATGTATGTACTGTAGACCTATATGTTAAGTCTACATGAAACTGAATAAAGTGCTGTCATCAGTATTTTATTTGTCTCATCAGCAACAACTGCACAGCAATGGTGAAGAAAGGGTAAACACTAAACATTTTAGGACAAACCTCAAATAATTTGACTTGGAACATTTCACTTTTTCACCCATATAACCGCTTTCCCTATTGTTTAGAACAGGGGTTCCCAAACTCTTTTGGCTCAGGGCACCCCTATACATATTTTTTTCCTCCGAGGCACCCCTACATATATTCATCATTTTCACTCTCAGCTTTGTATTTGCATGGTATACGGTACCTCCAAATAAGTTGTTTTGAATTATAAAAAAACAACCTCAGTATGCATTACACAACCGCTGTATTGCAGTTATTGCACCCAGCCCTAGACCGCACCAATGCAACTCCTTGCAAATAGTCGCAACTCCTTGCAACAAACAGTTTTAAGGTCATGTCACACCAATGCAACTCCTTGCAACAGCCATTGAGGATAATGGTTGCAAGTAGTTTCATGCAACAGTTTTGTTGCAAGGAGTTGATCTCCATATATGGGCATAATGGGGTACCCTAACATTCTCATTTTCGGCCTGGGATTTATGACATCAGAAATCTCCATGTATGGGCATAAAAGTTTTTTTTCTTTTTCTGGGAATGACCATATGTGGACTTTTATACCCTGAGAAATCTCGTAGCTTGTCTGACTGTCAGTACAGGAAGTGATGTCACGTGACATCCTTTTTATGCCCATGTATGTGTCATTCTGTACCACATCACTGTGATCTCACTGACATCACACTGACATTACTTCCTGTACAGCCAGACAGACAGACAGACAGACAGACAGACAGACAGACAAGGTTTTTCAGGGTATAATGCGACCTTCGGTCGCAATTACAAAGACAATTTTATTCGGGAGTAGGCCTACAGTCATTTTGGTTCCCTTATCATGCATAATGTTCAAATACATGACCTTTTCAATAAATGCTTGAATAAATGTAGAAGGGAACAATAAAACTGGAAACTGGTGTATACATTTAAAGTTACAGGGGAGGAGCTGTGGTGCATAAGGAAAGAGAATGAGAACAATGTATTGGTACAGTTAAAGGGATATTTCACTTTCAAAAAAGGTTTTGGTCATTTTATCAACTAATCTGGCTTTTATGAACACCCTGAAGAGATTAAATTTTCCTGATTCAATATTTAGATATTTGATGTTATCAGTCCTCCTCCTCCTCCAGGAGGAGGGCCCCATACACACCCATTGTAACTTCAAACTCCATTTTAACCATGATAGACAATTTAGGCCCATACAAGGAGATATGCACGTGTGTTGTGTTTGATACCATGGGTGCGTTCGAAAATGTGCAAAGTATGCCATCTTGTCGTTTGTTTATTTGGTGCACTTGGTGCGTTGTCGTTCGAAGATCCAGTGCGCTGCGCGCCCGGTGTGCTCAGTGCATGCACTGACCGACCCTACTCAGAAGTTGGGGTTGACAGTGTGGTGCATCAGTGCGGTGTTTTGATTGGTTGCTTTTTATTGCAGTGTCTTGAGCGCTTCTCAGTGGTGAACAAGGTGCCCCTTAACTGGTTGTTCGTAAATAAGCCACACTGAGTTCACCCTACAACGTCACCGCCCACTGCACTCACTAAACTGAGAACACACTCGGTGCGCATTTCCGAACGCACCCCATGTGAAGTGAGCACCGCTCACATCTCACCGGTACGATTTCTTTGTTGAAGGCTTTATTGTGTTTTCATCTTCAGTGATACATTGACTATATGTATGAAAGTACGTTTGTGGTCATTTTTACGTCACCAAATAAAATCACTCAATCAATCAACACCCAAAGACAGACGCTCGGCCAAGCCGGATGCACCGCTGGTGGATTGAAGGGCCTGGACACTGAGTGCCCCTTGACGCCATTGGTGGATTATGAGACATTGGGCCTTACAGTATGGGCACAGATGTGTAAAAGGCCTGACTTGCAGCTTACTGTGCAAAACTAAATATGATCAGAACCTCTCCACCTATGTCACAAATTAACCTTTAAGAACCACGTGAAAAACCTTTGTACATCCTCCTTGACCAAAAACAAAAAAAACATCACCACATGCCGCAATGAAGTTGGTCTATGCCTTTACCCATGCACATATTTATTTAAATGATAGGGTACAATCAGACTCTACAGTGTAGAAATAATCATAATTTTAGCCATTATTTGAGATTCAAGATGTCTCATTTTGGAGTGCAGTCAGTGCACACACATTCTTTGGTTTGGCTCCTCAACATTATAGCAACAATAACTAGAATAGCAACAATAGTAAAGAAAAATGGCAACATATGTACTAATATTAATCATAGCACACTTTGAGGTACTTGAAGGTGCTGTGTAGGGCTTTCAAAATTAGTGATTTTTACTAGTTACCTAATTTATGACGTAGGACCTAATTTATTATGTAATAATAAAGATGCAAAGAGAGAAGTTCTAGCCATATTGTTGCCATGACAACGAATATACAAACACAAACGTACGTGAGAACTTTACACTGCAACATCGAACAACATTGTTTCACAATTGTCACATTCCACTTCCATTTTAGCTGCTACAATATGGAATGGACTCACCAAAATGACTATCTGTGTCTATATGTGTCTATGCCTTGGACATTATGTGTCCAAACAATATGCATGGGCCCAGGGCAGGTGATATGAGGTGTCCTCCATTTCTTCCTATTAGGCCTTCTTCTTTGACCAAATGATGGTCAAAGAAGAGAAGAAAGAAGGAGTAGCCTATGTATAGCACAGAGGGCCTCATAAACCTTGCTTATAAGATTGCAATAATGAAGAATGAATCAAATCCCTTTACTGCATAATGTTGCGTGTCAAGAAAGCACAACAACGCCTCTACTTTCTCAGAAAGCTGAAGAAGGCTGGGATGGGCCCCAAAGTCCTAGAGCTTTCTACAGAGGCACCACAGAGAGCATCCTGACTGGCTGCTTCACTGCATGGTACGGCGGCTGCACTGACCTCAACCGCAAGGTCCTGCAGAGGGTTGTGCGTACAGCCGAACGGATCAGCGGATGCGATCTCCCACCAATCCAAGCCCTGTACGACGAACGCTGTGTCAAAAAAGCCCAAGGAATCATCAAAGATCTACACCATCCCAACCACAGCCTGTTCAAGATGTTGCCGCATGGAAAGCGGCTACGCAGTCTCAAAGCTACTAGCAACAGACTGCAAAAAAGCTTCTTTCCACAAACAATCTGGCACACGAACAAACTGTCAAAGATGAGAACGGTCCAGAGCTAGCCATATGCCCATGTACAGCTGAGGATGCTTTTTTACACTCTTTGCTCTTTTGCCTTTTGCACTCTTTCTTTCCTAAGCCATTATTACTTATATTTTTATCTTAGATGTGTTGTGTTTTTTTTGTGTTTTTTTTTTTGCTGTTCTACCACTGCATTGTCTGAAGGAAGCCGAACAAAAATAAGTTTTACTCTTATGTACCTGTACAAAAGATGTAACAATAAAGTACAACCTTGAACCTTGAACCTTGTGTAAAGCTTGTATTGCTAAAATGACTCATCTGACTCATCTGGGGGACAGGATGTTACTGAGACACGCACAAACGCACACACGCACGCACGCACGCACGCACGCACGCACACACACACACACACACACACACACACACCAGAATAGTGCTTACTGTGTTTACTGTATCATGATAGGGTGTGTTGTATGCAACCTAAGATGTCACAGGATATGTTGACAGGACACTCAGAAGTGGCAGACAGGATGGAGAAATTAAGAAATAGATGAGAATAGGTTAGTTAGTTTATTTATCTCGGTCATTTAAAAAAATACAGATAGCAATAACAATACAGAATACATAGAGGCTCTGAGGCAGTGAGATAACTTTGGAGCAAAAAGGTGTGGGCTGAAGCCGAAGCTTATTATGCCCACCGTGTTAATACTTAAATTACTTTAAACAAAAAAGGTTTTTAAACAAATGAGTGTGCACATGCAGTCTTATGAAAGTGACATGTGCCACTGTTTACGTAGTGATATGTGTGTGAGGGGTGCTTTATAGGCAATTTATAGGTAATGTATAGGTAATAATAATGACCACTAGGCCCGTTCAGGGATCCTGCTCTGCTTTTTCATTTCCACCCATATGCAACACACTACAGACATCTGTTTTACTATTGGGTCACTCACAAACAAGTTTGATGTTTGCTCAGATGACACATGAATCTCACAAAATGTCCACCAAGGACAGGGATTATATAATTCACACACTTTATGATAAGATGAAACTGAAAGTGTATGTGAGACAATAAGGGTGACATCTGGTGGCCAGTCCAGTGATACCTCTTGATTGATTGATTGAAGACTTTATTAGAAGTTTGCATAGGAAAAGGTACAGTTTCATGACGGTACAGTTCACTGGTACAAGGTCTACTAAAAGGAGATCCTAGAAAAGACTAAGCTTATTTCCACAGGAAACCATTTAAGTATCTCATATAACATTGAATGACAGACGAATAGAACACAGTACTATGCAGTAGATATAGTCAGTAAGAAAAAGAAAAATCACACCCGTGTGAACTGAGCGGTGGTTGTGGAGGCTGCGCAACAGCAAAACAAATATAAATATAATAATAAAAATAATAATAAAAAAGATTTAAAAAAGATTAAAAACAAATATTAAAAAGGGTAATAATAATAATATGGGGGGGGGGGGGTGCTTGTGTGTGTGACCCCCCCCCCCCCCCCCCCTCCCCGTGTGTGTGTGTACACACACACACACGGACATACACACACGGCCATTCTAAGGAGCGGCGTCACCACCGCTCAAAAAATAAATGAAAGAACAAAATACACGCGAACGGCTGCTGCCTCTAAGTGTTTTTTCAGGGCGATTTTAATGGATGCTAGTGATCCACACTCCTTTAAGACCTTCGGTAAGGCATTCCATATTTTTGTGGTATAGCAGAAGAACGAGTTTGACCCTTTCTTTGAGTTGACTCTGGGTTGAACGTGATCTGTGGCGCTGCCTCTGGTGTTGTAATTGTGGACATCCTTGACATTTTTAAAGAATTTTGCCAGGTACATGGGTATCTTAGTGGTGTAGTGTATCTTGTACACCAGGCCCATTGCAAGTTGCTGTACTCTGTCATCTACTCTGAGCCACCCCACTCTTAACTGGTGAGTAGCGGTGAGGTGAGTCTGATAGGGAAGGTTAAGCAGGACCCTGCTTAACCTGATGAACTGCTGTATCATCCTGTTTGTTGTTAATGTTGTTTTTTTCCAATCCTCTCAATACACATAACCTTGAGTTGCACCTAAAGTGTTCATGACCTAATCAGTGTGTTCTATCTATGTCGGTATTCCTCAGGAAACAAGAAATGCCAGCAGCTTTGTCAAATTGAATGATAACCTTATTGGGGTATTCTTTACAACCTCCTCTCTTGTGAATTTGAATTAAATTAATTAATTCAAGGCGAGGCCTCTGGTAAAACTTCATGTGCTGTGGATAAATGAAGATTAAAGAAACACTCTAGGTCTGCATGGTGAAGGAAGACTCTTCATGCATACTCGAAGAGATAGGCTAATGATGATGATGAAAACCATAATTAGAGACTGTCTGCCTCTGAACCAATTAGCACCAGAAGATCCATCATCAAAATAGGAACATGGAATGTAAGGAGCGTGTCTGCTGGTGGGGAGAGTATTTTTTGCAGGTCGTTCAGTCCGAGTGTATCAAAGGGTGCGTTCGGAAATGCGCACCGGGTGTGTCTGCTCGCATGACGGTTACTGAGGTTAGGGTAATGCCTAAACTTAACACTAGTAATTAGGGTTAGGTTTAGGCATAGTTTTACTGAGGTTGTATTACTGAGGTGTATCCAGAGTATTAGGCAGGCTACAGGGAGGAGATACATTATATGTCATAGCAACGTTACTTAACGAGCATTTACTATCAATAGAATTGTTGTAAGAGAAAGCTAAGCTAGCCAATGTTTTAGCATTTCAACTGGTCGTTCGTAAATAAGCCACACTGAGTGCACCGTACAACTTTACGACCCACTGCACTCACTACAGCTTCTGCTCAAGGGAGAAAGCCCACAGGACTTTGCGGATCTCCTTCTGTCATGGAAGCACATTCCGAATGTTTGTGTGTACGACCGTGCAAGAGGCTTGGCCAAGGCACACCAACTCGAGGGAACCAGAGCACATCCCCTTCGGTCCACATGAGGGTGAGCTGTTGTACCCGACTCCAAAAGTCATCCGAGATGCCAAAGAGGGGAGAATCAATGTCAATCTTCCTTGGCTGTCAAAAAGAAAGAATCCCCCTGACGTGGACTGTCATCCATGCACAGGCTCTTCAGACCATTATGTTCTGAGTAACAGATTCAATGAAAGAAATTCAAGTGACCCAAAGGATGTTCTGCGACGTGCAAGTCTAGTGCCACAACTGGCTACTCTTCTCAATACACAAGTAGTGGAACAGTTTTTCGACAATATGAGAGAAGCTGATTTTTTCCTGAATGACGCAGCATCCGAAATATATAGGCCTATGTTTCTGTTGAGAAATGTCTTGGATTATAGAAACATGAGGCTGAACAAGGAGACGGCTACACTCATCAGCAAGCGCACATTGGAGCAACAGCAGCTATCTGCAGCTTCGCAGCCCAGCCTGATGTGTACTGTATGTAGCCCCCACAGTTAGTACCAGCCATGAACCAGCGACAACAGCCCTGCTAATCGGGCTCAGCCCTATTAGCACGACTGATTGTGCGTTGGACTGGCGAGTGGGAGTCCAGGGTTCAATCCCCGCTTCCGCGTATCACTACAATCTGGCGTTGTCGGCAGGATGAGGAGCGTGATATCCTCGCGTGAGGGACAGGTCCACGTCGTGTGCGGTGGTCTGTGGCGTGAAGTGTGAAGCGCGAGGGCGCGCTCCAAAGATCAGGGGGGTGATTGTAGCCCCCAAAGTTAGTACCAGCCATGAACCAGCGACAACAGCCCTGCTAATCGAGCTCAGCCCTATTAGCGCGACTGGTTGTGCGTTGGACTGGCAAGTGGGAGTCTCGGGTTCAATCCCCGCTTCCGCGTATCACTACATGCAGTTGTTGCTTTATCACTTTGTAGCTGGAGTCAATTTATTGTTATTTGTTATAGTAGCCTATATAGTTATTTTATAGATTAACGTTTCGACACAAGGTCTTCTTTAGAATCTGTAATCACACCAGAGCCACACCACCGAACTAAAGAATAAGAAAATGTTTAAATGGTGCATTTATAGCGACTTTATCCAAGGCGCTTTCCAGAGATTGTTGTGCACTACATTAACCCTTTCTCACACACATTGATACACCGATGGTGTAGCAGGCACCAACCTGCTCATCGGGAGCAATTAGGTGTTATGTTTCTTTTTCAAGGACACTTTCCACAGTAATTCTGGGAGAGCCCGTGATTGAACTTGAGTCTAGGAACCTTCCCAATTACCAAGCAGCCACTCCTGAACCACTTCTTTCCGTTTAAGTTTTAGGAATGGGTTTGGTTTTGTTGAGGCAAATATACAGGAATTGCAAGTGTTGGAAATGTGTGTACAAAGCTGTGGTTCATTACTGTAGTGTGTAGTAAATTAGTGTGGACACCAGGTGGCAATGTATTACTACTGCATGCATATCGTTTTGGGTCATTATGGCATACATTTTAAGAATCAGTTTGTTTTGGTTAAGGCAAAGATACAGGAATAGAATTGATTTTGAGACATTGAATGAGGTTGAGGGCTTATAAATCATTAAACCACCGCTCAGTTCACACGGGTGTGATTTTTTTATTTTAGATTGACTAATGAATTCAAAGTGTCATAAGGGGAAAACCACCCATTTTCAATATTGAACTATGTCATTAATATACCTTGAGTTGAGTGGAAATACAAAAAAAGTTCCACCCCTTCTGTGTGGCCTAGAACCTGATGATTGATTTGGGGGTTTGTATTGCAAAGTGACGTCATCACTGTGTACTTTACAATACAAACCCCCAAATCAATCCTCCAGTTCTAGGCAACACAGAAGGGCTTTTTTTTACACAACTCCTCTAAGGTATATTAATGACATACCGGTAGTTCAATATTGAAAATGGGTGGTATTCCCCTTTAATAGTTAGGAACAATTCACTCTTTGTCAAGTCCCACCCCATGTCGCTCTGTTACTAGGTGGGACAAAAAAGCCAGGGAAGACTATTTTTATAATGGAAGTGAATGGGGAAAAAAACGTTTTTTCATAGCCTCATTATTGCTATTTAAAGTACCAAAAGAAAAACATCTACGTGATATTAATAAAAAAGGAACAAAAAAGTACAGTTGTTACATTGCAAAACAGGGGCTTTCCCCCGAAAATACATCTTGGGTGACTCGCAATGACCAGGAAGTTTTGGAACTATAGGCTCGCCCTCAACATAAAATGTATTTTAATTGTAATTCTGCCCATTTAAAATATAATATGTACCCAATCGAATATCTTAGTTACATCGATATCGTTCATGTGAACTAGTTTGTTGAAGCTTATTCATTATACTTATCGAAATCCCTATGACCGTGCCGCGCCGCACCGCATCGTGGCCATGCCGCGCAGTGTCTAGCAGGAGATGTCTACTGTATGCAAGACTAGTAATCCACATAGTGATTTTTTTTAATCATTTCAACAAATATTCACTGTGTATTCACTCCATTTTGTTCCAAAATGTTCCTAATATCATGACAAAGCAAAAAAATAAAAAATACAAATAAATATCAATTTAAAACTACACTCTCGCCATTAATATTAATGGAAGAATGTGGACTTTGTCCCACTGCATAACCCCGCCCCCGGTAGCAAAAGAGAATGATTTTTCTGGTTGGCTAGTCAGGGACCAATCAGAAGGCTGACAAAGGGTCAATTACACAAATGCTTCAAAGTGTATACCATAACACTATGGAAAATAGTATTTTACATGTACATTAATATTTTGCTTGCATGAACGGGCCATTGACCTTCTGTAGATAAATGAGCTCTGTCAAGTTGTTTCGCCATTCTGCTAAAGTGAAACAAAGGGAAAATTCTGTTGTTTCGCCATTCTGCTAAAGTGAAACAAAGGGAAAATTCTGTTTCGCCATTCTGCTAAAGTGAAACAAAGGGAAAATTCTGTTAGTACAAGACTAGAGCGAAGGAAGTGCAGAGAGTGTCAGTCAGCAGAGTTGCCTTACAGCTAAATACACCACAGCACACTAGTGATGGAGCTCAGTATTCATCTCTAAATGCGTAGAAGATACCATGTCCATGGTGCCTTGTGAGCGAGGTTTGTGTCTCAGCATGTCCATCAGTTGTCTCCGGAACATTTTGCACAGGAATATGTAGATGATTGGATCCAGACACACGTTTGTGGTTGACAGCCACAAGGTGATCTCCTTGACGATGAAGATGGCATTCTCTGAGCTGCAGTCGTTTGCTGTGTTTTTCCGGGTTTGGCTCAGTGAGTAGGGAATCAGGGTAAAGTAGAAGGGGGCAAAGCAGATGAAAAACACTGCTACCACCACAAAGACCTTGGCGTTGGTCTTGCGACTGGTCGCTTCAGAGCTGCTCCTGGAGGCTTTGTATGACTTGTACACAGTCCTGCTGATGAAGGTGTAGCAGAACACCATCAGAGCCAGTGTGCCCAAGAACACCACCTGGACACAATACATCAACAGAAAGCAACCAAGTATTCACTTAACTTTACTTACACATGCAATTGCTTTTGGTTAGTTAAGGGCAGTTGTGCACAAACTATGGGGCAGTATGTTCCTCCTGTCCACGGACATTTGCAGTTTGTCTCATGCATTCAGTGCTCATTCATGGATGTTTCACCAAACTTGCCACTGTGTGACCGCAGCTTGGCTTTTATCACTAGTAGCCTACACAAATGCTTTTACTTAGATTTTCATTATTAAAAACATGCCGTTCTCAATTAATTTGAATAAATACTACTAGAAAAAAGCCCCCTGCGGGGGCCTGGCCCCTTTCCTATGTGAAAGTCCCCTGTACCCAGAGATGGATACAGTCCAGTGGGCAGCTAAGCAATACAAATGTAGGATAGCTCAACATTAAATATGCAGTTTTTTCCAAAATGCAAAATAGTGTAAATGGCAATCCATCCATCCATCCACATCCATCCATCCATCCATCCATCCATCCATCCACATCCATCCATCCATCCACATCCATCCATCCATCCATCCATCCATGCATCCATCCATCCATCCACATCCATCCATCCATCCATCCATCCATCCATCCACATCCATCCACATCCATCCATCCATCCATCCATCCATCCATCCATCCATGCATCCATCCATCCATGCATCCATCCACATCCATCCATCCATCCATCCATCCACATCCATCCATCCATCCACATCCATCCATCCATCCACATCCATCCATCCACATCCATCCATCCACATCCATCCATCCATGCATCCATCCATCCATCCATCCACATGCATCAATCCATCCATCCATCCACATCCATCCATCCATCCATCCATCCACATCCATCCATCCATCCATCCATCCATCCATCCATCCATCCATCCATGCATCCATCCACATCCATCCATCCATCCATCCATCCACATCCATCCATCCATCCATCCATTCACATCCATCCATCCACATCCATCCATCCACATCCATCCATCCACATCCATCCACATCCATCCATCCTCTACTGTACCTTACCGTACCTTACTGTACTGTACTCTACTGTAATCTACTGTACTTTACCTTACTGTACTGTACTTTGCTGTACTCTACTGTACCTTGCTGTACTCTACTGTACCTTGCTGTACTCTACCTTGCTGTACTGTACTGTACTGTACATATTCTGTGTTCTATATCTATGAATTCTATGTGTTCTAGAACTATGAATTCTGTGTTCTAGATCTATGTTTTTGATTCTTGTTCTAGATCCCCCCCCCCCCCCTCTCTCTCTCTCTCTCTCTCTCTCTCTCTCTCTCTCTCTCTCTCTCTCTCTCTGTGTGTGTGCGTGCATCTGCCCCCCCCCCCCCCCCTTCCCTCTTGTAACCTGAGACCTGGTGATGATAATGACACTTCGCTCCCAACTATGGATTGCGCAATATGCCGCCTACAGGCCAGAATGTGGGGAAAAATTGTAAACATTTTGGGATTATGAGAAGTAGAGACACATCTGAAGGTGATAAAGTTGATGTTGGGCAAGGTACATGCGTTATTGATTTTTGTATTATGTTTTTTAGACAATTGAACAACTGCTGAACGTGGAGTTACAGATGGAAACACACACACGCATTTTTTTGGGGCGATTCTGATTCTGATTATGTAGTGGGATGTTGTGTTGGGTCATGATGACACTAACTAGCTCCTTCCATTTCCTAGGACTTCCAAAGTAAAAAAGACTGTAAAAGGACTTGTTTGGGATGTTCCTTTTAGGCAGGGTGTTTAACTGTACTTGTACTGTAGGGCTACTACATTTCTATTGTATTGACTATACTTGTATTGTTCTCCATTTTTGTCTAATAAAATCTTCAATCAATCAATCAAATTCATAGTAGGCAAGGCAAGGCCACACATTTTTGGAAGGTAATGTGCCCTAATGAACAAGCAATCTAGACCCAGTTGAGTAAAACCTTACATCCTTGGATTAAAAAAAAAAATAATAATAATGATAATGATTAACTGATAAGCCCTTAGAATTTTGACTGATTGGTCTGTGAAAAAGGAAGTTCACTCTTTCTTATGATGTACTACAAACCAGCCTTCACTATAGCCTTTGGTATTCATAAGAGCAGGGCGGAGAACAACTATAAATGAGAGAAATTATCATTATGATGGTACTCTCTAGTACCAGGACAGGTTGGCTTCCATGTGTGCATGTGCCTGTCAACAGCAGTATTTAGACAATTACCTTGCCGTACCTGAACAAAGTAGCTGGATCCCTCATACCAGATAAGACCAAGCTTGTTCTTCAGGGAGGAGCACTTGAACTTGACTCCAGATTGCTGTGGTGGCTTGTCAGACAGGATGGTGAATGGCAGCGTTAGAGATGACATCACCGTCCAGACAACTGCACTCAGCACCTGACCAACCCTGACCTTCTGCAGAGCATATTTCCCAGACGGCCGGACTATCTTCAGGTAGCGGTCCAAGCTGATGAGGCCCAGAAAAAGAATATTGACGTTCATGGACATGTAGAACAGAACAGACGAGTAGCGACAGTAGAAGGCACGCAGGCGCCACGATCCCACTCCAGCATCCTCGAGCACCCTCACAGGTATGGTCAGAGTCATAAGCAAGTCTGCCACCACCTATTGGGAGAAGGATCACATTATAAATTACTTTGTTCTCTATATTTCCATATTGTTGCACTGACAAATATATTTCCATTGCAAATCCATTCACTCACCACATTTTTTAGATAGACCCTTAATGTGGAGGTTGTGGGGATGTTGAAGAAAATCCATGCAGCCAGGCTGTTCAGTGCCAGAGAGAATAGAAAGAGGATGCTATACAGACAGGGCAAGACCACAGCAGTTGTGATACCCTCACAAATGTGAAGTAACCTTTTATTTTGGCATAAAATGTTTGTGCACTTTATTATTTTAAGTCCAGTATGTTTATTATTTTTATTACTCTAATGGTTACAAGCCAAATAATATCAGTAGTAATTCAATACAGTGCACTTGAGATGGAGAGCCGGAACCTTTGTCTGCAGCAGGTGTTTCCCTTAGTTCCTTCTATAAGGTGAAGGTGCGTTCCCCTCCCCCCTTCAGATCAGCTTTGGGAAACACAAGAGATGGTTCAGTGTCCTCATTCCTGTGTACATTTACTCTGTTTTCAGGTTAGTACAACGTGAAAACCACACCAACTTAACTCATAAGATGTAGTGTTTATGTGAAGAGACTGTGCTGGGTTTTGATGAAGGTTTTGTGTGTTTAATATCGAGTTTAAAAGTCGGGAAAAAGTCCGCGAAATGAACGCTTGCAGGGTTGCATAATGGCTGCGGCCACGTTGAGAAGCCTTTGAAGTTGCCGCCTGCTTTGTTGTGTACTGCACAAGTTAACATGCTTGTTTCGTTTTATCCACGACATTTCCACTGTTGGTTGCCTGAACACTTGACAGATGTATGACTGGTGAAGGGTTTTGTAATGATTAGATGCAGCTATATTCATTTTATTTCACTACTTGGAGCTGAGGTGGTGAACATACAGTATATTGCATTTGATATTCTTGTCTTTATATTTCTATCTCCTAATGAGTACTTGGGTGCTGAAACTATCTTTATTGATTAATGGCTATTGGCTTTATGTCAGAAGTGCATTTATAGAGGTTATTGTGTTTTGAGTGAATTTGAATATGCTAATCTCCTTTTCAATTATTATTCCCTGTGTGATGATGTCAAATGGTTTTGAACAGACAATAGTCAACTACTGAAAATAGCTTTGAGCTAATAATGTGGCTTTATGCTGCATTGTAATTGTGAGCCACTGAGCCTTTATTTGATAGCAGATGCAACACTGTTGAATCTAATGCACTAAGTAATGGTAGCTACTGTATATGGGACCAGTACAAATACTGAAGATGCACTTGGATGTATTTCAATGTTATATGATGACTAAGAGGTTTAATGGGAATATTGAAGCCAAAGGGTTATTGTATGTGGAAACAGTGTTATTGAGAAAGTGGACATACTGTATATGCAAATGTATTTTGAAGGGACAGCAGAACATACACACATCAGACATTCCATATTCACCTCCATACTCACCTGTAAGACACACACTCCAGTACACATAGTCACACATACATCATACCTACCCACCTGGTACACGCGCACACACACACACACACACACATACATACTTACCGACCTGTGAAAGAAAGAACAGTACACACACACACACACATTTCATACTTACATGTAGTTTGAACCTGAGAAAGGACTTTGTGAAAAAGAGACATTGTTGCAGTATGGGGAAATGATTTATTGAATGGATTTATTGTGATTTATTATTATTGATGTTGAATTGTGAATAAATGTCAGATCAGCTTTGGGAAACACAAGAGATGGTTCAGTGTCCTCATTCCTGTGTACATTTCCTCTGTTTTTCAGACCGCTACAAGAGAGGCATTGAACCCAACATATTCAATACTGTAACTGTGGTACCCGGCCCAGCTTGGGACCCGTTACAAATTGTGGGGGCTCGTCCGGGATCAGCGCCACCTGCTGGTGGGATGCTGATTCAGTGATACCAGAACCAGGAGACCGAGGTGACGAGACGTGACTGCAGTCCAGGAGTCAGCCAGTGGGTGTCCACAGGAGGAGATAAGGAAGAAGATCTCTCCAGGGAGCCGCACTGCTGAATTGGGACGTCACCGCACGCCAGTCACCGAGGAGCAACGCTGCTGGCCCACAAAGCCAGCATTCACCACAAGAAGACATCGCCCTACATCAGAGCCACGCGCACCATGTCTCAAGTACGTAAGGAGCTGGTGTGGAGCATAAAGAGGAACTTGTTTAAGCTCTCAAGTGCCAACATCTACCAGATTGCCAAAGACCTTTCATCTGACACCAAGGACATCGAGCACTTGAGCCCGACTGATGAGGAGGGATGCATGGACTACATCATCTCCTACATGCAGTCTGGAGCCCTACTAGGAAGTGAGGATGAAGGCGTGGGCAAGCTGCTGATGCTGAGTGACGTGATATGCAAGATAATAATGGAGGAAGAATCAAATACGTCGTCAAGTGACGTTACACCACATGTGGAACCCAATACCAGCCCAACCCCTCCTTTTTCCAACCACACCTCACCAACCTCCAACTCCCAGGTTGACAGCAACATCATGCCACCCCATCCCCATTCAAACCCCCCTGTCAACACGGCCCCACCAGATCACGTGTCATTACCACCCCACCCCCAACACGACAGCACCTCCCAGCCAGTAGAGGAACTGAGAAAACTGTATGAGGAGCTGGGTAAGAAACTGAGACATTGTGAAGCTACAGCTGCCTCCCCTGCCCCTACACACAACCACCAAGGTGGGTCAGTGCCCTACCCCCCTCCACAGAACACACCAGAGAGAATGGTTCCCCTGAAGGACCTCCCCTACCTCCAGCGCAGAGAGTTCAAGGTACATGGGGGCCAAATTGGGGACCAGAGCTCTGACATCAGCTACAATAGCATCAGTAAGCAGATCGAGGAAGGAGTCAAAGATGGATTCGCAGACGCAGAGGTGGTCCGGGGCGTGCTGAGGATCATCAAACCGGGCACATTCAAGGACATGCTGTCAAACAAAGACGAGTTGGCCATCCCTGAACTCAAGGTCTTCCTCAGGTCCCATCTTGGTGAGAAGGCTACTACAGAGATGTTTCAGGAGCTAATGTGTGCCCGGCAAACTGAACACGAGTCACCTCAGCAGTTCCTGTACCGCATGATTGGACTCAAGCAGAGACTCCTTTTCCAGTCAAAGCATGCCAACACAGACATTTCCTATGATCCTAAGACCATCCAAGAGGTCTTCCTCAATACAATTTACCAGGGCCTGGGAGCAAAGCATGCAGACCTCCGACAGAGACTGAGGCCCCTCGTTTCAAACAGCCAAGTCACCGATGAAGAAATCCTCGGCCAAATGACAAAAATGATCAGCGACGAGAATGAACATCAGCGCAGACTTGGCCAGCTCCCGCGCCAAAAGACAACACAGGCCCACAGTGCCAAAGTGGAGACAGGAGATAAACAGACTGATGATAAGCCAAGAGGTCCCGCTGCAGACCACCAGAACCTCCAGACCATACAACAGCTCAGTGCGCAGGTGGAGACCCTGACGCAGCTGGTGGCCAGCTTAATGGATCACCAGGTAAACAACACCCAGATGGCCCATTCACTGCCCCTGCCAGCCCGAGTACTGCCCCAAACTCAGTCATACCACCCCGTCCAGCCACCGCCCAGTCACACCCCTCCCATGCCATCGCCATTTCACCATGCTCCATCACCCCACCCCTTCCAGTCACCCCCCAGTCGCATCCCCCAATCCTCCTTCCAAGCGAGGGGAAGGACATTTCGCTGTGCCAAATGTACAGAACAGAACCTGCAGGAGTGCAACCACTGCTTCGTGTGTGGAGAGACAGGACACCGGGCGGTGGGATGCTTGAAGAGGACCAGGTTTCAGGGAAACGAGAACCGGTCTCTGCCGAGGGACAGCCAGAGACCGGTGCACAGCCTCAGTCCCGACCAGTAAACCCCACCCCTAAACACCCACCAAGACTGCCCAAGAACCCCAAACCACAGACAACCCAAACCCTTACCTGCCAAAGTACCACCAGATGCCAAGCGCCCCTAATTGGAAAGAAAAGCCAACTGAAATGTTCGATTAATGGGCACCCAGCAACAGTCCTGTTTGACACCGGCTCACAGGTGAGCATAATTGACAGAACATGGGCTAGTGCTCACATCCCCAGCTACCCAGTGAGATCGCTGCAGGAGCTCCTCGAAACAGACCTGAAAGTCTATGCAGCTAATGGCCAAGTCATCCCATATGACGGGTGGGTGGAGCTCACCGTCAACCTCGCAGGAAATGACAACCCAAATCTCACTGTCCAAGCCCCCTTCCTCGTCAGCCAGTTGTCCCTACCCCAGCCCTTGCTAGGAGCCAACGTACTTGAACAGATCATCAAAAGACAAGAGTCCTCTGGTGCTGCGGTAGCCACCGTAGTCAGCCTCCTACGCAGTGCATTCGGAATGGAGGAAGAGCAAGCGGAGGCCATGGTCAACTTCATTCAGACCCCCCAAAAGACCTTCTGTGACCCAGCCACTGTGAGAGTGGGCAGAGACAATGTTTTCATTCCAGCAGGAAGTACAGTACATGTGTGGTGCAGGGTCCCCCCCAACTTTGACACTTCTGATCCCCTTGTCCTCTATGAGCCTGCAGAAGAGAACCCTGTTTTAGGAGAGCTGAGTGTGGGAGAAGGCCTCCTGGAAATCAACCACACACAGCGGCCTTATGTTAAAGTGCCTGTTTCCAACCACTCAAAGCATGAGGTCACCCTGCCCAAGAGAACGCCCCTAGGTGTCATTCAACATGTCACCAAGGTCCTAGAGACTGATGCAGCAGAGTCACACCAATCTAATGTCCCGCTGACACAGGTAACAGCAGAGGTTAACCACACCACCTCTCCCAGTGCAACCCCTGCTGAGCCCTGGCTGCCGCCTGTCGATGTCAGCCATCTGAGCCTTGAACAACAGCAGGTGGTGAAGAGAGTGCTCTGTGAGGAGTCTGGGGCTTTTGCTAAGGACAGTGGTGACATCGGTCGCATCCCCTCACTACAGATGGAGATCAGGCTCACGGACAACATCCCAGTGCAAAAGGCCTACGCATCGATCCCGAAACCACTCTACAAAGAAGTGAAGGAATATGTCCAGGACCTATTGGTGAAAGGATGGATTGTCAAGTCCCAGTCCCCCTATGCAGCCCCTGTCATATGTGTGAGAAAGAAGGATGGATCTTTGCGCCTGTGTATCGACTACCGTCTCCTAAACAACAAGACAGTGCCCGACCGTCATCCCCTTCCCCGGATCCAAGACCTCACTGACTCACTGGGAGGGTACGGGTGGTTTTCGATACTCGATCAGGGCAAAGCCTATCACCAAGGCTTTATTGCTGAAGGATCAAGGTACATGACAGCGTTCACGACCCCCTGGGGACTGTACGAGTGGGTCAGAATCCCCTTTGGGTTATCGAACGCCCCAGCAGCATTTCAAAGGAGCATGGAGGAGATGCTCGACTCACTCCGAGATGAATGCTGCATCCCCTACCTTGATGATGTGCTGTGTTTTTCTAAGTCCTTTGAAGAGCATGTACAAGTACTGCGCAATGTCCTCCAAGCCCTTCAGCGCCATGGCGTCAAACTGAAGCCAGAGAAATGTGAACTGTTCCGCAGAGAGGTTCGATATGTTGGCCGGTTGGTGTCTGCAGACGGGGTGAGAGTGGATCCCAAAGACCTGGAGGCAGTGCGGGTACTGAAACAGAGAACACCAAAGACAGTCGGAGACGTCAGACAAGTACTAGGCTTCCTGAGCTACTACAGAAGCTACGTGCCAGATTTCTCACGAATAGCCCAGCCCCTGTATGACCTGCTCAAGGTACAGTCTGACAACCCCCCGTCCAAAGCCTCACGAGGGAAGACTAAATCTCCCCAACAGTCCTCCCGCACCCCAGTTGAGTGGAAGGAGAAACACCAGCAGATCTTGGAACGCCTTGTAGACATGCTGATGGAACCCCCAGTGCTGGCGTACCCAGACTTCAATCAACCTTTCACCCTACATACAGATGCGTCCCAAAAGGGCTTGGGAGCAGTCCTTTATCAACACCAGGATGGAAAGCTGAGAGTGATTGCTTACGGGTCACGCACACTGACACCAGCGGAACAGAACTACCACCTGCACAGCGGTAAGCTTGAGTTCCTGGCATTAAAATGGGCCGTATGTGATAAATTTAGAGACTATTTGTTCTATACCCCTCATTTCACTGTCTTCACGGACAATAATCCGCTCACATATGTCCTAAGTACTGCCAAGCTCAACGCAGTAGGCCACCGGTGGGTGGGACAGCTTGCTGATTTCCGTTTCGACATCAGATATCGGCCAGGCAAGAGCAACATCGATGCCGACACCCTATCTCGTTGCCCCCTTGACATTGAAAACCTCATGACAGCGTGCTCTGAGGAGCTATCAGACGAGGCTGTGTGTACTGTATGGGAAGGAGCCCGCAGAGCTGAACAGGGAGACGTTGCCTGGGTAGCAGCCCTCAGCTTAACATCCCAAACCCAGCCCCACGTGGAACCACTGCAAGCGATCAGCCATGATGAGCTAGTGAAAGAACAGAGAGCAGACCCTGCAATTGGAAAGGTCATGGAGTTAAAGGAGAACAACACCCCACCGACAGAGTGCAACAAAGGGAACTGTGACACAGACACCATGAGACTCTTGAGGGAGTGGGGCAAGTTACACATAGAGGACGGCCTACTCTACAGGAAGACCATAGGTCGAAGACAGCTGGTCTTGCCCGCCACCTACAGACCACTGGCTCTCACCTACCTGCATAACAACATGGGCCATGTCGGTGTTGAAAAAGTCCTGACTCTAGCAAGAGAGCGCTTCTACTGGCCTTTCATGAAGAGAGAAATCGAAGAATACATCACCAGAAAGTGCCCTTGTCTGAAACAGAAAAAGCCAACTGTGCCTGAAAGAGCGCCCATGGGCAGTATTACATCAAACTATCCCCTTGAGCTGGTGTGTATCGACTTCCTGCACCTGGAAACCTCCCGCGGTGGATGTGAGTACATTCTCGTTGTATTAGATCACTTCACCAGGTTTGCGCAGGCCTACCCCACCCGTAACAAAGCTGGCAAGACGGCCGCCGACAAGCTGTTTAATGACTTTATCCCCAGATTTGGCTATATGTCTAAACTCCACCATGACCTTGGGCGGGAGTTTGAAAACGAGCTGTTCAAGTCCCTGAAACAGTTCGCCGGAGTTGGCCACTCCAGGACCACTCCCTATCACCCCCAGGGTAACCCTGTGGAGAGGCTGAACCGCTCACTGTTGCAGATCCTCAGGACCCTAGGAGAGAAAGAAAAAGCTAACTGGAAAGATCACCTGCCCCAGGTGGTCCATGCATATAATTGCACAAAGCACGAGGCCACAGGCTTTTCCCCTTATTACTTGATGTATGGCCATCATCCCCGTCTCCCTGTCGACCTACTCTTTGGCCTCATAGCAGAGGGAGAAGCTGAGACCCACAGAGGATATGCTGAAAAGTGGAAAGGAAAAATGATCGAGGCATATCGAATAGCCAGTGAGAACAGTCAGCAGTCCAGCTCTAAGGGAAAGAAGTACTATGACAAGAGGTGCAGAGGTGTGACTCTTCAGCCTGGAGACAGAGTCCTTGTGCGAAACCTCAGTGAGAGAGGTGGTCCTGGTAAACTAAGGTCCTACTGGGAGCAGACCATCTACACTGTGAAAGAGCAGGTTGGAGACAATCCTGTCTACAAAGTGGCCCCTGAGACAGGAAACCGCCCCACTCGCACTCTGCATAGAAACCTGCTGCTACAAGTGAATGACCTGCCATTTGAGCCACCCCAGGAACCAGTCACCAACACACGTGAGTCACACAAGAGGGCTAAGAGACACAAAGAACCTCCAAAACCTACAGAACAGCCACAGAGCCCAGACGCAAGTGACTCTGAAGAAGAGGAAGGTGTGTATCGTTATTGGCTGCGGGTGCCCAGAGGTATCTGCAGTTGTAACCTATCAGATGACGACTTCCCAGATCAAAACGTAACCGAGCCACAAAGAAATCATGAGCAGAGTGAGACCCATCAGGAAGAGCGTGTCCAGGTCGAACCTGAACAAGCTGAACCTGAACAAGAGAGAGAAACCGTCACAGAAGAGGAACAGGAAGTACAGAGTGAGACTGAACAGGATGTGGATCAGCCTCAGCACCACGATGACCAAGAGATACCTGAAGCAGTCAGCGAGGAGGAAGACATCGCAGAGCCTCAGCCTGAAGGTCAACTACCTCCCAGACACTCCACCAGGGTGAGACGTCCTAACTATGTGTTTACTTACCCTTCTCTTGGCCAACCAGCTTACCAGCCCCGTCCCACCGTGAATGCAGTCGGAGTCCATCCGATGCAGTGGACCCAGATGTGCTACCCCCAGCCCTATCCCCTTCCCTTTCAGCCCCCAATGCCCGCATCCATCACTCAATACCCATACCCATTCCCACTCACTACATATCCCATTCACTGTTTCTGAACTGAACTGAGACACAGCAAAGACTGTACACACACTTGCGAGCACGAACAGTACTAAAGTGCCACGAACTTTACAGCACACTAAGGACATTCGTTACCTACCTGGGAATGCTTTATTGTGTTCTTTTTCTTATACTATGTACACGATTGAGTGTGAGATTTGAACTTTGGGGTTTTCTATTATTAAGGTCAAGTGTCAGGAGCCACTTTTGTTTGTCGGGGAGTGTGTGATACCCTCACAAATGTGAAGTAACCTTTTATTTTGGCATAAAATGTTTGTGCACTTTATTATTTTAAGTCCAGTATGTTTATTATTTTTATTACTCTAATGGTTACAAGCCAAATAATATCAGTAGTAATTCAATACAGTGCACTTGAGATGGAGAGCCGGAACCTTTGTCTGCAGCAGGTGTTTCCCTTAGTTCCTTCTATAAGGTGAAGGTGCGTTCCCCTCCCCCCTTCAGATCAGCTTTGGGAAACACAAGAGATGGTTCAGTGTCCTCATTCCTGTGTACATTTACTCTGTTTTCAGGTTAGTACAACGTGAAAACCACACCAACTTAACTCATAAGATGTAGTGTTTATGTGAAGAGACTGTGCTGGGTTTTGATGAAGGTTTTGTGTGTTTAATATCGAGTTTAAAAGTCGGGAAAAAGTCCGCGAAATGAACGCTTGCAGGGTTGCATAATGGCTGCGGCCACGTTGAGAAGCCTTTGAAGTTGCCGCCTGCTTTGTTGTGTACTGCACAAGTTAACATGCTTGTTTCGTTTTATCCACGACATTTCCACTGTTGGTTGCCTGAACACTTGACAGATGTATGACTGGTGAAGGGTTTTGTAATGATTAGATGCAGCTATATTCATTTTATTTCACTACTTGGAGCTGAGGTGGTGAACATACAGTATATTGCATTTGATATTCTTGTCTTTATATTTCTATCTCCTAATGAGTACTTGGGTGCTGAAACTATCTTTATTGATTAATGGCTATTGGCTTTATGTCAGAAGTGCATTTATAGAGGTTATTGTGTTTTGAGTGAATTTGAATATGCTAATCTCCTTTTCAATTATTATTCCCTGTGTGATGATGTCAAATGGTTTTGAACAGACAATAGTCAACTACTGAAAATAGCTTTGAGCTAATAATGTGGCTTTATGCTGCATTGTAATTGTGAGCCACTGAGCCTTTATTTGATAGCAGATGCAACACTGTTGAATCTAATGCACTAAGTAATGGTAGCTACTGTATATGGGACCAGTACAAATACTGAAGATGCACTTGGATGTATTTCAATGTTATATGATGACTAAGAGGTTTAATGGGAATATTGAAGCCAAAGGGTTATTGTATGTGGAAACAGTGTTATTGAGAAAGTGGACATACTGTATATGCAAATGTATTTTGAAGGGACAGCAGAACATACACACATCAGACATTCCATATTCACCTCCATACTCACCTGTAAGACACACACTCCAGTACACATAGTCACACATACATCATACCTACCCACCTGGTACACGCGCACACACACACACACACACACATACATACTTACCGACCTGTGAAAGAAAGAACAGTACACACACACACACACATTTCATACTTACATGTAGTTTGAACCTGAGAAAGGACTTTGTGAAAAAGAGACATTGTTGCAGTATGGGGAAATGATTTATTGAATGGATTTATTGTGATTTATTATTATTGATGTTGAATTGTGAATAAATGTCAGATCAGCTTTGGGAAACACAAGAGATGGTTCAGTGTCCTCATTCCTGTGTACATTTCCTCTGTTTTTCAGACCGCTACAAGAGAGGCATTGAACCCAACATATTCAATACTGTAACTGTGGTACCCGGCCCAGCTTGGGACCCGTTACACAGTCACGCTGGTATCTCGAATGCAATCTGTGGAGTTACTGGATATTGTGGCGTTCATCTTCACCTGCATGCACCTTGAGAGTGAAAAGGAGAGATTATTTACAATGTGAGAGATGAAACACAGAATTCATAATAAAAGTAATACAAATACATAATATCAAATAAAGAATAAAAAATGTGTTTGTATGCATGAGTGACTGCTTATAGCAGTGCTGTTTAATATTTTTGCAATCTTTAACATTTTTATCAAGATTATTCCAGAGAGTTATATCACTATTTATTGTATTATTTGTATGAATCATTGTCTGTTTAAAATTGTGTTTGTTTCTTAAATCATAATTATCTCTCTGTCTCTCCTTAAGAGCTTTTGAATGTTTCCAGCTAAACTATATTACCGGGCTTTAAACGTTGTGCCGTTGTCACCAAATCTAGAAACTTTAGCATAATTATACGATTTTAAAAACAAATGATTAGCATGATTAAGGTATCCTGTTCTATTCATTAACATTACTGCTGCTCACTCATAGCATAGTATACTAATCTGGACTTACAGTGGGTGGTCTGGCTCTCTAGCTGTCGAGTGGCTGTCTTGTCACAACTCCAATATCCAGTCTTCCTCTCTGACTGGCAGACCATTTACTTCTCAGCTTCCGCTCTGTGCCTGCCACAGCTAACTTGTCTTCCTCTTAGTCACTATTGATTGATATGAACAGAAAGACCTGAACTAATTTGCCAACCAGATCTATAGAGACATCATGCAGCCACCCCGGCCCATATCTCTAACTAGCCTATTCATTTAGCAAATGTCTGTCTGTCCGCCGCCTGTCGTCTGCATACTGACATCACTGATACTAAACAGTGTCATACATAACAATGAATATGTTTGTGTTTGTCTCATTAGTCACAACAATGCAGCAGTGGTTAATAAAATGAACTCATGACATCTCATGATAAACCACAAATCATTTGACAAGAAAAAAGAAGGAAGAAGGAACTGAAATCTCAGCCATATGTACTGTATGTCAGCACTGTACATGGGCCCAGGGCAGGTGATATGAGGTCTCCATTTCTTCCTATTAGGCCTACTAAATGATGGTCAAAGAAGGGAAGAATTAATAAGAAGGAGTATAGCACAGAGGGCCTCATAAGATTGCAATAATGAAGAATTAATCAAATCCCTTTACCCCTTTGTGTAAAGCTAAAATGACACATCTGGGGGACAGAATGTTACTGAAACACGCACGCACACACGCACGCGTACACACACACACGCACACACACACACACACACACACACACACACACACACACACACACACACACACACACACACACACACACACACACGCATGCCTGAATAGTGGTTACTGTGGTTACTGTATCATGATAGGGTGTTGTATGCAACTTAAGATGACAGGATATGTTGACAGGACACTCAGAAGTGGCAGGCAGGATGGAGAAATTAAGAAATAGATGAGAATATAGGTTAGTTAGTTTATTTATCTCGTCATTTAAAAAAATACAGACAGCAACTAGAAGCAGTGCTCTTCCGAGCACAGGTCTCCACCAGGCCACACAAAACGGCCTGTTATAGCGCCACCATGAGGCTGATTTAAAAAATGTGGGGCAGAGGTTCTGAATTAGCATCCAGGGAGTGTGTGTGCTCAGTTTGGCAGCGATCGGGCCAACGGCGCCGGAGATTAGCTGGTAACAACCAGGCCACACAAATCGGCCTGTTATAGCGCCACCATGAGGCTGATTTGAAAAATGTGGGGCAGAGGTTCTAGATTGGCATCCAGGGAATGTGTGTGCTCAGTTTGGCAGCGATCGGGCCAACGGTGACTGAGATTAGCTGCACACAAACTGCGAGGACACACGGACACACGGACACACGGACGGACGCACGGACGGACGGAGGGGAAAACATACTCTCCCTCAGCCTTCGGCTGGTGGAGACAATAACAATACAGAAAACATAGAGGCAGTGAGATAACTTTTGAGCAAAAAGGTGTGGGCTGAAGCCGAAGCTTATTATGCCCACCCTGTTTAAACAAAAAAGGTTTTTAAACAAATGAGTGTGCACATGCAGTCATATGAAAGTGACATGTGCCAGTGTTTACGTAGTGATATGTGTGTGAGGGGTGCTTTATAGGTAATGTATAGGTAATAATAATGACCACTAGGCCCGTTAAGGGATCCTGCTCTGCTTTTCCATTTCCACCCACATGCAACACACTACAGACATCTGTTTTACTATTGGGTCACTCACAAGCAAGTTTGATGTCTGCTCAGACGACACATGAATCTCACAAAATGTCCATCAAGGACAGAGATTATATAATTCACACACTTTATGATAAGATGAAACTGAAAGTGTATGTGAGACAATAAGGGTGACATTATTGTTTGTTTTCCAATCCTCTCAATACACATAACCTGGAGTTGCACCTAAAGTGTTCATGACCTAATCAGTGTGTTCTATCTATGTCGGTATTCCTCAGGAAACAAGAAATGCCAGCAGCTTTGTCAACCTTGTTGGGGTATTCTTTACAACCTCCTCTCTTGTGAATTTGAATTTAATTAATTAATTCAAGGCGAGGCCTCTGGTAAAACTTCATAGGCTGTGGATAAATGAAGAGTACAGAAACACTCTAGGTCTGCATGGTGAAGGAAGACTCTTCATGCATACTTGAAGAGATAGGCTAATGATGATGATGAAAACCATATAGAGAGAGACTGTCTGCCTCTGAACCAATTAGCACCAGAAGATACAAAATAGGAACATGGAATGTAAGAAGCGTATCTGCTGGTGACAAGACAGTAAACATAGCAGAGATGAAAAGCTGAAAAGATACAAGCTGTCACTCCTTTGGCTGAAACAGGTTGGCTCCAGGATGGCCAGTGGTGAAACCCTCTGATAATATCACATTACTCCATCAGTCTGAAACTTTTACAACCGCTTTCCCTATCATTTAGAAGACAAAATAGGCTATTCACTCAACATACAGCAGTAGCCTACATGCAGGAGGAGCTGGATGTAGGCCTTCTGTATAAGGCCAATTGTATTGGGGAGTGGTCATTTTGATTCCCTCATCATGCATATTAATGTGCAAAAGCATACGACATCTTCAATCACATGCAGGCGCTGACAACAAGGCCTTGGAGTGCGCCCCATTCTATGGTCTGAAACAAGTGCCTTGAGTGCCTGTTGCCTGTGTACAGGAACACCAGATGAAACAAATTCCAATCAATCAGAGAGAGAGAGAGAGAGAGCAGAGATGAGAAGCAGAGCAGAGATGAGAAGCTTCAGCTAAACTTCAGCTTAAGAAAAAATTATTAACTTCAGTTGTGTACATCAGAGCACAATATTAACTAGAAGCAGTGCTCTTCCGAGCACAGGTCTCCACCAGGCCACACAAATCGGCCTGTTATAGCGCCACCATGAGGCTGATTTAAAAAATGTGGGGCAGAGGTTCTGAATTAGCATCCAGGGAGTGTGTGTGCTCAGTTTGGCAGCGATCGGGCCAACGGCGCCGGAGATTAGCTGGTAACAACCAGGCCACACAAATCGGCCTGTTATAGCGCCACCATGAGGCTGATTTGAAAAATGTGGGGCAGAGGTTCTAGATTGGCATCCAGGGAGTGTGTGTGCTCAGTTTGGCAGCGATCGGGCCAACGGTGACTGAGATTAGCTGCACACAAACTGCGAGGACACACGGACACACGGACACACGGACACACGGACACACGGACGGACGGACGCACGGACGGACGGAGGGGAAAACATACTCTCCCCTCAGCCTTCGGCTGGTGGAGACAATAACTGAGTAAGCATGCTTGGGTCTTCCGAGCACAGGTCTCCACCAGGCCAGGCGTCCTGGTGGTGCTACTGTATAATAGGCCAATGTAAAAAGGCTGGCATATGTTCTTCACCTTAGACCTTTCATGGCAATCGGACGCTGCATGCATGATTTGAGGCATTGTGTTCCAAAAATGTGTTTTGCTACCTGCTGGTGGCGCTATAACGGGCCAACGTGAAAAGGGTAGCATTTGTTCCTTGACATAGTGGGAATATGTGTGGCAAATTTCACTGTAATCGCAAGCTGCGTCGATGATTTGAAGCATTTTGTTCAAAAACTGAGCAATCCTGCAAACTTTGGAAGCCAATATTAGCCAATTAGGATGGATTATGAAATATCAGACAGATCGGACTTGATCACATGACTATAGAGATACTGTGTACCGATTTGCATGATTTTTGGATAAAATCTCAAGGAATAATCGGAAAAATTGTGTTTTACATAAGTCGGCCTCCTGGTGGCGCTATAAAAGGCTGATGTGAAAAATGCAGAGAAAGGGTTTTTCCTTGGCCTCTAGGGAGTGCGCTTACAAAGTTTGAAACTGATCGGTGGAGTTATAGGTAAAACCACAAATCGGCCTGTTATAGCGCCACCATGAGGCTGATTTCAAAAATTTGAAGTGGCATTTCTTCCTCGACCTAGTGGGAACGTGTGTGCGCGATTTCATGATAATTGCACTTTGCGTTTGGGATTTGAGGTAGTTTGTTCAAAACGGCTCAATCCTACAAACTTTGGAAGCCAGTCTTAGCCAATCAGGATGGAATATGAAAAATCGGACAGATCGGTGTCGATCACATGACTGTCGAGATACTGCCTACCGATTTGTAGGATTTTTGGACAAAATCTGTAAGAGTAGTGCACAGAAATGTGTCTTGCGAACATCGGCCACTAGGTGGCGCTAGAAAAAGCCCATTTGAAAAATTTAGGGCAGAGGTTCTAGATTGGCATCCAGGGAATGTGTGTGCTCACTTTGGCAGCGACCGGGCCAACGGCGACTGAGATTAGCTGCACACAAACTGCGAGGACACACACACGGACGGACACACGGACACACGGACGGACGGACGCACGGACGGACGGACGGACGGAGGGGAAAACATACTCTCCCCTCAGCCTTCGGCTGGTGGAGACAATGACTTCTAACCTGTTGTGAGAGCCATCTAAGCAGTAGGCTACTTAAGTGCTGATGCTGATTTCATTTGCAAACCTTGGTGAGTGACAAACAATGTTTGGATGCATTAGCTGTTAGGTGGCTAACTTGTGCTACTGTAACCAGCACTGGTGACTATTGAAGTATATTTTGCGTTCAGCTAAAAAAAGAAAAAAGAAAGTGTATTGTGATTTTATTTGATCAAAAGACGTGTTCTCATTCTCGATGTCACTCATTTTTATTTGTAGTGTCACATGATTATTTGCTGGATCCCCATCACTAATTTGAGTGTAAGGAACACAACATCATCAGTGAGAGGAATATTATATAGGCCTATATATATATAGTTAATTAATTTAAATATTTTTTTATTAATGACAATTTCAAAGGTTGAATGTATTTATTGCCAATAAGTATTTGAAGTGAAACCTTCTGTATTTAATGGTATTTGTTTTAGACATTAACACAGAGATGCCTCTGGCCTTGCTTTATGCAGGTCAGTTTTTGTTTGGATACTTCTGTTTTGATTTAGCCTGACTCTGGTCAGCCAAGGAGTGGCGAGCTAACCAAGATTGGACGAACCCAGACCAGATCAGACCAGATGTGTTAGATTCTCCTTGACAGACCCAGATCCAGAGCCCTAGTCCCCTGTGGTAGGAAAGTATCACACACACACACTGCCCTGCTAGGAGCAGTGCAGTATTGGTCGGTGATGCACAGACTACTCACTAAGAACTGGACCCTTGCCGAGCCTTCCCTTCAGCCATGTAAACATGTTTAAATGGCTGAATGCAGCTTTGCATGCAACTTACTGTATATGGGAGATGTAAATGTCTTGGGCACTTAAAACCGTGAAGTGGTCCATCATTCTACTGGAAGCATACCAGCTTCAAACATTCTTCTGAACGCTGCAGGCTCGGCAAGGATATTGCTCCCATTGCAAAGACACTTGCATGAAGAGATGTTTAACTGTGTTGGCCAGGAATCAATCCCTGGTGAACTGCTTGGAAGTATAACACCAACATATGTATGGCACGCTTTCAAAGTGTACACACATTTGCAGAGGGAAAAGGTCATACAGGACATAAAGAAACCGCTCAATCTTTTCCTCAAAGCGCATTAGTTGAGTTGTTATTATTCTGTTGCTGTTTTGTAAAGCGACTTTGAGTAGAACATTAAATATGTATTATTATAACTTAATAAGTGTCGCTCCACATTCACTCAACACAGTCATTGTTCAAATAGTAAACAAACAGACCCATTTCTAGGACAGAGAGGACATGGCTGCTCCCCCCATGGCGTGTACTGTCAACACAGTGCATGGGCTTTTACCGTAGGGCATGATTTCACACATGCAGGTAGGCAGCCACGTGTGGCGCGTGTACCACACACACACACACACACACACACACACACACACACACACACACACACACACACACACACACACACACACACACACGGTGAGTGAGGAAGATTTATTTTCATTTTTTTTAAATAACAATTATTTTACTGCTTTTTTTTTTTTTTTTTAAACATCAACATATATTTCCTCTCCGGATAAAATTGGTATCCCGACCTGAAATGTTATTTTGTGTTTACTAAAGAGCTGGAGAGACAGGGAGACTCCTGTTAGTGAACAAACACAGATACAGTAGCAATTATTAGGCTACTAAATATATGTATACTCTAAATATAGAGCATACACCTTTTAACTTTTTATTTCATTTGTTTACAAAAAACATCTCTTACAACTCATTCAGCTTTCATAAGCAGCTATAAGGTTATCTGACACCTTTGAAGACCTGAGTGTTAATTTAACTCTGTGAGAGTAAAACAAAGTGTTCAATTAATGTTCAGGATTTTAAGCTCCTCTCACAGGCCTAACCCAGATGAGATTGTTATCACATTGTTCCACTTGACATATATTTTTACCGTAAACTGCAGCCCGCATGTCCGTGTGCATTCCACGCAGGAAGGAAGGAGGGCTTAGCAGTTGGAAACGGAATGTTGTCCTACTCACCTTTCTAGACACACACCGTTCCTGCCAGTTTGCCAGCTGCCAGCTTTGTTCAGAACGCATGCAGAGGAAACCCATTTCTCAAACATAATCTTGTGGACTGACCGTCTGGTACCGTATTTGCTAGCCATCATATCGGATTTGTGTATGCAGACATTCACTGACTCGCACATCATCAACCCATCTACATTGGCGTAAGTAATTCTTAACTTAAACTTTGACATGTGATGTTGTTGCTCCATTAAAAATTTTTGCAGATCTAGTACAAGTTCTCGCATCACTGAGTTGTGACCAATGTGATTGCAATCAGGATAGGCCCGTAATCTGATTTATGCTGGCATTCTGAAGATGCCTACAACGATGTTGATTTGTTCGCCTTTTGTTTCAGATTCACCTGTATCCTTCTGGACGGTGTGACCGTTTGGAGAGAACGGACTGTGACTGAAGGAAGAAAGCGCAGGAAGGTAAGCATTTATCAGTCTGTAGAAGAAATAAAGGTGATGGCAAAGGGGTGCTAAAAGAAGACACCTGTCGAGGCACAGGCAGAACAGAAGTCACAGTAGCGACCCACCGTGGCAACCACTGTCCATCCAACGCGTACCATGTCTTTATCTAAGCCAGAGCAGCTGCTCGAATATGAGCTGAGCTGTCCCATCTGCCTTCATCTTTTCTCTGACCCTGTGGTTCTCCCCTGCGGTCACAATTACTGCCTGGCCTGCATCCGACAGGCATCCCTCACCAAGGGAAGCGACAAAGATCCACAGCCCTGTTGCCCCGAGTGCCGCGTGGAGTACAGCGGCATCGAGGCGCTGCAGAGGAACTCAAAGCTCTGCAGCATCGTCGAGGGCTACCGAGCCGCCGGGCCTCCTCCTCCTGCCATGACAGGTGGCCTCCTCGAGACGAGGCTGGCACAGCCGGAGGTGGCCTGTGACCACTGCGTCGAGGGGGACGCCAGAGCGGTGAAGACCTGCCTGAGGTGCGAGGTGTCCCTGTGCGACAGGCACCTCCAGAAGCACCACGAGAAGGAGTCTTTCCGGGCTCACGCCATGGTGGAGCCCCAGGGGTTGCCAGGGACGAGGGCCTGCGCCACCCACGGGCGGCCCCTCGAGTACTTTTGCTCCAGCGACATGTCGTCGCTGTGCGCCACCTGTTTCATAGAAGGAGCTCACCAGCATCACGACGTGCTCACCTTCGACGTGGCCGAGGAGGAGATGAGGCGAGCGTTGGAGAAACACAACAAGGTATGTTATTGATTTAAACTCAGCCACTTTCAACCTGCCCACCCTATTTTGGGTAGCCGATAAACCTATTATTTATTTATTTATTTATTTCAAAAAGTAAATGTCAAAAACACAGCTCTACAAGCTCACAAGGCAATACATCATGACAGGTTGTGAGCTTGTAGATCTGATATGTTCTTGCTGTTCTTGATACAGTGAAGTAGCATACTGTAAGGTTTAAGTCAGGGGTTTTCAACTAATGGTGAACCAGGGATCGGACCACCACCCTGACTAATAATGAACCTGTTCCCCACCCAACACAACACTGTTGTGTTGGGTGGGGATATGGGCTAAGATTAGTGTTTTGGTAACACTTGCTATGCATCCCATATCTATGCATCCCACTGTTTTCTCAACAAATAGGCCACAGACTACTAGTGGCATAATTAGGCCAGCAGTTGGTCCATGGGAAAATGTTTTAAAATGTATAAATACATGAATAAAATACCTTTTATTTTGAATAATACTTTTTTAGTATAAAGATTATCTGTCCACACTTGACATTAACTGTTAAGGGCTTGATTCTATGTGTTGCATGATACTACGTGCAACAGATTTTATCAAGCCCAGGTATTATTTAACTGGTGGTCCAGAGCTCAAAAAAGGCTCCATTCTCTTACTTTATCCATCCTTCCATTAAGTGGAAGGATGCAGGTGCAAAAGTATTGGTGTAAAAATATACTTACGTACTAAAAGTAAAAGTACTCATTATGCACAATACTTATCTCATTTGATTTCACAAAAATCCTTTGAAGAAAACAAGAACAAATTAAAAGAATAAGAAGAGGCTTGAAATAGCCATGGCCTGCTAAATGGTTGATGTATTAAACCATGTTTTAAGTAACTAGAAACTCAAGTTTTCAACGAATTGTAGTGGAGTAAAAGCACAATATTTGCAAGTAGAAGTAAAAGTACTGAAAATTCGAACTACTCCAGGTAAGTATAGTACTTTAAATAAAGTTACTTTCCACCACTGGGTTATATGGGCACATTTCAACTCAACTCAAAGTTTATTTATAAAGCACATTTAAAATGACAAAAGCCAACCAAAGTTCTATACAAGGAAACAGGATAACACACACACACACACACACACACACACACACACACACACACACACACACACACACACACACAGACACACACGGTATTAAACAGAAAGGAATGCAGTTTGATATAATTATTGTTACCTAATTATGATGACTAAACCAGTCAATCCGGAACACTTCCCCTTCGAGATTCTAACTCCCTTTTGGAATTTTGTGGCCTCTGACTTACCGGTAACTGACAATATTGACACGTCACCTTATGTCACTAGGTCATTTAGTGCACTGTTCCGTGGAATAAAATACTCAGGGACTCAAATAGTCAGGGACCACATGCAATATCTTCACGGATCACAAGTGGTCCATGGACCACCTGTTTGAAAACCCCTGGTTTAAGTGGTTAATCTGTGTTAATACATTTTACACTCTAGAACTATATTCATCCAACTAACCTCTGTTACTGCAGGGGTAGGCCTACTTGCTGCCCATTTTTTCTAAAGATGTTTTGATGCCTTCTGTTTAATGGGTTGGAAATGAAGAAATGAAGGCTTCACCCTGTCAGCTGTATGTTTATTGTCTCCCTCTCCTGGCAGAGGGCTGAAATTGCAACCTCCAAACTACAAATTAAGAAGCTATTTATTGTCCAATCTGGTGTTTAATCTGCTTCAAATAACTTTAATGTCATTGCCAACCAGTAAGTGTCCAGGGTCTAAATGTCTCATTGAAAGATTATGGAGAACACTTACAATCACTGCAGGTGTTGACTATATATATATTTATATTGTATAAACATAATCTACCATACAGATTTCTTAAAAGGGTTCATCAATTTATATACATGATGGATTGTAGCTGCAATGCCCCATTTTGACAAAATATGAGCTTAGATCTGATCCAAGGAGTCCATTCATAGACTTTGAGCAAAACATTAGTCAATGATTATGGCGCTATCTGGTGCGACGTAAGCTACATTACAGGTGTAGTAGGCCTACATTACTTCACATGTTGTATACTGTATTTAATGCCCCAACTTTCATTAAATAAAGCCCACTTTTATTCACTTATACACATCAGGACTTTATCTTGAAGTTGCCACCATGGGCAGTGAGACAGGGTGCATTGAAGAGTAGTAGAACAATAACACCCAAGGAAAAATGTTTACTTAAATCATTACTAGATTTGACATGCCTGAAAACATGTCTTACATGAACATATTCCAGTTTCCAGTTTCAAATGTGTTTTGTCACGTGACTTCTGAGAAATCAACCTGACTGCTGTCACGATAGGAATGTTCCCATAGAAGTAGAATGTTCCTCCTGACCTTATAAAAACAAACCTAAAATGGTTTGACAAGATAAGAGAGAGGATACAAGATACACTACACCACTATGATACCCAAGTACCTGTCAAAATACTTTATAAACGTTAAGGATGTCCATAATTACAACACCAGAGGCAGTGCCACAGATCACGTTCAACCCAGAGTCAACTCAAAGAAAGGGTCAAACTCGTTCTTCTGCTATACCACAAAAATGTGGAATGCCTTACCGAAGGCCATAAAGGAGTGTGGATCACTAGCATCCTTTAAAATTGCCCTGAAAAACCACTTACAGGCAGCAGCCGTTCGCAACTGGTAAAAACCTAGCCCAACCCTACCCTCCCCTGCCCCTTCCTTGTATATACTTACTGTTTGTTTAGACTTACTGTTTTCTTTTTTTTCCCTTTTCTTTACATATCTACTGCATAGTACTGTGTTCTATTTGTCTGTCATTCAATGTTATATGAGATACTTTAATGGTTTCCTGTTGAAATAAGCTTAGTCTTTTCATGGATCTCCTTTTAGTAGACCTTGTACCAGTGAACTGTACCGTCATGAAACTGTACATTTTCCTATGCAAAACTTCTAATAAAGCCTTCAATCAAGCAATCAATGGAATTTAGGTCAGAGATAGTAGCTAGATTTCCTTGTCCTTAATTGAACCACTTGAACCCTTTTGCTTGAATTCTGGGGCAAACATTCAGAGAAAATAGCAGATCTAAAAGCTCACAATGCAAGGTAATGTAACACACTGAGAGCTTTTAGATTGGCTATTTTTGTGGTAGGGAAATGCTTGTGGACCTAGTATCCACGAGTTTCCAACGCCCCATAGTGCATTGCGCAGACGTCTGCACCGAGCTTCCGCCGCCGATTTACAAGCTCACAACGGGTTGCATCTGCGACGCGACGTGAGCTTGTATGTCTGCTGTTAAACCCGGAAGTTTGGTCCTGATAGTCTCCAGTAAACTCCCGGGGAAACTTGTGGATAGAGTCCTGGGGGAACCCTGTCAACTATACTAGGGTTTCAGTAGTTAAAGGACAACTTTAGGTTTTTTACAACTTCTACCTCTATTATTGAACAATTTGGCCTTAAAATCTTTGTTTTTTTGTTTGTTTTTTCACTGTTGAATGAGAAAACAATGTTGCACATTAAGCTCATCTTAATGGGCAACATTGTTTGACCTCGGGGTCCCAACCCACAGGATGAGAACCACTGTCCTAGAACGAGGGCCCATTATTATACCAGGAGTCATTCTGTAGATTAGTTTATGCACTCTTAAAAATGTTGGGTCAAATGTTGAACCCTTTTGCTGGGTTGACACTGTTGGGTCAAAGGTTGGGTCAGTTTGACCAAACATTGGATTAAAAATACTTAAAATTAGTAAACCATCTGTTGGGCTATGGATGGCCCGCCCACATCATCAGATAAAATGCATTGAGTTCATAACCCAAGTGTTGGTATAGGCTTTTGAATTTGAGTTTACCCAACACATGGTTCACTGCATTGCACCAACTTGGGTTAAAATAGACCCGCCCTCTCTGTCTATCAACACATTGGTTTGTGAATTGCACCACTATTGGGTTAAACTAAGTGGGTGGGCAGTTACCCAGCATGCAACTGTGCTCCCATACAGATATTTTTTACAAACTTTTCCATTATTTGATGGTTTTAGATAGAGAAAACAACATTGTATTGTAGATGATCGCAGTGGATGTAGCCCAGTCATAATCCCTAATTATAAAATATATAAAAAAAACATAGTTGCTTACAGAAACAGAAACCATGACTAAGATGGTCCAGACTGACACATACAAACAGGTTTGCTGTTCTTTTAATGTGAAGCACCACATAATCTGTTGTGTTCAAAGTTGTGATATATTGCCATGACTAAATACATAATTTACTCCGCATGCATTCTTCCTTGAGTAGATTAAGCATGAAAAATGTCATTGAAGAAAATGTTGTAAAAAAAAAATGAATAGATTTAATGTGAATGAGCGTACAATCCCAACAACAAGGTCACTTTTAAGCCATTTTTGGGTGTTAGATTCCAACCCATCAGCAGTATCACATTAACCCAACAGCAAAGTCACTTTTAACCCATTACTTGGTTGTACAATCCCAACCCAACATGCTGGGTCACAGCCTTAACCCAACCCTGTTGGTCTGCAATAACCCATGTTGGGCTGGTCCAAAACAGTGTTACGTGTTGGGTTATATAAATAACCAACTTGGGTTGTTTTTGACCCAACAATTTTAAGAGTGTGGTGTTACCACAGTAACACACGCAGAGAGAGGCACATTATTGTACATTAACAGGTCCATTATTGCCTGGGGGCTGGCAGGTGGTGTCAAGCAGGCTGCAGATGACAGAGAGTATCCTGCAGAGGGCAGCAGATGACCAGGGTTCGTCTGAAGCCGTGGGGGACAAACTGGTCAACAGGGCCGTCACCCTGATGGACAACATGGCTTCCATGGTGGACAGGTATCACTAAAAACTGTTTCCTTTTTTATTTAAAGCTATACTGTGTAAGTTGCTCAACTAGTGGTCAGTAGCGTCCGCGTCTTTCGGCCGTTTTTCGCCACCCCCGCGTCACCCCCGCGTCTGCCTCCACCTCGCCGAGATCTATCTTTAGAGGGGTCCCTGGTTCCTGTGCGTTCAGGCATTCCGGAGAAACGGAGTGTTTCACCCGAGTATAGATAGAGACACACGGGCGCCTACAAATATGGCCGCCCTATTGTGATAGCTAGCGACCCCACTTCAAGATGCGCTGTGATTGGCCGGCAGTGTATAACCCTCGCTGTGATTGGCCGATAGTGTATGATGACGTAGTTTTTGCGCGAAAACCGGACCCCGGTCAGGATCATAGAAAACATATAAAGAGAAGGCTTCAGAAGCTGAAAATAACGGAGTGGGTGTTCTAAAACTTTAGCGATTTAAGAGTTAGGACAATTTTAAGATTTGTTTTATAAAAAAAGTTACATGGTACAACTTTAACCTTTATTTAACCAGGCAGGCAAGATTGGAAGTGGAACACATTTGTATTTAGCCTACTATTGTGGCCTGGCAAGGCAAATAGTTGGGGCGAATCCGTGACCGTGAGAGTATAGGTCAGTTTCTCAGTGGTTTTGTCAACTATGAAGGTTAAATAACAAATTGAGCTCCCATGCCCCTCGCAAAAATGTGAGCAAAATGTTTGACAGCCACTGAAAGTCTGGGTCTCATTCACTTGCTATACACTATACTATAAAGGAAAAAAATACCCCCAAAAAATCTGCTTTAAGTAGCATGTGAGGGGTCAAACTAGGGGTTTTTAATTATTCTGAATCCATTGCAAGCATTTGTTTTGCACGAAAACATTCTTGGGCTAGAAACTGACCCTAACAGACTGTGAAAAGTGATGACTCATCACTAAACCATAGTCTTGTTGGGCCGTGGAGGGATGGAGGTGGGATGCTTGAATGCCGTCTGGAATGAGAATGACATGTTTGAGGCAGTGCTATTTCATAGAAAGGAGCCTAATCGCTGATTGGCTGGCTGCAGACAGGTTGTAGGATTTGATTGGTTAGAGGAGGTCATGTTTAGTTTTGTGAATGAGAGGGTTTTGACAGCGTGGGAAAAAGGAAATGACGTAGACTGAAACAAATGCGGCTTAGATCTTTTTTATTGAACTTGCGCTGAAAGCTTCATTTGTTACGTTCAGGTACAGGGAACGACTGCGCGTTCTGCTGGACGAAGAGCGCGGCCAGCGGAGGGACAGCTGGCAGAACGGTCTGTCTGCACTAGAAGAACAGCAGCAGCAGCTGGTGGAGGCCCAGCAGTGTGCCCTGCAGGCCCTCACCGAGACAGACAAGTTTCTCTTCATACACAGGTATGGTGTTGCTATAATATAACAGAATGCTGTGTTGTTGTTGTTTTAAAGATGTGTTTTCTTCTGCACGGTTGAGGTCGAATCAAGGTTAAAGGAGTAGTTCACCCCCAAAATGACTTTTTTTCTATTGATTGGAGACTTGAGTTCAATAATATTTTTGTGTATTTGTCGCATTCCTAAGACAAACATGTGATTATAGTTTACCCTGATTGATTCCGGATGGGTCCCCATCTGGATTCAAACTACCTATAGTCTATCTCCTGTATTGGTCTGTTACTGTACTGTATGTCCATATGTATGTGAGCAAAGCAGTAAACTCAATTAGATTTTTAGTTCCAGAGGTGAGCAAATCATATTTGTGCTCTTCTCCCTAGGTACCTGCTGATTGAATCCCAGATCAGAGAAGCCATCCAAGGCACCGTCCATTCCAGGGTCCCCTCGAAGGCCCCCCTCAACACCAGTCGGCTCCAGGGACATCTCCGAACCCAGGACTTCCACTCTGAATTGACTCGTCAGCTGGAGTCTCTTCAGATCCTCCTCAGCCCCATGGAGCTCACCTTCAACCTCTTCACAGCTCATCCCAGCCTGGTGCTCTCCAGTGACCTGCGCACCATCAAGTACAGCGCCACCAAGCAGCCCTACATGGTGAATCACGAGCGATTCGCCAGCGCGCCTCAGGTGCTGTGCGGCCAAGGCTTCTCTGCCGGGGGGCACGTGTGGGTGGTGGAGATGGGGGAGAACAGCATGTGGTCGCTGGGCCTGTGCTACAAGTCGATCCCGCGCCGCGGCGACCACAGTCGCCTGGGACACAACAGTGTCTCCTGGCGAGTGCAGTGGAAGAACAAGAAGCTGACGGCATGCCACGCCGCGTCCAACGTGGCGCTGCCTGAAATGTCCAATCAGCCACTGAGGGTCGAAGTGGCGCTGGACTATGAGAGCGGGACGCTGGCGTTTCACAGCACCAAAGGGCGCAGGGAGCACATGCATACCTTTAAGGCCGTGTTCAGGGAGGCTGTGTACCCGGCGTTCAGCATCCACTCCAGCAACGCCGATTCCTGGATCACACTGCAGAGTGGAGTGTAGACGCTGCTACAATATGTTGTAAATGCAGCTTGTCACTCCATATCACCAAGCCTCTGTGTTAAAGCTGCAATACAGAACTTATTCTAATGAATAAAGCTTTATTTTAACCAATGTGTATGATAGATAGTAATACTGCCTAACGCTCCTAAATGCAATGTTTGTTTCCCCTGATCAATTGGCAACTGCCTCTTGGATGAGCAGTAGACATTGGTCTGTTAATGAGATCCAGGTTCAAATCAGACATAAAAGTTATGGATTGCAGCTTTATTGTAGTTGTTAATTGTGAGGCTGTAAAAATGTTGTCGGACAGGCTATTATTTTGCATTTTTTCTTTAGAAATGGCACGAATTGAACAAATCAATGACTATATTTATCTATGACGTGATTATTTTTGCCTATATAAATCTACTAATGGTTCATATATTATGCAAACCTGACCAGTTCAAATGCAGATGGAAAGATTGACTCTTATTTTTCTTCTATTCTGAAATTACAACTTCTTTTGTATATCTTTACTGTTTTATCTCTGATTCATTCCTACAGCCCTCAATGACAACACGTGTGTGTGTGTGTGTGTGTGTGTGTGTGTGTGTGTGTGTGTGTGTGTGTGTGTGTGTGTGTGTGTGTGTGTGTGTGTGTGTGTGTGTGTGTGTGTGTGTGCGCGTGCGCGTGTGCGTGTGTGTGTCTGTTTAAAACAAATGTTCTTCAAAGATAGATTACTACTACACTGTTATATTCATGCTCAACAAATCTGCCACCATGGAAAACAAAACAGGAAGGGGTCTATTAATGCTAAATTGTGCAATCTGAAGTTGGCCTACTAACTACTAACTACCAGTAAGACTCCCTAATCGGGAGATAAGCGACCGTTGGTCGCTTATCTCCACAAATATCACAGCCTCCACCTCTCACGTCATACGGGCAGCCATAGTTACACCTGGAATGTTGAATCTCCATATATGGAGATAACCTACCCATCACACAAAGTCTGACCTCACCAGCCCATACCTGGGCATGGACGACTTATATCTCCATATACGGAGATGGCCATATATGGAGATACGATGACATCACAGAGTCCACAGCTGATGATGTGGCGTGATGTCATACAATACACAAACAAGCCCTATATAAAGGGGCAATTCTCACCAGGGAAGAGAGCATTCCCCACTAGCTGAGTATCTTAAGATGGTTGGATGTGATGATAAGCCACAAATAGGCCAAAAGTTTGTTTTACCAATTATCAAGACATACGGGCAGTTGACAGTTTGCCATTGTTACTCATTGAAGTTGAATCGCCATCTGAATCCCTTTTATGCCCATATATGGAGATCCCTGCTCTGAGTATCTGACATCACTAATCCCTTTTATGCCCATATATGGAGATCCCTGCTCTGAGTATCTGACATCACTAATCCCTTTTATGCCCATATACAGTATGGAGATCCCTAACAGAATCCATTTTATGCCCATATATGGAGATACCTGCTCTGAGTATCTGACATCACTGTGATGTCACCTGTTTATGCCTAAATATGGAGATCCCTGCTCTGAGTATCTGACATCACTGCGATCTCACCTGTGATGTCACAGTGACACATCACCTCAGTATCTGTGATGTCACAGTGACACATCACCTCAGTATCAGGCGTTACACGTATACATTGAGCAGGGCAAAGGTGTGACGTGTGTGACGGACGGACGGACGGACGGACGGACGGACGGACGGACGGACGGCCGGTGGAGGTTTTCATACTAAACTGCGACCTTACGGTCGCAACTAACTGTACATAGGCTACATACAGGGGGCACACTACAGTACATGTATATTCATACATACATACATACTTCTGGCTGCAAGCATCCTGTTGTTAAAATGAGGCCAATAGGGCATAGCAGTGTGCGTGGTTTACTGGGGCCACTAAAAGATCGGCGATTGACCTTTACAAAAATATATACATTGTTTTAAGCATAGAATCAAGACATCCAGGATCCTGGTGCATCATGACCATAAAACCTTTGATTCTGTGGGGGGGAAAAGAAGAGAGAGGGAAAAAACAAACAACAAAAAAAAAAAAAAGAAGCTAAACAAAGGGTATTTATTAAACGTAGGCCTATAATATAATTGAATATTCAAATGTTTTTAGTTTTTTCCCCACAGAATCACATATTTTATGATCATTCACCAGGATCCTGGATGGCTTAAAATAAATATAAATATTTTTGTAAAAGGAAAAAAAGCGGAAAAAAAGAAAAACAGCAATAATGGGGCCAAGCTATAGACTACTACGGCATAAAGGGAAAAAAGCAATATACACTATATTTCACCAACCTCCACCCACTTCCATCCCCCTACCCACCCACCCACCTCTACCCACTTTCACCCACCTCCACCCACTTCCACTAGCTTTTTACTACAATTCTTGACCAGTCGGCATAGCCGTAGCCTGGAATCGACCCTGTGACCTTCCCTTTAGGCATCCACTCTAAGACTACAATAAGACACGTACGTGTGTTTGTTCTCAGTTGGAACTTGTAGGTGGTGATCAGCATTTTGAAATCAATTCTGTGTTTTACTGGGAGCTAGTGAAGGTGATTGAGGACTGGGGTGATGTGGTCTCAGGATGGAGTTTTGGTGAGGAGGTGGGCAGCAGAGTTCTTGAGAAATTTGGTTCTCTGGTACTTGACTCTTCGTTCCATTCAACACTTAATCTGTCTATTGAGAATTTATACTCATGGAGTGTACATTTCTAGTGTGAAATAGATATAACATAACCATAAAGGCCACAAAAGCTGTTTTTTGGACGAAAAAACCAAGAGAATCTCCCTCGCCACACCCTAGATATAGCTAAAATTACCAAAAGGCAGGTCTGCAATGGAATAGAAGCTGCTAGAACACAGGTGTCAATAATAGTTACATACGTATGTACGCACGCACGTACAAACATACAGTAACAGTACATACGTACATACATAGGCTACATAGTATTACATACATAGTATTACATACATAGTATTACATACATACATACATACATACATACATACATACAGATTACTGTCATAGATGGCTGACCCAGAGGCTGCCACGCAGTAAAAATAATATATTAAATAAATAAATAAAAAGGATTAATATGTGAATTGTGTGATATAGATATGTGAAAAAAGCATACATTGTATTATGTTTTATGTTGCATATTCATACGGCTTGTCAAGTTTTGTCCTTTATAATGCATGACTGAAATAAATCATTCATCAAAATGCATTCAAATGGATTCATTCATTCAGTCAGTCAAGTAGTTTGGAGTACTTGCTATGGATATCAGGGTTGCCAGGTTGCATTTAATATACATTTTACCAAAGAGGAAACAAGGGAGTTAATATGCAAGTTATACAAACACAAATAAAATAAAAATAACCTTTATCAAATATGTATAAAAAATACGGTAACCTAAGTGTATAACATTTGTAACAACTATGTTGTACGTGTTTGAACTTCGAATAATATCCAGTATAGGGGGATGGCCAACAACTAATCTGGCAACCGGGGCACCCATCTGTCAAAATTTCCAGTCGATGGAGAGGATCATCAGCTGAGATTCTGAGGTTGAACCACGTTATATCTCTATAACAAAAACAAACTGTAGCAGCAGATAATAATCTATAAATTAGTGATGGGATCTGGAGAGAGTACGACCAGGAAGGTGTCCTTCGGCGTGGATGATGAGGACAGAGTCCGAATCCTGCGTGGAATCAAGGTAAAGATTACGGTTGTCGCGTAGCCTAAAAAGAACAGATCTACAAGACAATAAGGCGTCTCAATGCAACGCATTTATATCTTATAGATCCGTTATTTCTAGTCAAAGGGACGTTCAGCGTCGTCGATGGATGGAGGGCTTTAATGTTGTAGCGCTCGTTTGCTATGGGCTTGTTGCTGATTAACTCGGCGATAACTAGCTTAGTTTATGATGCTCGCTGTTCTATTGTACCTATATTATTTATGTATGTTGTTATAGGTGTTCACTCAGTGATTATGTACTGCACCATCGTTGAATCCCAGCATGGTGGGATGAGGATGCCAGAGTAGGAGGCAGGCAGGCAAGGGGCTGCCTGTCGTGCCTGAGGGGTTATGTTGACACAGGGCAGTTTTCTTTCATGACACACTTGGGTCACACCGAAATCGGTGACCCATCTGATTCTGTAACCTCATGGGTGTCGCTGTTGTGCCTTTTTGGCAAACATGCAGTTGATTGATCCTCAGGCATTTTCATTTCAGGACATCCCCAATTTGTTGCACATTTGATGCGTCATAATATATTTAGGCTACGTATTATTGTCTTGGTGCAGGCACGTATGTATATTTTTTGGCACTGCATTGATAAGTAGTTCCTAATGTTTGAATGAATGGACCATTATAAGTGCTTTGAGTTTGTAATATACTTAGAAAGGTGCTATACAATTGTTATCCATTATAGCTTATAGCTTATATCACTATAACCTTATGTACTACTATATTTATTGTGTTGTGTCAAATTCAACTGTTCTCGACACTTTTAACTTAGTTGCACTGTATGGTTGCCTTTTTCTTTTTCTTACTTTCCTGTATTTGTAACCTTGGCTTAACTGCTATCTATCTATCTATCTATCTTGTTGTGGGCTAATTACACCTGTCGATTTGTGCGCCGCTCACCGACTGGAAGAAATGTGGTCTGTGTGAAATTGAACCCGGAAAAGTGGTGAAGGGTGATATTTAACTTACTGAACACACGTTTGATGCCTTAACTTTCAAATACAGTATTATGGAACTACCTCTAGGACAATATAGCTGACCACAAGTCGCAGAAATGTATTATTGGGTTAGTCAGGGTGACAACAAAGTTGTGAAAGTGGAAACATCCCCATAACGAACACCAGGTTAGCATTCACCACCAGCTAGCATTCACCACCAGCATCGCAGGTTAGCATTCACCAGTTACTACAAACGGAGCGCTACAACTTTTAATGCCACATCCCCTACAGCCCACACCAATAAAATAATTAATTTGCCAATATTAAAAAACAGCGACCTCTTGAGTCACAGAACTAAATAGGGTACCAATGTCAGTGTAACACCTCTGCTGTGACATACACCATTCACCTCGTATGAACTGGGTGTGACACCAGGCAGTTGTAAAGATACGTTTGTTGTAAAAAGTTAAAATAAACCCCACTTCAAAGTAAACCTAATATAAAACCTAGTTAACATCTTAAAAAGTTAAAGGGGAAGCTCATTATAATGTTGCCAAAGATGTAGGCTCTACACATGGGATGGGTGCATTTAGCAGAGGCTGATCTTTAGCAGAGGCTGATCCTTAGCATCTAGGCTCTAAAGTCTAAACCCAAACCAAACATTAATTTAAAATGCTATGAGTCATAGATGCAACTCATGCAAGAGTCAGTGAATGGAGGAGGTTTTGCTCTCTCTCACTCTCTCGCTCTCTCGCTCTCTCCCCCACGCACATACCCCTCAGAAAGTCAGAATCTATCTAGCCTATTCCTTCTTCCGTCAGCTAAGGCAGATAAGCCTGGAAACCAGACCTATCTGCCAGTGTAAAAAGCCAAAGGCACTAAGGCAGTCCTGTTCATTATAAGGCAGGTGTATGCTTTTTGGCCCAGGGCAAGGTTACTAGGCTGCTTTGTCTAGACTTCTAGGCCAACCTGCTGAATTAGTCGAGTCAGACTGGCATTAATGTTCACGTTGAGAAGACTCCACAGCGCAACTTTGCTTTATATGTGATTGCCCTACTAGGGCAGTATTCAGTTGATAGACAAGCCATTGGGCCAATCATGTGATGTCTCCGTGCTCTGTGGGCTGGTGCTACTGAAGGATTGTCCCTCTCCACTTAGTGGCCGCCCAGCCCAAAAAATACTGTAACTATCCTAAAGGCCCACTTGTATAGTCGGCCCACCGGGCCCGGTATGCCAGATGCCTAGTCCACCCCTGTGTTGATTAAATGAACATCCCTTTACATTGTGTGGTGTGTATAATTCTCTGTTTCCCTTGCTCTCTCTGACTCGATCTGCATCTCTCTTTCTCTCTCTCTCTCTGTGACTCTGTTGTCTTTCTATAGCTGTCAGAGGATGTTCTTCAGAGGATGAAAGGCGTAGCCAACATTCCGCCACCACGCACACCATCACCAACCACACCACCACCAACCACACCACCACCAACCACACCACCACCACGCACACCATCACCAACCACACCACCACGAGCCTCACCATCACCAACCTCAAGCAGCCGCCAGGAAGACCAGGGTACCACAATGGCTGACGCCTTCTTATGTTTTGTTTTATAAATATATATACACACACACACACACACACACACACACACACACACACACACACACACACACACACACACACACACCTAATGGTATGTCTAGGGGTGGATTTTGATTTTGATGGTACAGTTATAGTGAGAGAAATAATAATGGATTCACGATTATTAACACTTTTGTTGCTATCAATTAAATCTCTTTGAAGGTCCGCGATGCCATGGTCTCCATAGACTTCCATGTAATTCATAGTGCACGGATCATGCACTCCCATGTCTAGATCATGCACCACATGTGTGCACACTGTTCACAACTTTCAAACAAAAACATCCGCTTGGAAATCCGTTCAGGCATTCATGATATAGCAGCCATTATGTTTTCTCCAGATGAACAAACATGGCTGCAATGTTTGAACGAATGGGTTGGTATGGGGGTTAAACATGTAATTTCGTGATCGTGATCATGCCTAATACATTTTTTTAGGTCAAACATTTTTTTTTTGAAAAAAATAAAATAAATTCGGGAAACTCAGGGTTGGCACAGGTAGGGTACCAATACAAACTCGGGAAACTCGGTATTGGCACCAAACAGGTTAAGTGTATCATTTATTCCACAAAACCATGGATGTATAAAATCACATGAGCATTTATAAATGCGTTTATGTAGCGTTTTTATTACATTATCCCCACAACACAAGTGCATTATTGTTATTATTATGAATCACAATTAAACCGAGCCTCTACAATTGATTAATTGTGATGTTTAAAAGTAAAACCGGCTAATAGTCTTTGTGGTTGTTTTTAAGGCACCTCACGAAGTCCCAGCCCCGTTCCCGCTCCCGCTCCCAGTCCCGCTCCCTGCCCCTGCCCACCGCCTCCGTTGCAGCCCAGTCCACCGCCAAGTACCAACACCGACACCAACACGACTGCCGCCAATGCAGAGGATCAACAGAAGAGGTGAGTGTCAGGCACGTGCACACATAGACATGAAAGGGGGCGGGAGCGACTGCCCTTTTAACAGTCTGTGAAAAGTGCCCTCTCCAGATCATGAATGCCATTTTCATTGAGGTGAAAGAAATGCAACTGCCCTCTTTCCATGCCGTACCTGAGGGCAGCATTCAAGAGAATTGCCTTGTCCAAACTCTCCTGAACTTGAATGCAGCATCTTATGTTGAAAGAATTGCCCTCACTGTGTAGACATCCATGCCATACGCCACATCTCCAGTATTGCCTTTTTTTATGCTTAGTTTAGTGTATACGTATATCAAGTAGGCTACTGAAAATAGCCGACCGTTGTGAGCTTGGAGATATGCTATTTTCAATATACCAAAAGGCCCTTTTAGAAATTTCAGCCCCTGCCCCTCTAACATTCTCTGCACGTCCCTGGTGGGTGTACTTATCAGGCTTTGACACTAAGGGTTGCCTACCTGCCCCTGGCAGGTAAATACAACTTTCGGGCAGCTGGAGTTTGCTTTCAGGTTGCCCGACCGGGCAAGTGCCCATTTGAGAGGGGATGCAACCGTCTATAAACACAACACAAGATACCTGTCTAAAACACCTGAACGTGGCCAGAGTGCTTTTTGTCTTTTGTCTGTGGAATGTAAAATAAGAGCACTGTTTACCTATAATGTGCTGTTTTCACTGTTGCTACAATATAAAATAACAAGTGTGAACCAATAGTCGTATTCATAGCTACAGGTATTTGGCATACAAATTTAGGTATGATTTTTTTTATCGCACAGCCCCAGAAAGTAAAAAAGAAAACGTTTTAAATTGAACGGTAATTCAAATTTTACCTATCATTTTATAATGGACAATTTACTTTAAAGGCAAGTGGGCATGACCTTTGGCCAAGTAGAACATGACCTGTACTTGCCCGACAGGCAAGTGCCTCTGAGACCTTAGTGTCAACCCCTGCATATGTTGAGGTGAAACGAGTGGATTCTGTTGCTGGAGTTATCAGCTTGGTCGCCATTGTCTGACAGTATCAATATTTATGCTGCCAATTTTTTGCCACTTTCAGCCCAGTAGCCCTATTTTGGACGGCCATTTTCATAGAACTTGCCCACATTATAAGTCGTCTTTTTATTTTTTTTATCTTCAAAACGTAGATCTTAGGGATGGTCCGATCAGGTTTTTTGGAACCGAGCACCGATCACAAAAGTTTGATCACCCGATACCGATCAATCACCGATCCGATCAAGTTATTATTTATATATTATTTATATTTTCTAAATGTTAATGTTTTAACTTTAATTAATTAATTCACTCATGAATTCATTTATATATTTGCCTTATAGTTATTTACCAGCATTACTATGTATTTATTATCATAGCAGTAACTAATTATTCCTTCAGCACTGTGGAAATCAATACCCCAAAATGGCCTCAAGTGGGCATACTGAACGGCTGGTTGATCGAATGCACCGATCCGATCGGATCGGTGAATTTACCTTTTGATCTAAACCACCGATTATCGCCGATCACGCTTTGATCGGCCCGATCCGATCCATTGCCGATTGATCGGTAACATCTCTAGTAGATCTACAAGTTTAAAAAATCATTACATACAGTATGATGATGACATGCCCAAAATAGAGACACCAGGTTCATATATCGTAGTTGAGATAAAAATGGCTGATGTACAATAATACCAGTGGGTATTAAGGACCTTTTTAGAAGGAGATTCATGGAAGACGGTTGTCTCCGTTTGCAACGTAGCACGTGGTAAAACATCATGACAGTATTGAAATGAATACTGTCATCAATTTCAACATGCTCAGATTACACTGTTACTGTTATGTCGCCTGTATGCTTGACAATACATACAAAGTGTGTGTTCTCTGTTGTGCAAAAGGGTGTTTAAAGATGGAAGAGGTTTGACATGGAAATCTGGTCATTGTTCAGGGTTTTGATAACCAGAAACAAAAGTAAAAAACAAACATACAACAACCTCTTTCTGCGTCTTTGCAGGTAAATAGCAAGGCAATTCAACGTAGATATGTCAGATAATGAATATTCCAGGTTATTTGAATTATCCAAGTTACCAGGTTCCTTATCCAGCCTGGATAATGCTTAATCCTTGTACTTGTATGATTGTGTCGCACCTAAAATAGCAGATTTGAAAGCTCACAATGCATGGCGTGATGCAATATGTTTGGCTTGCAACAAATTATGAATAACGCTTAAGAGCTCATCCAGGGACATGTAATAATAATAATAAACTGTATTTGTATAGCACCTTTCATGACATGAAATGCAGCTCAAAGTTCTTTACAGAGCAGAAATGAAGCACAAGTGCCTAACAGAAAAAGTACACATGATTAACAGTAAAGCAGAAAAGAAAAGTAAAAACATAAAACAATATTAAAAACATCAATAAAAACAAAACATTTTCAGAACAGTGCGGACATGAATAACAGCACAGGGATTTAAAAATCAGCAGGTCTGCACTAGAAGACCTGAGGGGGCGGTTTGGAACGTATCTAAGCAGGCTGTCATAGAGGTACGAAGGTGCCAGACCATTGAGAGCTTTATAAACAAGTAAAATAATTTCACAATCAATTCTAAAAGCAACCGGGAGCCAGTGTAGCGACACTAAAACTGGAGTAATTGTTCATAACCACTATGACAGTTTGTTCCGAGACCAGACAGGTTCTGAGAATGGACCCGGACCCAGATGGACCCGTGAAATTGGTTTCAAGATCCGCGTGGATCCGACATTCTAAGACAGACTGAGATCCGAGATAATAACATACCAATTATTTTATAGACCCGACATACCTAAAAATGCCATTCCAACAGGCTAGATGCGCTGAGTGCCATGCTGTGAGCTTGTAGATCTGCTATTTTTGAAAAATCATGTAATTTTTTGCAAATCTTTGAATATAGCTTTTTTAAAGCGGACATTTGTAACAATTGTAAATATTTGCTTCTGGGGGGTCCCTGATACATAATATTTTGAGATGGGGGTTGGCGGCCAAATACATATAATTCTAGGGGGGCCTTGCTCCTTGACATGAAAAAGTTTGAGAACCACTGAGTTTTTCAAAAACCTTAGAAGGATTTAGAGAAAATATTGAAAGACTTGCACAAAGATCTACAAGCTCGCAGCGCGGCACCGAGTGCCGTGCTGTGAGCTTGTAAATCTGCTATTTTGTAATAGCTATAGCATAAAATAATGGTTAAAAGTAATAATGCGTTCCAGGTCTTAATGGGATAAGAGACAATGACAAACTTTAATGATTTCACCCTTGATGAATAAGGAATTCATGATATGCAACATGCTCTTTTTGATTCCATGGAGGTATATTTTGATGAGTCTGTATGCTCTCTGCTTCCTAAATTGTTCCCCCGTATATTGTGCTGCAGTAATCTGATCCAAGGTCAGTGTAATCATCATAGCACTTCATGCTTTTTCCTACCAATCAGCGCTGAGCACGGGTCTTCTCGGATCCACTCAGGTATTATATATAATGATAAACAGACCCGAACCGGAACTGTTGAGTGATTATGGTAAAACACAGATCAGGACCCATGCGGGTCCTGTCGCGTATTTTCGGAATCGAGGGACCCGCGAGGAGCTCTAGTATACAGATCGTTGTGTGTTTGTCCATCCCCAAGGTTTGAGCAACAGCAGGCGATACTGCAAGAGGAGCTGGCCAAAATGCTGAGGAGGGAACGAGAGGCGACGAAGGATGAGATGAGCAAGGTGCTGAGCAAGGAGAGACAACGCACATGTGAAGAGGGTGCCAAAAAACTGGTAAAGATTCACACTTTTATGACTATTATGGGTTCATTATGACACTTTCACAGTTGGTAACACTCTTGTTGTGTATCTGAAAGCTTTCACTACGTTCTCACTTTCGTAATGTTTTATAGTGTTCGTTCAGTTGAAATACATATAACATACAGTAGGTACAATGTCTTTTAAAACGTTTAAAAACATATGCCATGGAGCACTTGTTGAGACATGGAAAAAAAAACTGCATAACAGCATTTAGAGTTACACCTTTAAGCAATAGAATAAATGTTTTATCCAGTGTAGAGTGCTCCTCCTCAGCTGTGGAAGTTGTCTTGGTTGTATTAACCCCAAGTGCACAGCAGGTGGAGCTGTGGCGCTTTCCTAGAGTTGGCTGTAGGCGCTACACACCAGCTGAGTTGAGTTGTGCTGGATTAATTTGACTCTCCTATCTGTGAAGAGATGGGGGTCGGGTGGGGGTGTCGGTAATGATTCAGTCCGAACAGTTTTTTCTTCTTGAATCACACGTCCCAACACTTCACCTGGGTCACGTCAAGTCTGTAATTTCTGTTGAGTTTCTCTCTCGTCATTCACCCTTTTTTTCTTTCCCTGCCTCGTCTTTTCGCTCGTCCTTCACTCAGGGCTTCCTGCCTTTTTTCACTCATTTTCAATCTCTCCCTCCTTTTTGCTCTCTCTCTCTCTCTCTCTCTCTCTCTCTCTCTCTCTCTCTCTCTCTCTCTCTCTCTCTCTCTCTCTCGCGCGCGCGCTCTCTCTCTCTCTCTCTCTCTCCCCTCCTCTGGAGACTGTATTATCAGCACGGTGCAAGCGCTAAATTGCACCCGGAGAGTTTTCCCATCCGGGGGCTTAAGATTGGAAGTGGCCGGCGGTGAGGAGGAGGGGAGCGGGGGGTTGGGCTGTTTTACCCCCCCCCCTCACACACACACACCCACCCACCCTCTCTCTCTCTCTCTCTCTCTCATGTGACCCTCCCCTCCCTCCCTCCCGTGTTGAGACACGCTGTAGCGAGCTCCTTATCTCGTCTCCTACACGCGCGGGGCGGCTAATAGAACACCACTGGAGGGACCGTGTGAGCAGAATGACCGATGGAGACACCGGCAGACCTGTAATGTTGAGGCCGCGTTGTAATTACAGCTCCCATATGCGTGTGTGCACGTGCACTAGGATGTGTGCAGGCCAGGCACACACAAATTCATGAATATATGCACATACGCATGCACGTATGCATGCACGCACGCACACTTGAACCCACTTCCCTATAGAGATTAATCCAGAACAGTGGTTCTGCCTCTGACAGAGCGTGCAGATATTCATAATTTTATCATTCTTTTCGGGGGCGCTTATTATAAAATAATCAGCAAATGTGTGAATTTATGTTCCTTTGTACAGATGTTTTTGTACCAGCCATTGGTTAATGAGACATTAACCTGAATCGGTGCAATGCAAAATAATCTCATCAGAAATTATTTTACATTTGTTATTGCAAGATTTCAGAGGGTATATATTTCTGGCTTTGCCTCATGTCTGGAAGTGTTTATGGATAACTTTCCAGTTTGAGTTACCAGTAATTAACGTTCAGGATTTTGCAGTGTAGAAGCCATCGTTGGAACTTACTGTATACATATACTGTAGGCTTAGAGTTACCTACATATGTGTGTTGAGTCCTGAAATAATTTCAGCAGAGTCTACTTGTCTCTCAGCAGACAGCATTTTACATTACAATGGCAGTTTTGTGTGAGTAAAACCTAGAAAGTTGTTTGAGAATTACCTACAACAGGGTAATTCAGCCTGCTTGCAACTTGTCTTTGCAACGTTCTGCAGCGCTTACTTCTCGTCGCGAATCATTGGCCTGGACTAGTCTTTTAAGGTACACCTGTCCAACATTCCAGTGGGTTTTTCTAATGCAGCATCCAGACGATGGCTGGGTGACTGCCAACGTGGCCCAGCAGCAGCGCAGATAAACCCAGCCAGGCTGGAACAGCTAAAAAGCCAGCAACACTTGGCTCAGGGCCAGCGTTCATCTCATATCCTGTGATGAAAAGACGCAAGTGATGACGGGTAACTCGGCACGGAGAGAGACGGAGATACGATGAGATGAGGAGGAAAACTTTGATGGTGATCCGTGTGGACAGCACTCCCGCAACAATGGGGAATGCTGTGGTTTCTCAGTGTCAGCGAGCGAGTGGACGAGACGTTTTTGAAAAGGGCTGCTCGATTATGGTCATAATCACAATGATTTTGGTCAAGGTTAAGGTTCCCAGTTAGATTCTGGGCTCCCCCAGAGTTGGCCTCGAAGTGTCCTTGAGCAAGACGCTGAATCCCTAATTGCTGCCGTTGAGCATGTTGGAGCATGTTGACCTTGCATGGGTTCCTCTGCCATCGGTGTATGAATGTGTGTGAATGTAAAGCCGTGGATAAATGCACCATTTACCATTTATGTCACTGGAAATGCATCCAATGCTAATTACCGGTGTAATTGCCAGACTATAAGCCGCGGCTTTTTTCCCATGTTTTGAACCTTGTGGCTTATACAACGGTGAGGCTTATACAGAGATTTTTACAGCTAACGGCCAGTTAGTTAGTTTTACAATGGTCTTTAACAAGGATTTATATATAGATTTTTACAACTAAAGGCCACCAGGGGTGCTCTAGCAGGAAGCAGGAAGGACACCTGCGGCTTATAGTCAGGTGCGGCTTATATATGTAAACATTAGTTTTTTGTTCTAAATTTAGCTGGTGCGGCTTATATTCAGGTGCGGCTTATAGTCCAGCAATTATGTAGGGCTCTGTTGATTTTTACGCAATCAGGAGGTTGAGAAAAGCCAAAGAAAGCATGACATACTGAACAGCATGCAAACAAACCTTTCCATGGCATGGGTGAAGAGTATGAGAAAAGGGATGAAGAATGGCCTTTGGGGCAGCCATAGCTGAATAGGTAGTGAGGCCACAAGGGAAATAGAAGTTCCCTGGTTTGCCCCGGCCCTGGTCAAAGTGTCTTGAGCAAGACAATGAATGAACACCTACGTACAGTAACTGCTCTCTGGACTTTTAGTGCTGTATTAATGGCACTTGCCAGCTGCTCCTAACAGTAATATGGGTTAAATGCAGAAGAAAAAATGTTGTTGTTATTAATATTATTGTTATTATCATCATCATTATTTGCCAAGGCACGAGTTTCACGAGTTATTACAGTACTCCCAGGCTGCCACAGCCCGAGTTTCCCGAGTTGGAAGCCATTTTGAAAAAAAAAAAAAAATCAAAATATTTTTTTATAAAAAAAAATCTAAAAATGCCTCAAATGTATTAGGCATGATCGCAATTGCGAAATTGCATGTTTAGCCCCATAACAAACACATCTTTCAAAATGTCAAAAATGGCTTTGTCTGACTTTGAAGGCTTGTATCTCATGAATGCCTGAACGGATTTCCAAGCGGATTTTTTTGTTTGAAAGCTGTTAAAAAGTACTACACATATGGTGCATGATCTAGGCATGGGCGTGCACGATCCGTGCACTAAAAATTGATCCGTGCACTAGAAATTTAGGAAGGTGGCAGTGTTTGTTTTGTCTGACTTTGAAGGCTTCTATCTCATGAATGCCTGAACGGATTTCCAAGCGGATTTTTTTGTTTGAAAGCTGTTAAAAAGTACTACACATATGGTGCATATATGGTGCATGGGCGTGCACGATCCGTGCACTAAAAATTGATCCGTGCACTAGAAATTTAGGAACGTGGCATCCTGGTACTTGGCGGCCATCTTGAAACGGGCATTCAATGAGTTAAGATGTGACAGAACTACTAAGCTAGTAATTCAAAAATGTTTTAATTTTTATTTCAAGGACCCCCCCTGTAAAATCCTCTGTGATAATCTAACACAGAGATTTAGCAATTTGTACTTTCTGCATTACAGACCTGTAACTCCCCATGCAAGGACACCTAGGGGTCCCTGGGCCACATGTTGAGAACCAGTGGGCTAAGTGAGCCGTCCCCTATATGCCGGGTCTCGGGGTGAATCACGGAGTCACGAGTCAAGGCGAAGGACCAGAACACACGTTAATGAGGGGGTGGGGGTGGGCTGGGGGGTGGGCTGCTATCACAGCAATGTGAGGCATCGGTTAATTCCTCTTTCATTCCCTCCCTCGTCTTTTGTCTTCTGGGCGAACCGCCTGACCTCCCTCCCTCCCTCCATCCTTCTCTTTCAGGCGGTGCCCTCGCCCCGCTGTGCACCGTGCCCCGTGAACAGTCATTGTTAACAGCAAATGTTCCGCAGATTAATTTTCGGGGGCGAGAGAGAGGAAGGAGGAGGAGGAGGCAGATGAAGAACGGAAAGAAAGGGAGCGAGCGGAGCTAAAGGGCTCAACGGGATTTTTTCTTTAAAGAAATGTATTAATGCCCCCCCCTCCCCCTGCTGCCCATCAGAAGCAGAATAAAAGGTGATAAGTCTCATTAGCATATGATATGCTCGATTCCACCCTCTTGTCTCTTTGCTCAGAGCGTTTAAGGAAGCCTGTGTTATTAACTGGCCTTTAGCCCACTCTGTGATGGAGCCTCTGCCTCACGCGCAACCGTCGTCCGTGCTTGGCGGGGTTGTCGGCGTCGCGCTCTTTTTGATGCTAGCGAAGAAGAATCGGGGCCAGCGGAGGAGTCAGCTGTAGCAGCGGGCTAAGCTCACTGTAGCGCAGGTTAGAATAGCTTCACTTCTGTCAAACATCACAGTTCAACTCCCGTTTCCAGCTCAATGTTCTGCTGTGCCAATAAAAACAATCCTCTCTTTTTGCGAGACACACATACAGTACACAAACGCACCTCCACCTACAAAAATGGGTGGCTATATGAATGTTTGGTTGCGTTTGTTGAAAGGAAGACAACCACATGTGAGGTTTTTACCACATGGCGCCCTAAGAGTGTTCAATGTACAGTACAGTACATATGTCCCCCACATTGTTGTGTGTCCATCCATGTCTGTCCACAGCTAATCTCACAAACCGCTGCACCGACCAGTGCCACATTTGTTGTCCTTGCTGCCAGTAGGCAATCTTTTAGGGATGCATGATATTGACATTTTGGCCGATAATTGCATGGTTAAATCAATCGATTCAAGTTCATAATAGGGTTTACATTACATGTTATTATACAGTAACTGTATAGATGGAACTAGAACAGAGATATGTAGAAGCTGATCTCATGGTGCATTTGCATACGTGCGAGCGCGCATGACTAAACTGCTTCCAGGTGTGTTTGTGTTTTAACTATGAATCTGTCTTAAGGGCCATTCACACTGAGCACTATAACTATAACTATAAAACTATAGTTTAAAAGAAAAGTGGATGGCAGCGTTCAGACTGACTATAAAAGAAATACAATGGGGAATGACATAGTTGTAGTTATCTTTACCAATATGATTTTCATTCCCAAAAGATTCCAGTAACACTCTGTTGAACATATTGGCCTTATTTTAGTTTTTAAATGGGCATATGCGAGCTCCCTCTAAAATGCAGAGGATGATACTTGAGTCTGTTGGTTGAATTGGTGCAGTTCTTTTAATAGACACTAGATGGCAGCAAAAGCATTCTGTATCCCCTAGGCCTACTCTGTCTGTCTGTATCTCTCCCTCTCTCTCTCTCTCTCTTCTCCTCCCCCCCCCCCCCCTCTCTCTCTCTCTCTTTCCCCATCAGTGTCTTCATATAGGGTGTTACAGTGTACAGTACCAGGAATTACATCACGTCTCAAGTGCATCATTTTCTTTCCCAGAGACAAAAGGTGGTTCTTGTTCATCTAATCTGCCTAATCATTTGCCATTTATACAGTGATTGCTCTGTTCTCTAGTTTTTCCCCAAATTAGAAGTGTTTGTGGTGTTGAAATGGTATAACCATTCAATCATGCATCTTCAAGGATGCAGAGAGCAAAGGGGGTTGTGTTTTATCTATGCTTAGCCTCTCTAGGTGCATATGCATAATGTAATTTCTAGCAGACGGCATGTGTCATTATTTTTACCGAGCTCACATGTTTCCTCGAATTGCTTTATACCTCGTCTCGCAAGGTAATTTAGTTCTTTTCATTATCACTAGTATTTTGCCTCCCCTATTGGATTAGACACCATCCTTACCGCTCTATTATATGGGTTTACTGGGAGATCTATGAACTCTGTGGTATTGAGGCTTATATATTTCATTTGTTTACACTGATCGAAATGTGCGATGTTGTGGCATGGGAGAGTATGAATCTAAGTGTGAAAACGGACCCACATTATTATCCCATTTTCACTCTGTGTAACATTCATTTTATTAGTTTCTTTTCTTCTTTCTATGGTGTATACTGCTCCAAAACGAGTGCTCGCCAGAGTCTGTGCAGGTTTGCACGTGTAATGGTTATGTGAAAAATATACCAGTGAAATATTATTTAAAAAAAATCATTTTAAAAAATGTCACATTTCTGCCATTTTTGAAAATGTCTGGAGATTTTCACCTACTAGGCCTATTGGGAACGATACCTATTGGGAATGATTCCTGCTGGTTATGCAATACCCTATAGAGCAGTGGTTCTCAACCTTTTCAGGCCGCGACCCCCAAAATAATCATATTTTGACTGAGGACCCCCCCACCACCATGACGAGCACTAAGGGTCGATTCAGACTCTAATAAGGTGCCAAGTTTATTTTGGTTCGGCACTGTCCAGACCCAAATATGGGTCGCCACCCCCGGTTCGGGGGAGCACCAACCAACTAAACTCAGCTCCTCAGTGCTGCCGAAATGTTGTGACCTCCCGACTTAATTTCCGTGCTCAGCGGTGTCTTCTCATTCATTCAGCCCAGCTTCAAGTTCATAATTTCGGCTGTGAAGTCAAGGAAACAGCGGTCGTTTGGAAGGGAGACAAGCCAACCTCCAAATGATTGAGGCTGTGTATTGAGCGTTGCATAGCGGATACATTGTCAGCTGGCTCTCGCTCTGGCTGGAGAGTGATGGCAGGCAGACTGGGAGGCATGCACACACACACACACACACACACACACACACACACACACACACACACACACACACACACAGCTTTGCTGCGTGTCTCGCTAGTCGCTGACCGCTTTAAAGAGAAAAGAAGAGCTTAAACACAACTTTGCTAGTGTTCCGTGTAGACATAGCCTCCTATATTACCTCTATGGTTTATAGCCGATCTGCAAGCTTAAAACCTGTTGCGTCCGTGACGAGTTGTGACTGTGGGCATGCAGAAAGAGAGGCGGCACGTCTATATTGTGAGCTTGTAGATTAAATGTTTTCGACAGAGCTCGCGCGTATGTGCGAGAGAGAGACCCCGTTTCCATCTGGTGCGGTTGGAGCTGCTGCTCACTGAACCTCCAGTCATTCAGCATGCAGCCGCGAGGGCCAGTCAGATATGTATCCGTCCTGCTAAGCTCATTTATCGGCGACAAACGTTTTCATGCCAAGGACATCCAATATTTACAAGTGACTGCGGCGCTAGCCGTTAAGAGAGTATGAATTGAACTTTGAACCAAAATAAACTCTGCACCTTATTAGAGTCTGAATCGACCCTAAGAGTTGAGCCATTATATTTTGTATAACGCGGTTCTATTGTGAAAATAGCAGATCTACATGCTCACAACGCCTCGCAACGCGAGGTGTTGTGAGCATGTAGATCGGCTATTTTCACAATTTCAGACTCTAACATTCGACAATTTGGCCAATGTTTCATTTGTCATTTTAGAGGTATTAAAAAGTCGATACGCTCTATACACTTACACTTTATGTTGGTTTGTTTAATGTTGTGTGAGAAAACAATGTTTCACATTAAGTTAATGATCTTGGGACCCCCCAACATAATTTGGGGACCTCGACCCACAGGTTGAGAAGAGCCCTGTGGGACCCTGGTCAACAGAAAATATAGGGTTTATAAGTGCTTACATGAACACACTGTATTTGGCTGTGCAGCAGTGGTTTGCCAGACAGACGGTGGTTGGAGTATAGTGCTGAAAGGAGATAGATAGCATAGCGCTACTGGCAGTGGGGGAAGACGTACTCATATGTTTTTACCTAAGTAAAAGTATCAGTACCGCAATGTAAAAATGCTCTGTTAGGCTGAAGCCACACCAAAGTACCTATGAGAGTGGATTCCCCATTCCGCCAATGCATTTCAATGAGAAGGGAGCGTTTTTTGCAGAAATCTTCTACTGGCATGAAAACGCTGAATCCACTCTCATAGGTACTTTAGTGTGGCCTCAGCCTTACAAGTCAAAGTTTGGTATTCAAATTTACTTGTGTAAAAGTACAAAAGTATTGGCATGATAATGTACCAAAAGTAAAGGAGTCATTATACAGAAATGTCCCATTTCAAGTTTTCAAAATGTTTGAAAATATTTTTGAATATAGCCGATCTACATTTGCCATGCATTGGGAGCTATTTTAGAAAATCCAGAGTATATACACAGTATAGGGCTGAAGAGGTTTTTGTACATTTTGGTAATAACAATCTAAACATGTAACATAACTACTAATTGTAGTGGAGATACATATGTTTTTGTCTCTGAGATGTACTGGAGTGGAAGTAAAAGTATAGATAGACAATTGGAAATACTAGGTTAAAAAACGCCTCAAAAGTCTACATAAGTACGGTACTTGAGTAAATGTACTTAGTTACTTTCCACCCCTGCGCATAGCGCTGCTGGTATGTGTTGAGTGTCTGACGGACAAACTTAAAGGAGCACAATGAGACAGATGTTCCCTCTGATTAGGCGAGCCTGCTTACAGGCAGAATGAATGCTGCTGCACACACACCACACATATCCACAGTATATTAACACACACACACACACACACACACACACACACACACACACATATGTAGTGAGTCCAACACACATCCACAGTATATTAAAAACTTAAACCCCCCTCACATTGTCCAGTGATTCTCAACCTTTTGCTGTGACCTCCCCAAAATTATTTGAACCCTGAGAAGCACTTGGAATTGTAGAAGTTAAGGCATTCAATTTAGTTTGACTCGGTTCCACCGTTAAATATTATCAAAATAGCAGCTCTACAAGGTCTTGTGAGCTTATAGATTGGCTATGTTCTAAATGTTTGTCTCTTTCTTATATTATTTGACAATTTGGCCAATATCTGACAAGTTTTTATAGTATAGTTTGATGATTACTGTTGATGCAGTAATGGCCCCCCTTTTTCCCCCATTTTTTAAGGTATTAGAAATGTGTTAAAAGTCCTTAAATTGTCACTTCACTGTCATCTGGGGACCCCCCAAAAAATCATGTGGGGACCCCCATGGGGGTCCCGACCCACAGGTTGAGAACCACTGCTCTAGTTTATAAAATAATCCACAGAGTGCTGCCCTGTGTCAGGCTCCTGTTGCGGTGTGGAAACCGCTTCCTTTACCTGCTATTTTACTACCGTAACTACATTATTCATTAATAATTACGCCTTGAATATAGTAGACTATTTGACACTTCCAATGTAAACGAGTGACATAACTTGATGCAAGTTCATCTGCTAGAGCATTTAGTTAGTAAAATAACAGGTAAAGTCTAGCACCGCAATAATGATTGCGCAACCACAGGGCAGCGCTCTGTTGATTCGTCTATACTATGTGTTTTTGTTTGTTGTTTTCGCTCGACATTAAATATGGACATAACGGTTTTCTCCGGAATACAGACGCTGGGGTTTAAATGAAACCTGATTTAGTGTTTGTCCTATGGCAGTGTTGTTCACTGGAAAATATCCGATCTACAAGCTCACAATGTGCTGGGATAGCTACATATTTAAGTTGCGCCAGTAGAGTGCAACTACTGTGTCCGGTTCCGTCTATTTCCAGCGGTATCTGTCTGTGTTTACGGCCGCCTTTAGCCAATGAGGGACCAGCATTCTTGGTGACGTCACCATCAACAAGTGCGATCTGATATAAATAACAAGGCGTAAGTTGGCACCTCAACATAGTGCCAGCTTGCCCACCCACACACATACATACAGCACCGATCGCAGTACTTGTGCACTCTGCTGCCACACAAGGCCATATATGGCCACAAGTGCACAAGGCGCAAGTTGGCACCTCGACAGGGTGCAGTCTAGTATATTATATTATACCTGTACATACGTATTGTATATTAGTATAGAGATATCTGTTATAAACCAATCGCAACTCCGCCCCCCTCCGCCTAGACCTCCGACCAGAATCACAGCCGCCTCTAAAGGAACCATTCACTTGAATGGACATCCAGCGGATTTTTACACGTTAAATATGAATTCCGTTTTGGACCCAGAGCTTCGAAATCTCTTCCAATCCATCAACAAGGCCTGGATCTGCATTGGAAAAAATATTTAGACCTTTAAACTTTTAAAACAATACGACATAGGAATATATAAGGTCGCAGCAGAGGAATAAGGAACATGTCCATGGTTGCTGGACCACAGAAAGTCGTTTCAAACCAATTTAAATATGAATGGACTGTATTGGCCTAAACGGCAATAACCCATTACTACAAACACCTTATTTGTTATGTTAAATAGCAACTGATTAAGTAATGTACGTCGGTGAATGTCTGAATAAACATGGGTAGCGACGCGAAGTGTTGTATTTCAACTCTGCTTTCGACTGCAGGCTGTGGGCAGGGGCGTCACAAGGGGGGGGGGGGGGAGTGGGACTGACTTACCAGAGCCCAATGTGGAAGGGCCTTAATTATTTTAGACTTTATCTATTGAAAAATAGCAGATATACAAGCTCATAGCGTGGCACCGAGTGCCGCGCTGCGAGATGTAGATTTGCTATTTTTGAAATCCCACGATGAAGAACATTCATGTGGGCCCACAGCGAATCCTTGTACCCAGGGCCCAGAATTTGGTGCGACACCCTTGCCTCTCCCTCTGCGGCTCGGCAGCTAAACTTGTCAGGAATCGCGAACATTTCACGCCAGAGATATCAAATGTTATAGATTTATAAGCAATCGGCATGATAAGAAACATGTAGCCTACATTTGAAGCAGTTTATTCTGGTTGGTTGTTTGTGTAATGGAGAGTAATAGCCTCTAAACAAATCAGTGAAAAGTGAAAATGGCTCTGTAGGTCCAGCAGACAGGCGATTTCCTCATTCTGCTGTTGCGTCCTTATATATTCCTTTGTCGTATTGTTTTAAAAGTTTAAAGGTCTACATATTTTTCCAATACATATCCAGGCCTTGTTGACGGATTGGCCAAGATTTCGAAGCTCTGGGTCCAAAACGGAATTAATATTTAATGTGTAAAATCCGCTGTATGTCCATTCAAGTGAATGGTGCGGCTGTGATTCTGGTCGGAGGTCTAGGTGGAGAGGTGGGGGCGCGGCCTCCGCGATTGATCCATTGGAAAAACTATTTAAGCTGATAAATAATCTTTGTAAGGTTCTCTTTCCTGACTGGATAGTATTGGTATCCTGACCTGTAAAAATAATTGTTTCTGGTCAGGACCAGGAGACCTCTGTTACTGAACAGTCAATAGCTGTGATCACAGAACTTTTAACAAAAGATCATTCCTAGAAACACCCCAAAACATTACTTTTACCACCATTAAGTCATATGAAGCTTACTTTTTTATTGTGTATCTGTAAAGCACACCGTGCATTCGCGCTGTGAAGGGTGCTATATATATAAAGGTCATTCATTCATAGAGGCTATAGTTACCAAGAGTTCGGGTGCTAGAATAGAAAAAGGTGTTTTCTGCCTTGAGTGCTGCGTTCTGCTTATAAGGCTTGTTTTATACTTGGTTGAGTGCGCGGGTGTCACAAGATCGTCAGCGACACATTGTGAGCTCGTAGAAAGAACAAATCAGGACCGCACACATTCATTTGGCGATGCTACCCTTTTTGCCAGTCCACAGCTCTCGCAGTTCCACCCGGCAGCCCAGGTCCCTTAGGGCCGCTCTGCACACATCGCCGCAGTCTTCCTGATAGGAGCGTAGAGCCTCCGCTATCAGGTGTTCGGCTCCCATCTGCAGGATGGGTTGGCTGAAGTCGTTTGCGTGCGCCACGAGGTTCCTCATGAGCATGCAGGCCTGTTTCTGCACGTTGACCTGACCGGGGTGAGCCTTCATGGCCTGTACGGCGGCCATGGCCCCCCCGCTGTCCATGATGACCCGGCAGTTGCTGGGTTTCCGGAGAGCCAGGACGGAGAGACACGCGCAGCCCTGCTCGCACACGTTGGCGTTGCTCGCGTGCGCGTTCATGGCGACCACGATGAGTTGCACCCCGCCCGCGCTCACGACCATGTCCTTCACGTCGTCGTTTCCTGCTATGGCTCGTATGGCACTCAGTACCTGTCGAACTACTTCCTGGGTCTCAAAGCTGTCTGCGAGCAGCGTCATCAGGAGCTTTAGCCCTCCGAGGTCACAGATGTCTTGACAGAACTCGTTCCTCACGGCCAGGTGGGACAAAGTGGAACAGAGTACACTGATGACAGAGATCTTGTCAGCATGAGCTTTCGCGGCCTTGACGATAACTTTCAGTCCGCTGTGTTGCATTACGATAAGCTTGGCGTGTTCGTGGCCACGTCCAAATGGAACTCTGACGTCATCATCGAAGGTCATGACCGTGAGAGCCATGCTGGCCTCCTTAACCAGCTTGGCACATCCAATGTGCTTGCAGATGGCGCCAGTCAAAAGTGGCAGAACGCCAGCGGTCACCAAATCCTGTCGATTCTTCTCGTGCTTCAGACAGCAGTTGCGTACGGTGCGAATGACTGCACTTATTACAGCAGGGTCACACATGTATCTCCTTAGGATGGATACAATGATACCCACGCCTGCTTTATCTAACAAGTCTGGCTGTCCATCAGTCAACATAGCCAGGGCAGCAAGAGCCACCAACAGAACTCCTTGGTCCTCCAAACTCTTTCCGCAGCAGGACAGAACGATGGGGTATGCACCTTTCTGAGCAGCCAGGTACTTCTGTGCAAATCCCAAGGAGCATTGCTCGATAAAACTTTTGAGTTCTGCTGTCATGTTCCCCTTCGAGTTGGAAACTCGAAGGGCCTCCAAGGCCTGCAAGACCTTGTGAGTTTTGCCCTCCTGCTTGCCATCAGAGGAGGCTGTTGGTACATCCTTCACTATGAAGCTTAGGTTCACACCTTGAGACACAAACTGCTCCACAGTGTCTCTCAATGCGTCTTCTGGATCCATGTCAAACTCCTCCATGTTCTCCTTGACTACATCATCAAAGGTCTCTTGTGTGATCCTTTGTGTGGACATTGTAATTCTTGTTAACACCACACGGTGATAAGCTATTGAAAATAATGAAGGACGTATTATGCTGTTTGGTGTTAATATAAAATGTCTGACAACTACGTCATCAGTATGATGTCTGTCTCCATATTTGGGCATATCTGGAGGTCAGGAGGTGAGACGACTAGGTCCCAACGATGCGGGACCTTATTTGCCTCCAGAGCCTAAGGGCTCTGGAGGTCCTTGTACACAGACATAATATACTCACATACAGAGATATGTGGAAGTTATAGATACCAGTAAGACACTCTAATCAGGAGTTAATCGACCTTCACGTTGCATACACAAACTTTAGAAGGCAATCGTTGCAAATCAGGAGGGAATATGGGAAATGGGACAGATCCATGTTGATGACATGACTTTAGAGATACTATGTACCGCTATGTGTGATTTTAGGCCAAAATCTGTAGGCGCAGTGTCCAAAAATGTGTTTTGCACAATAATCTTTTTTCATAGTAACTTGCGACCTAACGGTCGCAACTAGAGGTTCGGGGTGCTACCACTGATATACCCATATATGGAGATCTCTGTATCTGTCAGTTCTTGTCCAATTCATGCCCATATTTGGAGAGACCCATAATATCATCGGTATACGCCCATATTTGGGCATGCCCAATTTGTGCCCTTATATGGAGCTGACCGATTTGCCATGACGACACATTGAGGTTAGACCACCCTCTTCATATTTGGGCGTAGCTGCATTGGGAACTCAAATGGTTATGGCTGAGTCATGGTGACATAGTGTGACGACGTGGTCCTGCCCGCCCTCCGTCCAGTCGTCCCTAACGTAATTTTTTATAGAAGATTTATGAACTTGGCCTAATTGCAATTGGCCCATCTCTCCTCAGCAATTCAACTACATGTACTGTACACTGCAAAATCCAGAGTTAATTTAGCCACATGAACATCATCCGTGTTTTGGTCATGTCAACATTTGGCGAAGATTTTACATTTACGCAAATATAGCCGATCGACAAGCTCACAGCACATCGCAACGGGAAGCGTTTTTCTCTATTCGACGTACTGCGAAAGTATATCACGTGAAGTGGTTAACTCTCAGGATTTTTAACTATGTACTTCTGGGGTCAGAATGTTCCTCTTGGTACAATTCCCAGGCAGCTGTGGAGAGAGAGAGAGAGAGTGAGAGTGCTGTCTGTGGGGATCTCTGTCTATCTGTCTGGGGGAATGAGACAGATGTTTACGCTGATTGGACACAAGGCAAACCGCCTCTCCCGTTTATACCCGCAACTCGCCCGTCTAGTCGGCCTCAGATTGCCTGCTGATAGAAAAACAATATTGTCTCTGCTCGCACAACACTCAAGAAAGCCATTCAGTTCGGGCTGCTAGAGAAACAGCTGCCATTACACGCACAGACACGCACACACACACACATGCATTCACACACACGCGCGTGCATGCATACGCACGCACAGAGGCATGCACTTGCACAAATGCACAACTCCTCCACACACCAAGCACTGCAGCAGATGGAGACATCCTTCATTATAGCAGTACATATGAGGGGGAGAATGCCTTTTTTTTTTTATCGTGTCGTGGGTTCAGGTGGGTGGTGTTGGTAGTGCATGTATTGAGTCAGGTGTTTAGTTGGGTGGTGTTGGTAGTCAGGTGTTTGGCAACATGGTCCACTTGTTGTTGTTTAGAGCACAGGTTCTGACTCTTTATTTTAATTTAAAGGGACCCCCTCTTCACTGATTTCAGCATTTACATCGTGCAAGAAGACAGAGATGTGACTTACGTATATTCATTAGACCGTGTTCTGAGAGAAGCATTTAACTCTCTTGCCGCCGAACGAACGCTTGTTCTTTTTCTTCTGTGGCGCGGGTGTGTACAGTAGCAGCAGCTCCCGTAACGCTAATCTCAAATCAGGAGCACACATAAACAACATGGCGGCGAGATTACTTTTCTGGTCGATTTCTATGCCTGGATCTAGTTTCTCCATTTCTATGTCTACAACCGAGGGACAAACTTCAGCCTCGTTCATTGGAACGGCAGTGCCCATTTGACTTTTTTTTCTTCTTTTTTTACAACACAATGAGGGATATGCTGGTCTTTTACAAAAAATTGCGGTTGGAAATAATGGATGGATACTTTTTAATAAAATATTTTATTAGAAAATAAGTAAGCTACTTTTATGGCGTTATAAGACATCCTTAGATCCTTATTAAATCAAATAAATGGAAATGAGAGCCGACGGCGGTGCGGCAGGGCCGGCTGGTGCCCATAATGGCTGAGGGTGCCCCCCTTTTAAGTGAGGTTGCCCATATATTTAAAAATGTTTTATGTCCAATAAAGCGCGGCAGCTGCAGCGGCGCCCCCTGTAGCCTGTCTATATCTGACTGTGCCCACTGTGCCCACTGCGCAGGCAATGACAGCCAGACAATTAAACCAACCATCACTATTAGCAAAACAATCGGAAGCTTTGTTTTATTATTCAGGCATGCAAACTTGTAGCTTTTCGGCGAAAATCGCTGTTTTGAATCCAAATTGATCGTTTGTGTGATTCGTTCAGATTCGATGTAAAAATATTTAGGGGGGGTGGGGGGGGTGTCATGTCATCTAGGCTGCGTTGAGCAGCAGTGAGAAGAGGAGCGCTTTTTTTCTCTTCTTGGCTCCGTCCGGTTTGTCAGTGCAGTAGTGGTGAAGGTGGATGGGGAATATGGTAGTTTTATTTTTGAACAAATCAAGCGCTCGCTTTCTCTTGCCTGTGACGTCAACACCAGGGGGTTATTATCGTAAATGAACACGAACGAAAAAACGAAAACTAGAATGGAAAAACATTGTCGTTAACTGAAATAAAAATTAAAACTAAGCTTTTTAAAAAAAACGATAACTAAACTGAAACGGTATTGTGTGTTTGCAAAACTAACTAAAACTAACTAAAATGATAGAGAAAATGTCCTTAGTTTTCGTCTTTGTCAATTTAATTTGGATGGATGTCCAATCTATTTTCATTAGAGATGTGCCGGTCAATCGGCCGCCGAAAGCGGCCGCATCAGTAACCAGCGTCCACTGACATAAATTCTCAGTACTGTTCACTCAGCATGCATGATGCTCTGGGACCACCAGCTGCAGGACTGCGACTTGTAGGCTACTTAGCAGCCAGTCTGACAAATGGTGCTGATTACCTTTGCAATGTAAGGATATATTCCATAATCCTGTGTCAATGTCGTCTCAAAAAAGAAGGGGAAAAAAAGCGTTGCATCATGCTTTCCTGCCTCCTGTCCAGACGGTCCATGCAGAAGGAGTTTAGGCTACTTAACTTTCATTTAACAGAATGCAACAGCATTGCAAAAGCTTTTGCAAGCTACAGAAAAAGCCATTAGTCCCTTTATTTTAGCCAGTTTAAAAGGAAAATCAGCTCCAGTGTCTCTGTTGCTGAAAAGAAACGTTGTGGTGTATCCAGTCCACACGCTGGATTAATGAATGTCCACAGGTGAAGCCCGTTATAGGTCGTTAATAGTCTCCTCTGATAGTTTCACAAAGTACACTAAGCAACAGAAATGTAGGCTATATGTAACATTTAAGTGACTAAGTCCCTGACAGAGGTTTTACAAGCAAAACAACAGCAGCAGTCATGAGGTAATTTTTGCCCTTAAATATTTGAAAGGAACAGACTTTAAGACATTCGTTTTGCAAGATAAGATTTTGCTTGTTAAAATATATATTCAATACTATTAATAATATTTTAAATAAATGATCTCAATATGTACTATTATTGTATTACTGTATTATTTCATGTTATTATTCAGTGAATAAAATAGCAAAACAAACACATTAAAAATGGTCTTTGGGCTTGTTTAAATTGGTGTCCTTTTTAAACTAGTTTAAATTGAATGACAAATAAAACACAGTAGGCTATTGGCTACTATGTAGAAAGCATTCCAAAGACAAATTGCAAAAGGAATGGTATTTCATATTTCATACTGCTACTTTATAGCCTGTATATTGACTATTAACATGTACATTAGGACAACATGTGACATAGTCCTGTTTACACAATGCTGTACCCCCTGCCCCCTCCAACTGTACAGGTATAAAAGTAGAAAAAGGTCCCCTTTTTCTACTTTTTTTATTGTATTACTATTTTGATACTTGCTTAGGCAATGTAAACTTATGTTTCTCATGCCAAAGGCTCCTTTACATTGAATTGGTATAATTGACAAGAAAATGTTGAGAAAAATATTAAACATAGGTCTCTAACCTGGGGGGGGCTAAGTTAACCTATAGTCAGCCCCCCACACGTCACACGTGCGTGCATGCATGTCATGTGCATGCAAATGTAGGAGCCAAACAAAAGCTATGTTTGCCGTTGGCCGACTATTAACACCTTTTGGCTTCACTAATGAGTGGGGAGGGGAGGCGCAAGCTGCAGGTTCTCTCAAAGCTAACATGCCATTGTTAGCTAACTTAGAAGACAAAACGAAAAAATAAATAAAATAAAAAAGAGAACTTTTTCTAAATCTCATCTGAGGGTGCTCCACTGGAAAACTGAGGGTGCTTAGCAGGACTGAGCACCCCCGTGGAACCGGGCCTGCGGTGCGGGCGGGAGGCTGGTTCAAGCAAGCAAAGCACACCAGGCTGTGAAACATGACATTCAAATCATTACCAATACCCAATTCTGTCAGCTGCCTCGGTGGTGTGCTAGGCTCAGTGTTAGACACAATAACATGGGATCGAACCCCGTTCTCTACACTCTCTCCTTCAGGCATAATTCTGCGCCTTTGGGCATAACTTTTTCGCCTAGGAGCAGGGCCGCTGCTGCAGGGTGCAAAACCGTTTCGGCCAGGCCTTTCAGCCTGGCGGAGACAACAAGCATGAGTGAATCAGAGGAAACATAATGGAAATAGGATCGGAGAGGAGAGGAGAGGAGAGGAGAGGAGAGGAGAGGAGAGGAGAGTGTGCAGTAGGACTGGGCACTGATAAGGTGGTGGTTGTATCAGTAATTGTAATCTGCAGTGGGCCACATGGCTCTGCATGTAAAGCTATTAGATTCTGCTGGCTTTGCTCACTATATGTGCTCACATACACTGTAAACCCACATGCACTTATATACGCTGTGTACTCATAATATACACTATGTACACAGGCCAGACAGACATACTAGGAAGCAACCAAACAAACAAGTACTGATTGCAGGGAGGCATGACTCCCTGCAGGAACTAGTACTGATGTCATAGTAGTGTCATCATAGATGACTGACAACGTCATAAATAATACTGACATGTCATAGATGACTGACGTTATAGACTGTCAGCCGAATGTTCGAGATCCCCATGTATTACCAAATAGATGATGTCATAGAGCTAACCAGCTAATGATATTGCGCTAACCTTCCCACCAGAATATAGGCATGCTGGGGTTCAAGTGGCATTCTCATTCAGTGACAGTCTCACCCGCTCCTCCTAAATAGATAACTTACGTTAGCTGCTGCCGCTCTTAAAATGACACGCATACATAGTACATACACACACACACACACACACACACACACACACACACACATGCATGCATGCACACAGATAGATAGTGAGATTATTTTCATTTTTTTCTTCTTTTCTCTTATCCAGCTGCTCCCCCTGGGGCCCGCACTTTGAAAAGCACTGAGCTAAACAGCCGTGAAAACAGGGAGGAGGTATTGTAGAGTGTAAACGGGGACATAGGGAGGAGGAGGAGGGGAGGTGTAGTGGCCTTCTCTCTGTGCGTCTGTCAGGGGTTAATTATCACTCGCGTTGTTATTGAGTGCTAATTTATTGCCTCGCTGCGAGCTATGTGTTAAATAAACGCACCAAACGGAGAGCACACTGTTGCTGCTATCAGATTGCAACACAGCGTGCGCACACACGCACGCGCACACACACACACGCACACACGCACACACACACTCACAGACACACACACACACACACACACACACACACACTACAGGGTACGACTGATATGTTTTTTGTTTTAGTTTTTCAAGGCCAATAACGATTTGGTTTTTTTGTTAAACATATTCAATATTTTTTCTATTCCTCTGCAAATAAATGAATAATACAGCACTGGAATAACATTACTAGAGCAATTCCCTTTCGCTAAATAAAATACAACGATGAATTAATAAAATGAGCAAAGAAGATACAGCAAATTAAAAGACATTTTGATACCAATACTTTTGTACTTTTACCCAGGTACATTTTGCATTCCAGACATTGACTTGCAACAGAGTATTTCTGCATCGCAGTATTAATACGTTTACTTAAGTAACAAATAAGTAAAGCGCCTGCATACGCGCACGCGTCATGTGCACGCGCGCGGGCTCGTGTGTGTGTGGAGCAGAGTTCCAGCGACATGGAGCCGGTGCCACTGTAAACAGTAGACCCCCGTAAACCCACACAGTGACAGCTTAGCAGCCTCCATCCATCTGTCCTCCATAACAACACCAGCACCTCCTCCCCGAGGAGATGGCTGAGAACACAGCTCTCCTGAGGACCATTCACTGCTCTGTGTGTGTGTGTGTGTGTGTGTGTGTGTGTGTGTGTGTGTGTGTGTGTGTGTGTGTGTGTGTGTGTGTGTGTGTGTGTGTGTGTGTGTGTGTGTGTGTGTGTGTGTGTGTGTGTGTGTGTGTGTGTGTGTGTGTGTGTGTGTGTGTGCGTGCGTGCGTTTGTACCTGTCTTTCTGCCTATGTTTCTCTCTGTCTGTCTGTCTGTCTCTTTCCGTTTGTCGCTCTGTGTGTGTCTCTGTCTCTCTCTCTCACACACACACACACACACACACACACACACACACACACACACACACACACACACACACACACACACACACACTTTCTCTCTCTTCTCCCTTGCTTCTAAATAGTCTGTTCACACCTCAGGCTGTGTGCTGAGCTGATTGGTATGCGGGTTAGCATAATGTAGGATAATACATTTGTAAGCTTATCTTTCCTTTAGCTTACAGCAAGCAGCTGCCTCATTCAATTATGCCTCCTCTAAATAACTGCAAGTTGTTGATGTTGTTTTATTTTTTATTTACCCCAGTCCCTTTACATTTGTTTTTAATTTAGACGTGGGGTGTGCTTTGTCTTATCGTCAGCCTGAATTTTACTTTATCATAAGACAGAAAAAAGCAATCGTACAAGCTCACAACCCTGGCGGGTTGTGAGCTTGTAGATCTGCTGTTTTTGTCGTGCAACACCTCTGTAGATGCAATGCACAACTGAAATGATTGGTTTTAAAGGAGCTATAGTCAACTTTTTCTTGAAAAACGGATGCTAAAAAAGAAATAATGTTTCGAAAATATTTTATAAAAAAATAAGCTTCATATATGTGTTTCTATTCAAAAATGACCACACAAAGCGTAAAATAATGATAAAATAATCATTTTGGCCATTGTCAGACCGACACTTTGTTTACATTCTAGTCTATAGACTAGGATGTAAACAAAGTGTCGGCCCTACAATGAAAAAGTTGACTATAGCTCCTTTAAGTTACTGCACGACAGAAAGGCAGCCAATATACTGTATACAGTAAGTGTGTGCACAGTAAAATCTTGAGTGAATACAGCCTGAAATCCAGACTGATTCGCTATGTTCGTCTTTTTCTCACTTCGCTACTCAGTCTGTAGAAGTACAAGTATTGGGAATTGGAAATACTCAAGTAAAGTACAAATGCCTCAAAATTGTACTTAAGGACAGCACTTAAAGGGGAAGACCACCCATTTTCAATATTGAAATATGTCATTAATATACCTTAGAGGAGTTGTGTGGAAATAGAAAGAAAGTTCCCCCCCTTCTGTGTTGCCTAGAACTGGAGGATTGATTTTGGGGTTTGTATTGTAAAGTACAATGTGTGATGTCATTAAGTTGTAATTTACAATACAAACCCCAAAATCAATCCCCCAGTTCTAGGCAACACAGAAGGGGGGGAACTCTTTTTCTATTTCCACACAACTCCTCTAAGGTATATTAATGACACAGTTCAATATTGAAAATGGGTGGTCTTCCCCTTTAAGTAAATGTACTTAGTTACTTTACACCACTGGTCGCACACTTTAACTTTCACTCCTCCTACCCCCTCTCTCTCTCTCTGGCTCTATACTTCTTCCACTCACGCTCTTGCTCTCTTTTTTCCTCCCCTCCCTCTTTTCCCCACTTTTCTCTTGTATCTCCCTGCCTGTCTCTCCTCCTGTTTATGAGACACAGCTGATCTGCACTGATTCAATTCAGTGTTCAGCAGCCCTGATAATCATGATGAATATCCCCTCTGTGTGTGTGTGTGTGTGTGTGTGTGTGTGTGTGTGTGTGTGTGTGTGTGTGTGTGTGTGTGTGTGTGTGTGTGTGTGTGTGTGTGTGTGAACTCCCTCTCCTTCCTCTTCCTGTGTTCATAACACTCCTTGATGCCACGGTGATGTCAGCGGTACGAGGGATGAATAGTTATTGTTATTCAGAAATACTGCAGCATCACTTGAGTTTAGCTTTCTTTGTGTCACGATGGCACTTACATATAGTACGGTCCTCCTCCAGAAAGAAGTAAAAGAAATCTTTCGGTGCATATGGAATAGGGTAGCACGCACACAAGCATGCACGTGCACACACACACACACACACACACACACACACACACACACACACACACGCACACACGCACACACACACACACACACACATTACCTGACTTTCGCCAGATGGTGGCAGCATTGCGTTGCATTGCTTTACCATCTGGGCTCGGTCCGCCAGCGTTGATAACACTCGTAAAGTCCCGGGCCGGACCAATCAGCGGCAGCTATGGGCGGGCTCTGAGCGGCTCTGAGCCAATAGAGTGACGTTGCCTGAGTGCATGACGTTGCCTGTCTGCAACGTCATGCAGACAGGCCAATATGAGTGGTTGGAGTTGGCACTCCCAGACTGTGATAGAAACGGCCACATCCAATCACCTGCTACAGAAATTCAAAAAATGGCCCGCCCCTTACATAGAGTCTGGCCGAGAGATCCCAGATGTAAGGCAGAGCGTTACGCACTGCTGCAACTATCTGGCGAAAGTCAGGTTAACACACACACACAGAGAGAGGGGGATATTCATCTTACATGCATAAATGATATCTATGTAAAATATAGAAAATATGTTATGATATGTTTTAATTGTCTGCAAAACATCCTCCTGCACAACGTGCAATTTGGATTTGGGGTCAATACTACATTTGGTTTAGAAGCTATTGAAAATACATTTCCCTAAATACATAACAGAGAGTATTTTGTTAACGGCCCCTGCGTAGCTCCATGGTTGAATACCTGCCAAATGTCAAATATCCAATATGAAACTAGCTTCACCACCGTCTATCAAATAATGGCATTGACTGTAACAGTATGTGAAAATGCAGAACTTTTTTTCTCTGTGAATGATAATCCTGAATGTTCATTGCTTGCTTGGTGTCACTCGTCGACAATGGCAGGACAATGGAGTATAAAATAAGCATATTATATTTGACTTACCTGGATATAGACTGAGCCTTCTCTCTGCAATGCGGGCTCGGATCGCACTCCCCGCCTCTCTCACCCCATGACCTATTTACTATACACTATCAATAAAGGCAGTAAACGACCACAAATATATATAAAAAAAAATATATATATATATAATATGAATATAACATTATTTTATGTGGAGATACAGTAAGATGGCACACAAAAAGTGAAAGGTAAACCTGCAGTGGCGGTCATATTGAAGGTCATCATGAATGCATACAGGGTGAATACAGATTGGTTAAAATAACGTTTTCAATAATTAAAATAAGTTCCGGGTTGCAGCTTTAAATAGATCAATATAAAATGCTGTGTGCCGCGTTAAAAGGCTGGCTTAAAAAAAACGTTTCTGTCCTTACTGATTAAGATGTTTTATGGCAACCGGGACAAAACGATTTTCTATAGATGTTTTTCTTTGCCAAGGGGACTCTGTACCTTTGTCCTGAGGGCAGTAGCTGAAAGTGGTGATTTAAGGGATGGCTGCGGGCGTCTGGGAATTTGCCCTGCAAGCATTAAAAGTACTTTACTGTGTACCTGAAGATATTTGGTACTCATTGTGTTGCGCCCTGAGGCGAAATGCACCCATCTCTAACTGTCTAGTACAGATGGGGCAAAGTAAAATGGTCAATGGATTGTGTAAGGAACTTCAATGCACGGAAGGATTTTGTAATTATTCTCTGTTGGGCTACTACAAACATGGTAACACAGTACACACATTCTTGACCTTTTGAGGTAATGGCAATCAGTAGTGGTAGCAAAGAACTCAATCTCAAACATATCTGCCTTTTTTATTCTTCATATAATATTGCTTTCTCAACTTTGTTTTTCACCGTACCACGAGACATGAAGACTATATTTGGTCGATGCATAAGAGATTTAAATTCTGAGAGTGCGTTCTGAAATGATGGCATCGTCAACACATTTCTGTGAAACCTTATTGGTTTCCCACAATTTAAGATCCTTCCTCTGACATTGAACTCCTTGACGTTGAAAGCAACAACGAAGAAAATAAACCGAGAGAGCCATCAGACCCAAACATCTCACATCAGTCAGGCTCTATGAAAAATGCTCATGAAAAGTTATGATCTGGGTGGAGGCCAATTATCTGAGATACTCTGTGTGCGTGCGTTCTATTATTATTACTTCTATTATTGTATTATTTATTATGCTGAGGGCATACTGTAGATCTGATAGTCAATTGTTCAGAAACTTATGCATCTTAAAGCTATACTGTGTAAGTTGCTCAACTAGTGGTCAGAGCTGTATAGCAAACCGCGGTCGCGTCCGCGTCTTTCGGCCGTTTTTCCCCGCGGACCGGGCCTCTCAGGCATTCCGGAGAAACGGACTCCTTCACCCGAGTATATGTTGTTGTTATGTTGAGGCAAGCTACTTCCTGAGAAGTCAGCAAGATGCGCCTGTGATTGGCCGGTAGTGTACCATGTGTTTATGATCCGCGATATGATTGGCCAACGTATACACAACGTATACAGATGATGCAGATGACGTCATTTTGCCGCGAAATTCTCCCCCCCTCACGGCTCATAGAAAACATATAAAGAGAAGGCTTTAGAAGCTGAAATTAACGGAGTGGGGGTTCTAAAACTAGCGATTTAACAGTTAGGACAATTTTAAGATTTGTTTTATAAAAAAAGTTACTTGGTATAACTTTAAATTATAATATACTGTGAATCCTATTCTACATACAGGTGTTAAAGGTGTTCCACATGTGGGTTCCTAAATGGTGGTTGGTGGACTGGCACAAAAAGCGGTGAAACAGGACACAGTGAATATTTGTTGTGTGTTGAGTTTTCAGTGTGTGTGTGTGTGTGTGTGTGTGTGTGTGTGTGTGTGTGTGTGTGTGTGTGTGTGTGTGTGTGTGTGTGTGTGTGTGTGTGTGTGTGTGTGTGTGTGTGTGTGTGTGTGTGTGTGTGTGTGTGTGTGTGTGTGTGTGTGTGTGTGTGTGTGTGTGTGTTGCTTTGCAGGCTCAGCAGTTGCTGAAGAAAGACTTGGAGCTGAAAGCCCTGGAAGCGTTCTACAGAGAGCAGTTGGTCCAGTTTGAGACACGGGTATGGAAATACAAATAACACATGCACACACACGCATGCATGCAGGCAGGCACATATACATAGTGTAGTGTACAGTACATTCAATCTTTTTCCGCATACACACACACACACACACACACACACACACACACACACACACAGACACCCACGAATGCTGAACTTTAAGGTAAAAATGCAGGGATACTCAAAAGCACTGTCTCACGCAACACACCAAATATGAACACAAGAAGAAAGGGCATTCCACTGCTCATCAACCCAGTAGAGTTTGGCAGGTCTGGTGCATCACAAGAGTAGGACGG